>NC_139831.1:2962363-3197363 GCF_963691815.1 Echiichthys vipera
ACCAGGAAGATTGTTTACCCAAAAACGCAAAGCAGCAATGTTATTTTAAAGATGCCAATAAAATCATTTCTCATCGTAGCTTCAACAATTTAGCACCAGGACATGGAAATAGGGAGGAAGAGGCGCTAACTCATCGTTTTCTGTAGTGTCATCACTTCCTGCAGTGCTACATGCTCCTCTGAACCACCTCTCAGACGCTCTGCCACAAGTATCTGGCAGCACAAACCCCAAAAACACCTGCTGTGTTTCCTTTCAAGTATTTACCGATGTTTGGTTTCCTTTGACAGGCAGCAAAGCCGAGCATTTGTGCCCCTCGCTCGTGATTTACACTCCGGCTTTAAGTGCGAGAGCTGAAGGAAGTTGACATTTCGCCTCAAAGCTGTCAACTTTGTCTCTTTACCTCCTCCGTTTTTCCCCTCCCCCGGCTTATCCTCCTTTCCACTGCCAGTCCAACCACTCCTCCCTCCCCAACCCCCTCTTCCTTCCTCCTCTATCTTTTATCGAACCCCCCTCTCATCATCTCCACCTGTTCTTCCAGAGGACACGACTGCGTCAGTGTTCAGATAATGTGCCCGTTCAGATGAAGATAATGGGGAATTCAGAAACGCTCCTCGCTGCTAATGAAACCGCACCGCCTCGGGGAGAACCCATGAAAGAACATTTTGCTTTTAAGTAGAGTTTAAACATCGACCGGCGTTATCATTTCTTTCTCCTGGCTTCAACCTATTGTGCTCGACGTGCCGCAAATTTCATCTCTCCTACGAGATACCCGCGTTGGAAAACAGGACACCCACCGAGACAAAATGATTGACTCCATGAATATATAACCGCGTCGTGCGCCAACTCATTACAAAGTAATGACCTTTTTTTTTTGGAGGGTGAAACTCGGTCTTTTCCTTTAAAATCAGAAGAGATTGAGAGAAAACAGAGTAAAACATAAAAGGAGGTTTTTAACTTTCATAGTGAGATGTATTTTTAATGCTCAGGATTTATTAAGACACACACACACACAGCACCTCTCCTGGCACAGCGTCTGCTTTTCATTTCATTAGGCTGCCATAACTCAGCTCCTGTGGGCCGTGACAATGTAGATGATGCTACATTAAAGGGTTTTATTGTAGTAAACAACGTGTCCTACCATTTTTCGACTAGTAATATTTACTTCTACGTAGAGCCAGACCGATATACTAATATTAATAATAATAAATTGTATTTATATGGCGCTTCTCTGGAACTCAAAGTCGCTTGAATATACAGTACAGACCAAAAGTTTGGACACACCTTCTCATTCTTTTCATGACTATTGACGTTGTAGATTCACACTGAAGGCGTCAAAACTATGAATTAACACATGTGGAAATATGTACTTAACGAAAAAGTGCAAAACAACTGAATATAGAGGTCGAGACTTAGACAAGACCAAGACTTTTAGAGGTCGAGATCGAGACAAGACCAAGACTTTTAGAGGTCAAGACCGAGACAAGACCAAGACTTTTAGAGGTCGAGACTGAGACTAGTCCAAGACTTTTAGAGGTCGAGACTGAGACAAGTCCAAGACTTTTAGAGGTCGAGACCGAGACAAGACCAAGACTTTTAGAGGTTGAGACCGAGACAAGACCAAGACTTTTAGAGACCGAGACAAGACCAAGACTTTTAGAGGTCGAGACAAGACCAAGACTTTTAGAGGTGGAGACCGAAACAAGACCAAGACTTTTAGAGGTCGAGACAGAGACAAGACCAAGACTTTTAGAGGTCGAGACAGAGACAAGACCAAGACTTTTAGAGGTCGAGACCGAGACAAGACCAAGACTTTTAGAGGACAGACCGAGACAAGACCAAGACATTTAGAGGTCGAGACTGAGACAAGACCAAGACTTTTAGAGGTCGAGACCGAGACAAGACCAAGACTTTTAGAGGTCGAGGCCTCGACAAGACCAAGACTTTTAGAGGTCGAGATCGAGACAAGACCAAGACTTTTAGAGGTCAAGACAGAGACAAGACCAAGACTTTTAGAGGGGGAGACCGAGACAAGACCAAGACTTTTAGAGGTCGAGACTGAGACAAGTCCAAGACTTTTAGAGGTCGAGACCGAGACAAGACCAAGACTTTTAGAGGGGGAGACCGAGACAAGACCAAGACTTTTAGAGGTGGAGACTGAGACAAGACCAAGACTTTTAGAAGTCGAGGCCGGGACAAGACCAAGACTTTTAGAGGTGGAGACTGAGACAAGTCCAAGACTTTTAGAAGTCGAGGCCGGGACAAGACCAAGACTTTTAGAGGTCGAGACCGAGACAAGACCAAGACTTTTAGAGGTCGAGACTGAGACAAGACCAAGGCTTTTAGAGGTCGAGACTGAGACAAGACGAAGACTTTTAGAGGTCAAGACCGAGACAAGACCAAGACTTTTAGAGGTCGAGACCGAGACAAGACCAAGACTTTTAGAGGTGGAGACCGAGACGAGACCAAGACTTTTAGAAGTCGAGGCCGGGACAAGACCAAGACTTTTAGAGGTGGAGACTGAGACAAGACCAAGACTTTTAGAGGTCAAGACCGGGACAAGACCAAGACTTTTAGAGGTGGAGACTTAGACAAGACCAAGACTTTTAGAGGTCAAGACCGGGACAAGACCAAGACTTTTAGAGGTGGAGACTGAGACAAGACCAAGACTTTTAGAAGTCGAGGCCAAGACAAGACCAAGACTTTTAGAGGTGGAGACTGAGACAAGTCCAAGACTTTTAGAAGTCGAGGCCGGGACAAGACCAAGACTTTTAGAGGTCGAGACTGAGACAAGACCAAGACTTTTAGAGGTCGAGACTGAGACAAGTCCAAGACTTTTAGAGGTCGAGACTGAGACAAGTCCAAGACTTTTAGAGGTCGAGACTGAGACAAGACCAAGACTTTTAGAGGTCGAGACTGAGACAAGACCACGACATTTAGAGATCGAGACCAAGACATTTAGAGGTCGTGATAGAGACAAGACCAAGACTTTTAGAGGTCGAGGCCGAGACAAGACCAAGACCATGTACTGTATCTGCGTCAATCAGTGAATTTTCTCAAAAAGTCCCACGTTGGTCGAGCCCTACCTTTTCTTCCATCAGAACTCTCTCTTCTCTTTCCATCCGTCTTCCTTCCTCTCATCCTCCACAAACGCCCTCCTCACTTTTATTAAAAACCCTTCTTCCTGCTCCTCCTCCAGGTAAATTCACCTGTATCGAGGCTCGTTTCCACCTGGAGCGTCAGATGGGCTACTACCTGATTCAGATGTACATCCCCTCGCTGCTCATCGTCATCCTGTCCTGGGTTTCTTTCTGGATCAACATGGACGCCGCACCTGCCCGGGTGGGTCTGGGCATCACCACCGTGCTGACCATGACCACACAGAGCTCCGGTTCCAGAGCCTCGCTGCCCAAGGTGAGGACAAATCAAACGCACCCTTCAGCAGCTGTAATGAACAAAGCAATACATCAGCTGACCGGGGGCCGATTAAGGTGGTCATGGGCCCCTAGGCTGCTCTTGGTGTAGGCCCCCCCCCTCTTACTCATCATGCTTTATCGGGAAAAAAAGTAATTTAGTGCCATGCCTGCGTGGTAGGAATGTTTCATGGCCAACACACTCAGGGTGCACACACACATTAACACAGCCTTTAGGGCTTAGGGATGATGGCTAACCCTGAAGTCTGCCAACCAACAGTCCCAGGTTCAATCCCAATCTCACCCTTACTCATGTTACCCTTGACTTGGGGGGGGACGGCAGTAGCTCAGAACACAGGTGAGTCGGCTGGGAACCGTAGGTTGCAGCAAGGCACTGAACCCCCAACTGCTCGGGGCGCTGATCCATCTCTAGCCCCCTCGGTCTGACATCTCTCCATTAATTGCATGTGTATAGGTCCTGTGTGTGCATGTGTGTGTATTTTGGGCATGTGTGTGTGTAACCTGAATAATAACAGAGTGAAAAAATTGAATTTCACCTAGGGGGATTAATAAAGTAATAATTCTTCCTCTTCTTACAATAAAGAGCAATGTGACAGAAAAAAGGCAAAACTGAACCAACAGGTACAACATCTGCAGTGTTACAGGAAGCCGTTTTGTTGGAATTGCCCTTGTGAACCTGGCTACATGATGGGATTTTTGTGAAGAGTTTTGTTTTAAGTAAATATAAATAATTCAAAAATAGTCTGGCCAATCAGGGGCCCTTTCTCAAGCATGGCCCCAGGCTGCAGCCCAGCTCAGCCTGTACATGAATCCACTCCAGTCAGCTGCTGGTGCACAATTACTTGCATGAATTTACATTTTTATGAAAGACAACAGTTTATCCAGTTGTCTCTTCATCCAGTTGTGATGACATGAGTCCAGGGGGTTAAAATAGAAGAGGAGTCACAGCGTTGTATCGTGTAGGGGTTCAACAAATCTGGTCTGCACTCGCCGAAAGGCTCAATAGCTGGTGCGCAGTCGTGGAACACGGGGGATAATCGATTCGTTCCACTGAGGCGTCCGCAGTCGGCCGTTTGTTGACATATATTTTAGATCAAAAATAAAGATTTGTACATTGGCCGCCATATATTTAAACATACCCAATTCTGTCCCTCTCCTGTGAGCACCTGCTTTGGACGTTATCACTTCAGTGAATGGCCAAAATCAGTCATCAGCCTCATATTTATGTGTTCGGAGGTGTCTGCTGCACCTGCCAGCAGCTTCAGGAGGCTGTAATCATCTCTTCACATGGTAACGGTCTCCGTTAGGACACCTTAGCATCCCTTTTTAAGAAGAAGAAGAAGAATCCCGCAAGGGGAAATTCACTCTGTTATATATTATTCATGTTACACACACACAGGCCCAAATACACACACATGCACAAACAGGACAGTTTACTTTTGGTTTAACGTGAGACACAAACTCAGCTCTCCTTGGTGAACGTTCTGTGTGTTTGACCCATCTGCCACTCCAACTTTGCACCTGACAAGGTCTCTCTCAGTGTTTACTCTCTACCGTCGCCGCTCTTCATGCTATGTCATCTTATAGTGAAGTGTCAAGCAGTCGAGAGCGACCTCTGACATTGCAGCTCCAAGACGGAGGAAGAGAAAAGAAAAAGGGAGAGATGATGAAAATGTCCTTTTCATTGACACACTTTTTGTTAGGAGGGGGAAAGGGTAGTAAAGAGGCCGACATCTGGAAGAGAGATGAGGTGAGAGAGAGAGAAATGGAGAGGATGAGGAAAATGAATATATATATATATATACACACACACACACACACACACACACACAACAGAGGAAGTTCAAGGAAACAAAAAATAGAGAGAAATCTTTCCCTGTGAGGGATTTTCAGATTTTAAAAAAACGGTCAGACTTTGCGTGAGGCAGTAGGATTGTATAATTTTGTCCAGGGAAGCTGTAATCCCCAACACACACACACACACACACACACACACACACACACACACACGCACGCACAGACACACACACACACACACACGCACACACACACAGTGTTTGTTGACATTAGGTGCTTCATGCGCTCTAAAAATTGAACAAGTGAACCGTGATTCCTCCTCAGTTCAGCTGTCACAATAATGATCACACAGCACAGCTGAGCTTAGGTGGGCATACTGCTCAAACACACACACATCTGAGCGTGTGTGTGTGATTGATACACACACACACACGCACACACACACACATACCTAAACACACGGCTCTTCACACATGCCACAGAGGAAGGCTGCACGGTGTCAGGAGAAGAGATGAGGAGATGAGGAGAGAGGAGAAGGGCAGTGCAGAGAGAGGAGAGGAGAGGAAATGTGTTTGGCTGTTCTGAGAATTATTTAGCAAAGCAGATGATGTTGATTTAACACGATACACACGGATGGTTAACTCACCAGAAAGGTGTTCTTGAATGTGGGAAACAAGTCTAGAAAGAACATACCATTAGCCACGATGCTACTAAAAACAAACAAGACACTGCTGCAAAGGTTGGTAATATAAACTTAAATGCCAACAAGCAGCATTTACCTGCCTTTAAAGAGATGTTTTTGCACTTGATATAATGAAGCACCAACAGCGTAGTTAGTGAAGCCAGAGTTTATTAAAAGAGTGTTTTAAAGACTTACCTACTGGCCCCTGTACCAGCTCCTCTCATAGTAAAGTCCATTCAAGTGGATTACCAAAGTCAATCCCAAAGGAAGGAGCCCATTGGTGCTTTGTTTTGTGTGTAGGGACTCTTCTCATGCTGCTGCAGAGGTTTGCTGTTATTTTCAGCAGCATTAGTGGTTAAAAAAGACCTTTGAATGCCTTCACTGTACTGCCCCGAGCTAATCAGTGTTAGCCACGTCCAACTGTTAGCGACTCTCTCGGATTTCAGTTTATACATGAAAAAAACTGTCTCAATGGCGCATTTGATTTATGTTCGTGCCGAAAAAGACCACGGGAGGATTTTACGCTGGAATTAAGATATTATTAAATGAATTATTAATTATAACATGTATTATTATTATTATTATTATGGTTGTTGTATCCGTGGCATCTATCCCTGGTAGTATCCTTGTCTTGCTGACTGCTTCTGTGTTCTTCTGTCACTGTCCTGTAAAGTGAGACGTCAGTAACGGCGCCTACGCTGCAGTTCAGCTGCACGCCGCCGGTCAGTTTGTCTGTCAGAAGCTCTCGACCTCATACAGGACCGGACGAGGCCCGGCCTTGGTTTGATTTAGCTTGGCTTGCCTGCCCAAGGTCTACAGCTGCCTACATTTAAAGTTTATAACCTGATAATTCAACACTGATACGATATGTATCCAAACTCACAAATCAAAGATAAAAATGGTTTTAGTGCAAGATTGTCAACTCAGCCTTCAAACGTAGTGTGGTTGTGATTGGGGGTCGTTTAAGATCTTGTGAATATTGAATCTATATTAAACAAAGAGCAATTTAAACACAGAAAACTAATGAAAAAACGTATTTCTGATCGTAAGCACTACAGCTACGGATCGGCAGTAAAACTAAAAAAAGGCACCAGGAAAAAAAATGATTAGGTTTGTTGCATCTGCTTCGTTTACTTCACTCAGTGGTTTAGTTTCCCAGAATGCCTTTCAGCCACCTTTCAGAGAAAGATGCATGTTGTTTTTGTGACTTGTACATCATTAAGGGGTTTCCAGGCAGCAACACGTAAAAGCATGTTTAAATTGCTTCATGGAAATGCAGAGTGCTTGACTTTGCCTCCTTTTCTAAATTGGCTTTTGATGTCAGTGCATTGAGTTCATTTTATATTTCCATCCAAAACAACTCCAAAATAAAACCCTAAAGCAACTGTGGAAGAGTGGGAGAGTGGATCGTCCTCCATTCGAGAGATTGGTAGTTCGATCCCCACCTCCTTACTACAAGCTTGAAGTTGGAAGTTCCCGATTTCCGGGAACGCAGCATAACTGTTAGTGAAGATCTGGGCCGACAGACCAACCACTGGTGCGACTGTGGCATATGTCCAAGTGTCCTTGGGCAAGACACTGAACCCCGAATTGCTCCCCGTGCTGCGCATGGGTGTGTAAATGTGGTGTGAATGGTTAGATTAGATGGTCTGTAGATGTCCACTGCCATCAGTGTGAACGTCTGTGTGAACAGGTGAATTTGACAAACACTGTGAAAGCGCCTTGAGTAGTGAGAAGACTAGAAAGGCGCTTTATAAGTACAAGTCCATTTACCATTTACATACAGTATCGAAAAGCAAATACTGCCTGGTGATAGAAAAAAAAACAGTATGAAAGCAGTCAGTCAGTCAGTATCAGATCGGTCGGGCATTCAAAGATAAATGTGCGTCAGACAGACAAACGAGCACGAATCACCACAAGGCAGAGCGGCGCTGATAAGAAGCAGTGTGTGTGTGTTTGTGAAAATGATCTCAAGTCATCGTTTAATTGGATTTTAAACGGCTGATTGTGGGTTTTGTCTCGCGCTGCGACAGAACGGGGATCCCCCTCTCAGGCTGCGCGCTGTAATTGCGCGTACAGATGGAGAGTTGTTATGACAGGGCGAGGTGAACGCACTTGAGTAATGGCACTTGGCGGGTAGATAACAATCAGACAATAATCAAACCAGACTTCATTTAGCCCCTATTATCTGGACGGCCCTTACTGTCCGTCTCGCTTCACTCTGACCTCTTCCTATGTAGAAGCTGCTCGCATTCACTCGTTGTGTTGTAGCGTTTTGTCCATCTGGTCTGTTCGATCTGCTATTATATATATATTCAAGATTCAAGAAGCTTTATTGATCGCGATGGAAATTATTGAAGCAACTGTTGCTGGCTGCCGCTCGACACAGCGCCGGGGTTTGTATATATATTTGTAAATATAGACGTTAATATGGTGATCTTAACTCTTTGCATGATGTATACCTTTATGTGTTCATGTATGAACTCATTCAAACAGAGGGTTTCAGATCCCAGCACTGGTTATAATGTATAAAAACAAGGGTTTTAATTAGCAGAGAGCTTTAATTCTCCCCGTCAGTATGTCCCTTCAATCCTTGTAGGCCAATCTTGCACTCCAAGGAATCAGGAGCCACGATTTAAGTCGCGTATTTTATGCAAATTTCATATAATATCTGAAGAAATATGACGTTCTATCTCAAGCTGTGAAACGGTGACAGGTACGTGACCATGACAGATAACGAAAGGTGACATTTAAAGGGATTGATCCATTTTTGTTCCTTTTGGATTCATAAACAAATAATCATTTGCACACTCAATATGTGTTTCCATCATTCAAAGTAATTTAAAATATAATAAATATGTATTTTTCTGCACTCATTTTGGATCTAATACAGTCTGATTGAGAACTGAGATCTATTGGTCTCGTGGCGATGTCTTTTTTGAACGCATTTTTCACGATAAGAAGTACAAATGTTTAATTTGAGTGTGAGTTTCCTGCAAGGATTGAAATATGCATATGTGCAGTGTATTGAAAGCACAAAATCATCTTTCATCAGTTATTCATCAGGACAGTCTGAAGCTGTGCAGGAAACTTCAAGGTATGAAGTCATAATCGAGTAAAACATCATCAACAACTCAACCCTCTAAACACGTTCTCGCCCCCTCTGCAGGTGTCCTACGTAAAAGCCATCGATATCTGGATGGCCGTGTGTCTGCTGTTCGTGTTCTCGGCCCTGCTGGAGTACGCCGCCGTCAACTTCATCGCCCGCCAACACAAGGAGCTGCTGCGCTTCAGACGGAGGCGACGGCACATGAAGGTGAATGCTTCCGTCACATCTGAGACACGGTCGAACGTTAACATCCACATCTACATTTGTGTTTTCTGTCTTTGTTTGTCCGGTGCGTCAGCAGAGATGAAGAGTTGTATTCAAAAGTGAGACGTTATCGATGTGACCAAAGTGATTTTGAGTAAAACGTAAAAAGACAATTACAATAATTCCTGACTTCACGATTACACAAAGATGAATACGGAGGGAATTTGGACGCTAAACTTCTGATTTCTGAATCAAACTCTTCAATTCTTCTGATCCTCTTCCATGTCCGCCCTTTACGTTGTATCCTCCGCCCGTTGAAAATGCACCAGAGAGACGGTCTTTACATGGAGCAACCAGACGAGCTCCGTTTTCCAATGGTCAAACACAAACAAAGTTGTCATATCCGCTGCTGTGTCTGTTGTCTCCAAACACCAGAACAGTACAAAATACAAATAGTTTAAAAGAAATGTGTTGTTTTTAAATAAATGATGAAACGTGGTACCACTGCGGAGACCGTCCGCAGCCACTGCGTCCCCGTACTTTTAACGGAATTAAACATTAACGTTTGCGAGACGGTCATCGATGTACCATGCAGTCTGGATTTCTTCTTTTTAAATCCCTGCTCTTCTCCGTCCTCGGGCCTTCTGAAGGATTTTAATATTAGCTTTGTGTGGAGCTCATCACCAGGCAGAAACACAGGGCATCAATGTTTCATAGGCCGAGCTCTGAGCATGATTAAAAACCGAGGCCGTGCAGCAAACAGAGGCGAGCTTCATTATGGAGTCACAATGTAGAAGAGGAGAAGAAAAACAGACTCCATCCCCGGGCTCTGAGGCTTTTGTTTGTGGAAATTCATCATTTACGAGAACTGGCGACGACAGTTTTACAGTCCTCTTTGGTTCTGACTTCTTCTCCATGAGATGGTGCGAGTCTGTGTTGGACTGGTGCATGATTTTAAATCCTTGTGCACGATCTTTGTCTTGTATCTTTATTCTTTTTTTGATATAATAATATTCCAGAGTCAACATCCTGTCAAAAACAACATTTGATAGATCTTCTCGAGCTTTCGATCGTACCATGATCCTCAGCTGCCGAAGGCAAAGCTCTCGATCTACCAGTCAATCTTGGGTCCTACCCTCACCTGTGGTCATGAAAGCTGGGTCATGACCGAAAGAACGAGGTCGCGGGTACAAGCGGCCGAAATGTGTTTCCTCAGGAGGGGGGCTGGAGTCTCCCTTAGAGAGAGGGGGAGAAGTTCAGCATCCGTGAGGAACTCGGAGGAGAGCCGCTGCTCCTTTGCGTTGAAAGGAGCCAGTTGAGGTGGTTCAGGATCATCTAGTAAGGATGAACCCTGGGCGCCTCCCTAGGGAGGTGTTCCAGGCACGTCCAGCTGGGAGGAGGCCTCAGGGTAGACCCAGGACTAGGTGGAGAGATTAGATCTCCACACTGGCCTGGGAACGCCTCAGGATCCCCCAGTTAGAGCTGGTTAATGTGGCCCGGGAAAGGGAAGTTTGGGGTCCCCTGCTAAAGCTGCTGCCCCTGAGACCCGACCCCGGATAAGAGGCTGAAGATGAGATGAGATGCACGTTGTGAAAGGGTCACAGATGTGATTTACAACAAAACAACTGTGTCAGGTTTAGAAAAGAATAATAGTATAGGTCAAAAATAAGTATATTATGTAACATATACTGGAACACAAATATATATATATACATCAGCCTCAGAACCACTTTGATTTATTTTAACTGTCTCTGAGCCTGAGACGAGTGCTTTTGATTAAATGAAGCTAAAGCGGTTCATCGTGCTTCTGGTCGATGTTTTCGTGCTCGTTTTGCGTCTCTGTCGTCATTTTGGGTCGTTTGTGATTGTTTTGTGTTGTTTTCAGCAACGTTTTGTGACTCTGGGCCTGAAAATATGTCAGTTTATTTCATATGTCACAACTGATTTGGATTTATTTATTAAAAAATAATGTCAATGCATGTAAGGTTTTCCCTGGAGGACCGTCCCTTCCCTCCTCTACTTTCTTTGGTTGTTTTTTGTCTTAGCAGCATTTAATCAATCACTTCTATGTGTCCGCTTGGATCCATCAGTCGGAGGCTGCTGTATTGAATAAGGAGTAAAGCTGTCAGGCCTGCAGGGAATATTGAAGTGCTGGTTGATTGCGAAACTGGTGGTTTGTGTGTATGTGTGTAGGTGGAGGGCAAGAAAACACAAACACCCACAAGAAATGTAACGATGAGCCTGCAGTAAAAAAAAAAACACCCATATAGTAGTGGATGTGTGTGCGTGTGTGTGTTTATGTGTGTGAGAGAAAGAGGGAGATTGTTTCTATACAGCCGGTGAACATGCATGAGTGCATTCACGAGTGCTGTCGTGCATTTTGGCGTTGTAGGGCATGTGTTCGTGCCTGCCATGACTGCAGCTGCTTGATTGAGTTTGACACGTTTTAGTGTGTGTGGCCATGTTCTCGTGTTTACGTATTTATGAGGACTGCGTGTCCTCGCAAGGCTGGTAAGGTGACACGGCTCTGTGAAGTGAGGACACTGCTCCAGAAAGTCCAGATCAGATTGGACTGCTTTAGTTCAGGGTGAAGGGTCGACTCAGGGTCTGGTTTAGCTTTGAGTTAGAGGTAAAGACAGTCTTTTTTTCCTGTTATTATTGTAAAGGACGTTTATCACTCACTCATCTTCAACCGCTTATCTGGGGTCAGGTCACGGTTAATTAATTATTTTCATCTCATCTCATCTTCAGCCTCTTATCCGGGGTCGGGTCGCGGCGGCAGCAGCTTTAGCAGGGGACCCCAAACTTCCCTTTCCCGGGCCACATTAACCAGCTCTAACTGGGGGATCCTGAGGTGTTCCCAGGCCAGTGTGGAGATCTAATCTCTCCACCTGGTCCTGGGTCTCCTATCCGAGGCCTCCTCCCAGCTGGACGTGCCTGGAACACCTCCCTAGGGAGGCGCCCAGGGTTCATCCTTACCAGATGATCCTGAACCACCTCAACTGGCTCCTTTCAACGCAAAGGAGCAGCGGCTCTACTCCGAGTTCCTCCAGATGGCTGAACTTCTCCCCTCTCTCTAAGGGAGACTCCAGCCCCCCTCCTGAGGAAACACATTATTTTCATAATTAATTAATATGCTTGTGTTTTCTAATTAACTGAATAATTGATATACTATAAGGTGTCCGGAAATAGAGAGCTGATATCTTTAAATTGTTAGTTTACTCTGATAAACAACTCAAAACCTCAGGATGTTAAATGCACCATTGCAAAAAAAAACAACATTTAACCCATTGATGCCTGGAAAGGGGAAATTTGAAGACTTCAAATGAACGCGTTCCAGGCATCAATGGGTTAAGAAGCTTGTATTAGCAGATGTTTCTGCCTATGAAGATCACGATCAAAATGCTCCAGCTACCAAACAGACCCTGTGGTGATATGATTTTCTCATAAACAACGTCATAAAAAAGAAATGCTAATGATCAAATGAGGCGTTTGTCTACATTTATAAATGTCGTAATCCCTTTGGGACCCATCAGATTTATCTCGAGACCACCTCCGGGATCTTGACCCCGAGATCTCCTAGATGACAACTGAGACACGATTATAGAGAAGTGTATGTCGCCTAATAATTCAATTACAAACGGCATCATTCTCACTTTGGACAAATCCAAATTAATGGAGAATCACACCCCGCTGTTTGAGCCACATGAGCCTCAGTTAATACAACAGAGGGGGGAAAAGAGTAAGAGAGTGGAGCGGGGTTTGTGGGGAAGAACGATACATAAAAAAGTATAAATCCTAAATCCTATTGTTGTAATCCCCAATCCCCTGAGCTGTGATGGTTGGCGAAGAGGTAGATTAGCGATCCGGCTGCAGCTGCACTTTCAGGTGAATCAAGCACTAACCCCGACCGTCTCTGCCGTCTTCTCATGTGAACTCTGGAGAACCATGTCCGGACATTGTCCAGAGCCGACCTTTTCACACATGCAGCACTCCACGGGAGATTCTCTGTGTCAGACGTGTTCTTACTAACTGGGAAGACTTACTGATTTAGGCCACAGACTGTATAATAGAGTCGGGAGCAGCTTACGGCTCTGAAGAGTGAAGTCAGAAGTGAAGTGACTTAAAGCTGCACTCTCTCTATTGTCCAGCAGGAGTAGACTCCACTTAAAGCTGCATTCTCTCTAATGTCCAGCAGGAGGAGACTCCACTTAAAGCTGCATTCTCTCTAATGTCCAGCAGGAGTAGACTCCACTTAAAGCTGCATTCTCTCTAATGTCCAGCAGGAGGAGACTCCACTTAAAGCTGCATTCTCTCTAATGTCCAGCAGGGGGAGACTCCACTTAAAGCTGCATTATCTCTAATGTCCAGCAGGAGGAGACTCCACTTAAAGCTGCATTCTCTCTAATGTCCAGCAGAGGGAGACTCCACTTAAAGCTGCATTCTCTCTAATGTCCAGCAGGGGGAGACTCCACTTAAAGCTGCATTCTCTCTAATGTCCAGCAGGAGGAGACTCCACTTAAAGCTGCATTCTCTCTAATGTCCAGCAGGGGGAGACTCCACTTAAAGCTGCATTCTCTCTAATGTCCAGCAGGGGGAGACTCCACTTAAAGCTGCATTCTCTCTAATGTCCAGCAGGGGGGGACTCCACTTAAAGCTGCATTCTCTCTAATGTCCAGCAGGAGGAGACTCCACTTAAAGCTGCATTCTCTCTAATGACCAGCAGGGGGAGACTCAACTGGCTCCAAAAAGAAGTGTGATTGCATAGAAGTCAATGAGAAAATGAGCCTAAACTTCTCGCTTGATTTATTCCCTCAGTAAACATTTTCCTAATGCATTTATGTCTCAATCTCCAGTTTCAACTCTTCTTCAGTACAGCGTGATGTTCATTAATAAACGATGGTCCCATTTAGAGCCAAATACACCAGAAAGCAGGAGATGCTTTGCAGGGGTGTCAAACTGATCCAGTAAAGAGTCGCTGTGGCTGCAGGTTTTCATTCCAACCAATCAAAAACACACCTGGTCCAACAAGTCAACTGTGTGAAGACAGTTCAGGTGATTGAGTAAGTTGAGTCAGGTGTGTTCATGCATGGTTGGAGTGAAAACCTGCAGCCACAGCGGCCCTTTACTGGATCAGTTTGACACATGTGCTTCAGGGAGTGACTACCTTGTGATTGGTAGTTTGCGATGCTTGCAACAGGATGAAGGCTTAATGCATCCACGCCACTGTGTACATTAAAATAGCAGTTAACCTTTGCGTCTTGTCTGTCTTGCACAATGTGTTTTCACTTCATCAAAGTTAATTGTGACGTTGTGGTCACCTAAAAAGGTCTTGTTCAGCGTAACAAAGCTAACATTAGCTGGTAAGTTAAGGGAAATTGCCGATTTTTGACCGGCTATGTGTCACTGCAGCGAACGGCGCCTTAAAGGTTTCTGTCATTAGTGTTTAGCTTAGCTCAGCACCATATAATGTCAGCGGATCGCATCATAGCGCTGCTTGGTGCTCCTCCCCGGCTAGCAAGATGGCGACGGCCAAACTTGAGGCTTCAAAACGATATTCCACAAACCAGTCTCTTGTGGTCCTTGAATCTCTCTTAAGAATTAAGTGTCGGTCCTCACCAACTTCCTGAATCTCCTCCTCTCCAATAAGTCATTTTTCTTGGCGTCTTCATGGAAATTACTTTAGTTTTTTACCCTCTGAGGTTTGTTTTCTTTTCATTTTGCACAAGCTGCAGGATAGAAACCTCATCAGTTGCTCTCTGTGAGTAGCCCAGACAATGAGATGCTGTGATCACACACAAGCTCAATGGGACATAATACAGGTTATGTAGGAAGCCGACAGGTTGAAGTCACGTTAATGTCCGATTCAACTGATTGAGACATTTGCGTTCTCACGTACAGCTGCGCCAGGTAATGAAGAGATAAGTTCAGTATTGCAGTGCATGTGTGGAGGGGGCTTACGTCTCTCTCTCTCACCCCAGCAGCAGGAGGAGAGAGCAAGAGGGACGTGGGCTCAGGATTGACCCACATCTGGTACACTGAACCTTTTGCACATTTTTGTATTATTCTGTTACACAGTTTAGTTTTGCTCACGTGCTGAAAGCAGGAGGTGAATTAGGCCGTGGGTGTGTTGCGTAATTTGTTCATGAATGAACTGTTCGCAGCTGACAGAGCTTTTGGTTATTAAGGGATGTTTATCGATGCTTTTTTTTCGGCTTACATCACAAAATAGGCGACTTAAGGTGCTCAAGTTCTTACGTAATGCGTTGCCTCGCTGAAAGTGAATTCAGGACAAGAGCTGAGCTGTGTTTTATGTTTAATTTCGTTCGTTTCATGTGACTGATGGGCTTTTCCTGTCTCAAGGTGAATTCAGGTGACACACTACGTCTATTTTGCACACTGTATGATTTATTCATTAAGGCTTTTCTATGTTTGACATGTAGCGGAAGGCGAGTGTATGTGAATTCACACTTAACCGGTTACTTCTGCCTTTTCACGCCAGAGCCACACACGTCGAAAAATAAATTCACTTTTAACGTTGATGATGAAAAGCTTCGACAGAATGACAGAGATGTTACTGGAAGTGGAAATGAATATTGGATGACAATTTAATGAAAACAGATTAAGCTCCACCGCATGAGATTGAGACTCAGAATTGGAGAAATAGAGTGTGGTGAAATTAATCAAATACATAATACGGCACAGAAATCATGTGTGATTCCCTTAAACCTGCAGGACGCAGGAATCAACCGTCACCCACTGTTTTTAAATTAGATTAAAACCTGACAAAAAGGGCCAGGTATTTATATTTGAATGCTCTATTTAATAAAAAAATTAAAAAATTAAGGCCCATCTAGAATCCAACACACTCCAAAGAGAAGATTGACACCACTCTCATAACTGTCCGGTAAATATAAGGCTGCAGACGGCTAGCTTAGCATAGCATAGCATCAAGACGTGTGAAGGGCTGATTGCATAGATGGAATATATATATATAATCCAATTCAATTCAATTCACTTTTATTTACAGTGCCAAATCATAACAGCAGTTATCTCAGGACACTTTACAGAGTAGGTAAAGACCACACTCTATGACTTATTTATGATTTACACAGACCCAACAATTCCCCCGTAGAGTACGGTGGCGTTGAAAACCTTCACTATAACAGACAGGAACGTCAGACAGACCCAGCTCTGTGGAGGACGCACATCTGTCTGCACCGGAGAGAGGAAGAGAAGGAGAGAGAAAAGACAAAGACAGACAGAAAGACAGTCCCAGAGATGCAAGCAACCAAAAAGCAGTAACTATAAATATATCTACAGTAATGGGAATATGATTTATATATTATGGCGGTTAATACAGCAGAATAGTAACAGCAGATTTGTTGCTTTGAAAAGTCTGCACCGATGGGGAGGAAGAAAGGGAGAGAGAAAGAATTGAATTATTTCAAACATTTAAAGTAAATAAACTAAATATATATGAACAAAAATGAAGCAAAATAACCAATAATATTGTTGGACAAAATAAGCGATATAAATTAACATTTAGTGTCTGAGTAGGGAGAAGGACAATGCTATTCCGACAATACGTGCATAAATACCCAATTACAACTAAACACATCTGAATTATTATTGAATTAATGATTATCAGCAAAATGTGTATTAGTATTAACAGTAATGCTACACACTATGGATGGTCCTTTCATAGTATTTTAATATTACCTGTGTGTTTACTTTAATGTCAGAGAGGATTTTAATTAACTTCTTTAAGCACCGTTGGGCATTGATCCATAAAAATGCCCAATATTTTATAGTATCACTGTGTTTTTGTATCACAAGTCTTAATCTGAGAAATAGATGGAAACTACAGCTGTCAAATGAATTACTTTAAATAAAAAGTAGGATATTTAGAGTATTTTAAATATACTCGTTTTCCACCCCTGGTGCACAAACTACCTTGTCACAAACCTCGATGTCCACTAAACATTAAGGACATTTTCTGTAGAACCTAGAAACTTAAAGGACTTTTAAGGACTTAAAGAAAACACAGAGGGATTTGATGTATTTGCATTTGAGACAGGATTTTGCAGAGAGGGTTGCATAATGCACCCCAAATGTAGAAAGAATGGTCTTTTTTCCCCTTTTATTTCAAGCACAATGAGAAAAACTGAAGAATGAAATTCATTATTAAAAGTATGAGCACCCTGAACTAGATCATCACCATTAATTTCAGCCGAGGGAGAGAAAGAGAGAGAGAGAGAGAGAGAGAGAGAGAGAGAGAGAGAGAGAGAGAGAGAGATAGAGAGAGGCAGTCCTTGGGCGTCTCACGTTCTTAATTAACCTCTCTGGCCAGTCCTTCTAATGTGAGCCTAATGTGATCCACAGACCTCCATTACGGCTCTAAGAGGGCTATCAGTCAGGTTTCAGCCCTCTGCAGAGGAAAGCGTCACTGCCGGCCTGCGTCGCCCGTTAACCACCCTCCTGCAGCAGCCGTGTAACCGTCGACTTCTTCTCTTTTTGCCCAAAAGACAAAGAAACAGGTAGAGAGGAACGCAGCAGAGGCAAGAAGCTGTAACAAAGCATGTGTCATTGTCCCGTGAAACAAACACTCCCAACTGAGATATTAGTATCTGCAATCTACGGTGCACACTTTACGTCCACTACCAACGTTTAGTGTCAACGCAAGGAGTAGTCCTGACATGGATGTGTTGGTGTAGGGGTCGTGGCGGTGGACGGGCGCGTAATACAAAGGCTTAGAAGGGACGTTTACATGTATTCATTTGGCAGATGCAAGCGACAATGTAGTGCAATCCAAGCCTCAATATTTAGTTCCATGTTCCACTACGAAATGTTACAATAGCAGGAAGTAATACTCAAAAAAAATATGTATGGCAAAGTAAGGCTGCACTGCGCTATCTTTCAAAAGTCAATGAATAGGATAAATGGTAAAATAGCACATGTGAACCCACATTTAGCTCACCGACAAGTGCAAACATGACACCGTACCACAGCAGAGGACGCCAAGCTGTGAAACGAGGATGATGCACAAGTCGACAGGAGGCGGTTCGGTCACTTTGATATTCCACACAAGTGCCACTGGGTGCTTCCAGTAATGTATAAGTGCACAGCAAATTAGGGAGAGAAGTGAATCAGCCTCAGAAGGGGAAGTTTGTTTAAGATAGAGAAGGACTCTGCTGACCATAGAGTGTTAACCGTATTCATTTACCATAGTTACTGTCTTATCAAATGCAGCTGCCACTCCGACGTCCTTAAGACTGTCGAACCCAAAAAACAAAACCAAATGATCTTTGTTATGCTGCTATGCACTGCTACGTGTACACACGTGAAATATGTAGGTTTCCTTGTGTAGATGCAA
This sequence comes from Echiichthys vipera, assembly GCF_963691815.1. Classification (NCBI taxonomy): domain Eukaryota; kingdom Metazoa; phylum Chordata; class Actinopteri; order Perciformes; family Trachinidae; genus Echiichthys; species Echiichthys vipera. Next base: position 2,980,963 of record NC_139831.1, read on the forward strand.
CATTTCCTATCCGTGTCTGTGGTCGACTCAGTGCCGAGCCGCTGCTTTTGCTTCCGACTGCTCCCAGCTCACTGGGATCGATCGACTCCCCTGCACAGCCATCAGGTGCGGATCCATCGGTCCGGTCAGCCGGCACGCTCTTCTGATGTGACTGCTCAGTTAAAAATACACTGAATTTTCTGTTTTGTTAATGAGCTTTGCCTACTTTAAAAACTGCATTTGCGAGACCATCATATGTGAGCGTGTGTAATCAATGCACAAAGGCTCCCGTGCATGAATTAAAACTAGTCATTTGCAGAACTTCACTGGCTTATTGAACGAATGAAGAGTGCGTCAGGAATGTATTTCATCACAGCAAGAACCCACTGATCGTGTGCACACTGTCCAACAAATCCAACAGTGATGCTTCTCCAGGGCATTAGATCTTATTGTGGAACGATTACCGATACGTGTGCGCCGTCTAAAAAGGTTTTCCTCATCAAGGAAGCAAATTACTGGAGAAACTCAACAATCTGTGTTGGCATGAGCAAAGGGCATTATGAGAATTACCAGCATGGTTAGCACACATCTGCAAATCTGTATGGTAATTGTGTTAGGATGCTCGGACGTATTAGATTAGAGCAATATTTCCCCGAACTGGGGAACTGGGGACTACTTATGGACACAGCAGGGATGAATAGCTGCGAGGTGCAGCCGAGTACAGTTGAAAGTCTTTATAATCTGAGGGAAGAATGTCCTCGAGGGTTTAATGGCTTTATGCAACTGTTAGATGCATGTGTGCCGCTTTTCAAGTGTTCTTTGAAGCAGCGAGAGCACCCATATAAGGCTGGAAGGAAAACTGGAAGGACGGCCGACTCGTTCTGTGATTTCTGGAGGAGACGGTCGAGCTTATCTGGGGATTATTAGCACAGTTGTAAGTGTCTGATCAGTCTGATTGCTTGGTTTTAAGGTAATTCAGAACAAAAGCTGCACTACGGTATCACAATCCCACACAGCGCTGCACCTCGGCTCGCCTATCAGTGTTGGAGTCGGAGCTGTCGTTGCAGTGCAGGTACAGCTGCAGCAGCAGTCTCAGTTGTGCTGATTTCTGTGCTTTCTACCCCGATGCTTTATTGATTCGTTAGTGACACTGATAGTCCGGAGAGAATGAGACAGAGAGAGAAAGAGCGGGAGCAATCGTACCGAGGGCTACCTGCTCCAGAACGCTGTCTAATTAGAAAGACAGAGTGAGAGGGAATCGAATAGACGGATACCGCAGCCCTGTGAGAGGAGAGGAGAGGAGAGGAGGAACGGGCTCCTCTGAGCATACAGGCGGTGTGACACCCCCCCCTGCTGGGGGAGGGAAACAACTGCAGAGGGGATCAGATCAATAGCACCACTCATCCTTGAAGGATAGGCCCGCCTGGCAGCAGCTCGCTTGTTTAACACAGACGAGCTCTCCAGACTGAGAAAGAGAGAGCCCCTTTAGAAATCAAAGGCAAGTCGAACACCACCGCCTCTCGCCTCCATTTCAATCAGGGCCGTCTTCAGTGGCTTTTTGTGAAGTTCAGGGCGCAGAAATGCAAATCGGCATTTTTAGACGAAGAAAAGGCTTTCATGAAAATAAATTACGTTTGAGGAATTATCACTCGCTTCCGTCAGATGCATCAAAAATAACCGGCGTGCGTGAGAAAGACCATCCAGTGTCCTCGGAGTAAAGAGAAAAATACATTAGAGCTGGTTCATTTAGCCTCCAGGTAGAAAGCTACTAAAGCCTGACCACTGCCCTCTTCCACGTCTCCTTCACCTCGACAACAAGAGAAGGGATATAAAGCGACTGCTGAGCCTTGAGACGCTTCCTCCCCTGCAGCTGGCTGTTTTTTCGGCACGCTCGGCCTTCTGGGAAAAGAGATGTATATTTAAAAAGCGGCCCTAGGGATGTGAAGAACGACAGCGCCGTATTAGGTAAAGCAACTCCTGATTGATCGGCTATAATCAGCTTGATAGCGGTGATTAGGCCGTTTTTCGGCGGCGGGGAGGGGGAAGGGGCTCCGCGCGCCGGTTTGCTCTAAACGCCTTGATCTCACAGGATGTTCGTCAGCTTTGAGAACAAAGGCAGATAAGAGCGCGCGGGGATTAGGGAGCGATCAGTGATCTCCGGGGGCTGAACTACAACCTCCTGATCGACAGGCCAGCCGTTAAGCGATGCGCACCACACTCACTGTTTCCTGATTAGAAGAAAAAGAAGAAGAAGAAGCGCCTAATTGTCAAAGTGGAATCCCTGGTTGTTTTCAGCCAGTACGGGTTCTGTACTGACACTTCGAACTGACTGCAACCGCATTACCATTTTACCTCACAGATCTTTATGTTAATATCCATATTTATGCAGTTGCCTGTTGGCTGAGGAAATGCTTTGACCTCTCGCCCTTATTACGCTCTTAAAAGCCTCCGCATTAGTTCAAACATGAATTCTCATCAGGCTCTCCGTGTTCTTACAAGACTAAAGAATTAACCTTTTGGACTGGAGAATTTACCGATAATGTAGCTTCGGCTCTTTTGCAGTTGATGTTGGACGTGCGGCACAACAGTGTGAAGCATGCAGCAGCAAACCGTAGCTCTAAACACACCAGACACAGACACTAACGGCGCACTCACACTGTCCTTCCGCACCGCGCCCGGGCTTTAGGGTACTTGTCCCCCTCCCTCTCCCCCGCGCCCCAGGCCCATTTGTACTCACACTACCTGTGCCTCGGCGAATGCTTCTTGCTGCCTATACGTCATCACGCCGTAACACGTCACACGCATTGATGACGTCATGGCGATGCGTGGCTTTGTTTCCAGATCTTTCCATAGACCTCAGAGTTTTTGTGCGTCTTGTCGACTGTTTTTGAATCTTTTCATCGACCAAATCTGCAGTAAACACTCCACCTCCGCATCACACCAACGTGAACCTTTCACCGCCATTGTTGTTGTTAAATGTCCGCGCATGGTCCTGCGGAGGTGGAGTGTTTACTGCAGATTTGGTCGATGAAAAGATTCAAAAACAGTCGACAAGACGCACAAAAACTCCGAGGTCTACGGAAAGATTTGGAAACAAAGCCACGCATCGCCATGACGTCATCAATGTGTGTGACGTGTTACGGCGTGATGACGTATAGGCAGCAAGAAGCATTCTCCGAGGCCCAGGTAGTGTGAGTACAAACGGGCCTGGGGCGCGGGGGAAGAGGGAGGGGGGGAAAAGTACCCTAAAGCATGGGGCGCGGTGCGGAAGGACAGTGTGAGTGCAAGTAAGAGGCTCCGTTTTTTAATCTAGATTATTGGTTTCATATGAAAGTACAATCCATTGGTACCAACCATGTCTATCTCGTCGAGAAGGGGGCTAAGTAACGCTCCCAAGCTAGGCTAAATGTTGGCTTTTATAGCTGCATGCACTATAAATGTGTTATTTTTGCCTATTCTATAACAGTGTGCTTGTGCGTGCTTGCATACTGGTGTACCTAAACAGACTTGAATTGCATACATTGGGTATGGCTAAGCTGAGACTCTCGTGCATTCAATGAGCCCAGTCGTATTCATGTGTGATGACGTTGGTCCTTTCATTGCAGTGAGAGCATTTAACATTTAAGGACTGTTCATGTTTGTAGGAGTCTGTTCACACTGATATAGGCATGACATTAATTCAGTAAGAAAGTGTAAATATGTCGGCCCCTGAATGCAGTTGATAACGCTTTACATTAAACTCAGTTTACACATCATGACCTAAAGCTCTGCTTGTTTTACATTGTTTCTGTGGAGGATCCGCATTCTTCCTATCTGACACAGAGTCTAAATTTAACCCTACATTAAGCTGAAGTGAACCCTAATTGACATTTAAACATCCGATTTAATGCATGAGGCTAAAGGTGCCGTGGCTTCCCTGAAATGTTATTCAGATCAAATGCCGAAACTGAAAGAGAGAGAGAGGAGAGAGAGAGAGGGGAAAAAGCATCGGTGCGGCAGATCATGTGGATAATCATTCCAGGTCAGCGGCTTGATGAGCAAGAGACATTAACACATCATGCTTTAATGTAACCGGGGACTAACAGCGGAAACAAACGGAGGAGAGACAGAAAAGCAGGGATGGATGGGTGGATCACAGGAGGGGGAATCAAGGACAACGTTGTATTCAAATGGCACTTAAAATTAGCAATAGACTCATCAACACATCAGTTCATGTTAAATATTTTCCGTCACATATGTAAATAATTTCACAAATGATACACAGGTCTGTCTGATACTTGTGTTTTCTGTCCATATGCAAAGATTAACAGGTTTCTCGACTGTAATGGACAATAAAATGTGAACACCCGATAACTTTAAAGATATAATATGTAACGTTTCTGCATTAACAGCTGTGTTGTTCCTAGTTGCTCCCGTGGTTAACTAAAGGTCTCCGGTCCGTCTCCAGAGATGCTGCTCGCTCTTCTCCCAGCGAAGTAGTCTCTTGGCGGCAGGTTGTACAATAAAATCCTTTCCCAACGATGCTGAAAAAACATCCTGGAGACGCTGACATGAAAAATGTTGTGATAGTGTAGTTTCGGGGCGGTAGTAGCTCAGTCCATAGGTGACTGGGCTGGGAACCGGAGGGTTGCTGGTTCGAGTTCCTGTGTGGACCATGAATGGAGTGTGGACTGGTGGCTGGAGAGGTGCCAGTTCATCTCCTGGGCACTGCCGAGGTGCTGTTGAGCAAGGCACCGGACCCCCAACTGCTCGGGTCGCCCGTCACTGGCGGCCCCCTCGCTCTAACATCTCTCCATTGGTTGCATGTATATACGTCCTGTCTGGCTAACTTTAGCTTGCTTTTTAATGTAGGCGAAATTTGAGCTAGCACACATTACGTACTGAGCTATTCCTGAAAGGAGCTTCGCTATAACAGCCACTTGGGAGCGTCGCTAACACCTCGTAGGAGAGCTGCAGCCCAAAAAAGCTGTTTAAATGTCTTCATAAGTAGAAGTGTTGACCGAAAAAAGGACATTTTCTAAACTCCCATCTCCTCAGAAATGCCTCTCAGCTCCACAGAAGCCACTCATCAGCTGACACATTGATGCTGAAACATCCTGAGAAGCCCTCGAATGGCCCCAATCCAGGGGAGAGAACAGGGGGTGAAAGGGTGGAGGACAGTTTGAAATGAATCCACCAGAAAATGGATCAGCGAAGGCAAATGTATAATATATTTCCTTCCCCCCCAACGCTCCGCGGCTGAAATTGCTTCTGGGGGGAAATCATAAAAGCGGAACACAAGCCAAGGAATTCCTCCTCCGGCCTCGTTCGGGAGAGACTGATGCCGCCGTTAGTTGGGGCTGACACCTTTTCCGAATCGTGTTTTATGTAAATGCAGGTCTCTAAAACAAGTATCCAAGGGTAATATTTGCAGAGGAGATGGCGGAGGAGAGCAGGCCTGACGCAGTTTGCTTGCTGCTTCCTGCTAATCTGCTCGATTAATCACATCAGCAGAGGCAGAGATGTAAATGCTTCAATCGGGAGAGGAAAGCATGATGGATGAGCGAGCTAAGAGGTCCTCTTGCTCTCTTTCTTTTCTCGCCTTTTACGCTGTCTCTCTCTCTCCCTTCCATCTTTTCGCATCCGTCCGTCACCGGGCCTCCTTTTTTACAGATCATTTTTCAAAACCTCTCCACATTTTCTTTGTTGCCGTCTGTGTCTTTTTCCATTATCTGTGTCCCCGCTTCGTACTTTCTCTTTCTGTCTGGCTCTCCGGCTTTGTCTTTCCATCTTATTTATCTTCCTGACTTCCTGTCTCTTTACATTTTTCCATCCTGTCTCTCGCCTCTCTATTATCCAATTTCCTACCATCTGCTTTCCTCTTTCTCTCCATTTTTTGTTGTTGTTCACGTCTCATTTTTCCCCAAATCCCTTTTACATAAAGCGTCATAAATAAGCAGCACAATAATGCCCCCTGATAATGTCTGTATGACAATTCCCTCAGTCATTTTTTATACATGTTCAAACAAAAGGGCGAAGATGATGATGATGATGAGCCAGTTTGAATTTGTCACGGAAGTAAAGCTACGAGCCCTGCGTTTAAGAGGAGCTACTCTGATATCAGCTGTGCCCATTATGGCAAGAAGATGAATTATGTGTCCGCGGCAGGGCGGAGACCACCCCTGACCCACTGTCACAAAAGCCCTGGAGCCACGGCCGAGGCTGCAGACAGGATGTTAGAAATATTAAGGTCACGAGCAGCTCCACCAACCCGAGGTCATTTTCAAGACACGCGAAAAAATCTGTCAAAAAATCAGTTAATTTGTCTATTTTAATGCTCTGTGTTTGCCCATTTTTTAAAAAATCTATTGATTTATTTAAAGTTATAATCCTTGAGTTTTCCATCTATTAGTCTTTTAAGTTCCTCTCCATCAAAGAGTGAGTTAAAACAATGGTGATTGATCATATGACCCCCTAATGAAAGCACTTGTACTTGCCTTTTTGCTGAGTAATGCAATATCCGTGTCTGTGGCGACATTACGGGGCTAGATGTAAATAAGCCGCCATGTTAGTGACGCTGCTGACAGCGGTAAATGGTAAATGGACTTGTACTTATAAAGCACCTTTCTAGTCTTCTGACTAATCAAGGCGCTTTCACAGTGTTTGTCACATTCACCCGTTCACACAGACATTCACACTGATGGCAGTGGACATCTACAGACCATCTAATCTAACCATTCACACCACATTTACACACCCATGCGCAGCACGGGGAGCAATTCAGGGTTCAGTGTCTTGCCCAGGGACACTTCGACGTGTGGACCAGGGGAGGTGGGGATCGAACCACCAATCTCTCAAATGGAGGACGACCCACTTCCACTGAGACACAGTCGCACAAGCGGTTGGCCCAGATCTTCAGTAAAAGTTATGCTGCGTTCCCAGAAATTGGGAACTTCCAACTTCAAGCTTGTAGTAAGGACAGCAGTGTTATAGGAATGTGTGTGTGTGTGTGTGTGTGTGTGTGTGTGTGTGTGTGTGTGTGTGTGTGTGTGTGTGTGTGTGTGTGTGTGTGTGTGGATTAAGGGTGTTACATACAGTATAGGGGACCGACTCGAAGTAAAGAGGTGAGGGTGCTCTTTAAGAACACGCCTGCCTGCAGTTACATCTTTCCGCCAAAGAGGGCGCTGGAAACAAGGGATCTCAAATCTTACGGAGTAGAGGTTTAAATTGTCTATTTTAAGGACATAGGTTAAAAAAACTAACTCTACGTCACCCGTTGATTTCTGAAGAGCCATTGTGAAGCTCAGTGTGGGCAACTCCGCCCAGTGTCTGACGTTGCCTAAGGCCTGGCTGTAAAATCTGCGTGTCCTAGGACGATGAAGTCGTGACACAAGTAGAACAGAAACGTCCGATAGGTTGGACGGCCGTGTTTAGCGTTACGTCTTTAAACGGCTGAAGATGACGCCAGAAAATAAACAAGTTTGCAGATTTCACGTATCTTCACGCTGTAAATCAAATGCCAGTTTTCCACCCGGAAGTGAAACGGTATGTCGTTATGTTGCCGTGTAGCTGTTGCCATGTGTGACATCACTGGTCGTGATCGACTGAACTATCTGAATCTCATCACAGGTGTTTGTTGTTGTTTCATTTAGAATTGCCTGCGAGTTAATCACTGTAGAAATCACACTCTGAAGGGCTGTGAGGTTTATAAATGCAGAGGAGGAGACTGACAGAGAAAGGATGGAGGGATGAACAACAGTGAAAGAAAAGAGGCGAAGAGAAGTGAGCTGCATCCTAAAGCAAGACCATGAACTGCCTCTCATGTCCAACTCAAAGGGCAAAGCTTCATTCCCCACAACTGTTAATCTCCTCTGCCCTTCCCTCCATCCCTCCATCCCTCCATCCTTCCATCCTTCCATCCTTCCATCCATCTCTGGACCGTAGGAGCCGGGTCCCTGCTGCGTTCACAGAGGGAATTCCTAATTAGGTCTGAACGTAATGAATCACCATCCCGGGGTGTAGCTTTGGTTTCAGTCAGTGTCTGTCAGGCTGCAGGGCTTCCTCCTTTCCTCCCTTACTCTTGTCCTCCTCTTCCTCCTCCTTCTCCACTCTTTCTTCTCCTCAACACGTCTCCTCCGCCCTTCATCACCCTCCTCATTGCGCCTCCTCCTCACGTCCCTCCGCCCTCCACATTAATCACATGGCAGTGAGAATAAAGCAGAGCATCTGTAATAGTTTAGCAGCGTCACTGAAGGACGGGCAGAGGTCAGCTAGCATCGTGGCTAGCGTGCAAGTGTGTGTGTGTGTGTGTGTGTGTATATATTAACAGTAATAGATGGCTCAGTGTGGATGCAAGGACAGAACGGGGACAAACTAAAAATGGATCGCTACCTGGTGGTCTAACACACACACACACACACACACACACACACACACTAATGCTACTATACATACGAGCACACATGCAAAGTAAGCCCCCCTCAGATGTTTAGGTTCATTTTCAGCTTTAAAGCCATTTATTATTGACAGATATTGCCGATTTATCGACTTTATTTCGCCCGTCCCTGCTGCAGGAACAACCCGAGGCTGGTGTAACCGAAGAGAGCCGAGCCGCCGTTACTTTTACTGGCTGGTTGATTTGTTGTTGCTGCAGAGGTTTTGCGTCAGTCGTTAACTTCTCCTGCAGCCAACGCTTCCTCCCGCTTCAGGCTGCGTTCCTGCTGTTTGTTTGCTCATCGCAATCCTTTTTTTCTTCTTACCCAGAATGCACTGGAAAGATTTCCTGCTGATAGGCTTTTCCCCACAGTGTCCCACGGGGAACACGAGCCACGGTCTTTGGCATTTGTCAAAAAACAAAGATGACTCCTCATCGTCGGAGGACTTTTTGTCTGCTAATTTTGAATTTCACAGGTATTTGTTTCAACTTTGAAGGGCACTTTAGAGCGCCTGTTATTTAGAGTCCACACACACACACACACACACACACACACACACACACACACACACACACACACACACACACACACACACACGCACGCACTTTCAGGGTCTCCCAGTCCATCACAGTGTTTGTGTCGGAGTCTCTGAACCAGATAAGGAAGTCATTGTGTCTGCTGTAATGAAAAGGCAGGGTGACGGAGCAGATAGGATTTTCAATATCTCACCGCGCTCGCGCCATAACCTTGAATACAGCGCGTGTCAATCAATCCGATCCATTCAGCCCGGCCAGACTCTCAACACCCCCCCCCCCCTCCATCTTCATGACGGCTGAGATAAGCACGCTCGGTGTTCAGCTTCAGCTCATATTGATGACTTTTACAAAGGCGAGATACGAGTCGTGTGATCAATTTACAGCGCGTGATTTATGAATCCGCTGTTTTTTAGGGGCTCTCCGTGTGCAGTTTACGAGTTGGGTTAGGTGCATCGGGGACCGTAAATTAACCGTAGGTGTCAACTGGTGAAGAGATAGAATCATGTTGTGAAGTTCTGAAGTATCCCTTTTTATTGTGTAATGCTTGATATATATAATATATGTGATCTACAGGGTTTGTCCGGGTCCTTGAAATCCTGGGACAATGCTTGAATTTTAATGTTGGATCCTCAAGGTTTATCCTTCTGGTAGTACGAAATAATTGTAGTGGTTTGAAACATAGAGCCATCTCTTTTAACGTGATTGTAATGGGAAAAAATGGGAAATAATATCAATATCATCTCATCTTCATCCTCTTATCCGGGGTCAGGTCGTGGGGGCAGCAGCTTTAGCAGGGGACCCCAAACTTCCCTTTCCCGGGCCACATTAACCAGCTCTAACTGGGGGATCCTGAGGCGATCCCAGGCCAGTGTGGAGATCTAATCTCTCCACCTGGTCCTGGGTCTTCCCCGAGGCCTCCTCCCAGCTGGACGTGCCTGGAACACCTCCCTAGGGAGGCGCCCAGGGTTCATCCTTACCAGATGATCCTGAACCACCTCAACTGGCTCCTTTCAACGCAAAGGAGCAGCGGCTCTACTCCGAGTTCCTCACGGATGCTGAACTTCTCCCCCTCTCTCTAAGGGAGACTCCAGACCCCCTCCTGAGGAAACACATTTCACACGCTTGTACCCATGTGTTCGTTTAAGTATGTAACAACTGTAAGGTGCTGGAAAAGATGGAAAACGGACTTTAAAGAGCTTGAATTTGGCTTTAAAGGTGTACGAACCCCGGATCTACATCACCTGTCATTGCTCTGATTGGTTGTAGGTCCATCCAACTGTGTCCAGAGCTGTTGATGATAAAACAATGAGATGATGAGAGGTTCCAGACTAACTCACGTTTGTGATTTGGTCCGGTGGTGTCAGGCTGATAGCTCCAGTGAAAGGTCAACTAACCATTAAGAAAAAAAAAAATCATTACGTGTGGACAAATACTCCAAATACTAATCAATCAGACACAAGTGACCATTGGAAAACTGCGCTCTCTGTGTTTGAACAGCAAAACGTCCGGATGTCAATGTTTATGTGCCGGTGTGACACAATGTAAGGGTCACATTACATTACTGCATTTACGTTAATGGTTGAACACGGTTTCTGTCCCTTTATTGTTTTCATCACTGATGCGTTTCCATGTGTTCAGCAGGGAAACAGTCTGTTATCATTGTTTATTCATTTTATTTACAACTTCATCTTGTGTATTTAACTCATGTGGGGGCAGAGAAAGACATTTTTTATTGCACAGGCAGTTTACTGAGCAACAGCAGCCCAAGTGTCATTGTCTTTTTCAGCACTTACATACATGAAATAAGCCATCGAGACTGTGTTTTAAGTTTTAATCGTGTATGATCGATTAACAGAGAAATACGTTATTGTCGCTAACAGCCGGACACGGCTAACACTGATTAGCTTGGGGCAGTACGGTGAAGGCATTCAAAGGTCTTTTTTAACCACTAATGCTGCTGAAAATAACAGCAAACCTCTGCAGCAGCATGAGAAGAGTCCCTACACACAAAACAAAGCACCAATGGGCTCCTTCCACTTTGCATTTGGTAATGGACTTTACTATGAGAGGAGCTGGTACAGGGGCCAGTAGGTAAGTCTTTAAAACACTCTTTTAATAAACTCTGGGTTCACTAACTACGCTGTTGGTGCTTTGTTTTGTGTGTAGGGACTCTTCTCATGCTGCTGCAGAGGTTTGGTGTTATTTTCAGCAGCATTAGTGGTTAAAAAAGACCTTTGAATGCCTTCACCGTGCTGCCCCGAGCTAATCACTGTTAGCCACGTCCGGCTGCTAGGATTTTTGTTTCCCTGTTAATAGTTGTTACACAAAAAAAGCTGTTTTGATGGCTTATTTGATGTATGTAAGGACCAGATTGCGCTTGAATACACTTTAACGTTGTCCATTCAAACAAAACTACATGGTTGTGTTTAGGCAATAATAAAAACCCACTTAGATTAGAGTTAGGAAAAGATCAAAAGCACCAACAACATAGTTAGTGAACCCAGAGTTTATTAAAAGTGTGTTTTTTAAGACTTACCATATATGAACCCAAATTCAGCCGACCTGTCCATCTTCACTTCATAACGTCTGTAATATCTGGTTTTCATGTGTGAAATTGTTGAATGAATTTGATACACACAACCACACACACACACACACACTCACACTCATTCACAAACACACACACCTCCAACAGTAATGTCTTTCTCTGGTTCCTAACAGCCTGAGTCTTGGCCTGTGTTGCAGGAGGATGAAACAGGCGAGGGGCGCTTCAGCTTCCCCGGCTACGGCATGGGCCCCGCCTGCCTGCAGGCCAAAGACGGCATGGCCATCAAGGGCAACAACAACAACGCCCCGGCCTCGGCCGCGCCCGAGAAGAGCATCGAGGAGATGAAGAAGCTGTTCATCGGCCGGGCCAAACGCATCGACACGGTGTCCCGCGTGGCCTTCCCGCTCGTCTTCCTCATTTTTAACATTTTCTACTGGATCACTTACAAGATCATCCGCAGCGAGGACATCCACAAGCAGTAGTCGAGAGGCGGAGGAGGAGGAGGAGGAGGAGGAGGAGGAGGGCGAGAACAGTGCGAAGAGGAGAATGCAGAGAGAAGGAAAGAGATAGGAGATATCATCGCCCCTTTTTTTCACGCCAACCACGCCTCCTTTCCTTGTCTTCTTCCTTCATCCTCTCCCTCTTTTGGTCGAGGATTACGTCGCTTTTTACGGCATCCACCTCCCTCTAACCCCACCTTCCCACCTACTAGACATTATTTGAGATATTTATCGCTTAAGTTCCCCTTTTACTCTCCTCTCCTGCCCCCCCGAAATCCCACCCCATTCCAGCTCTTTACACCTCCTGAATAATCCGGACCAGTGCAATAGCAATGCAGTAAAATGCATGATATATGAATGTGGCAATATATTAATGAAAAGATGAAAAAAGTAAACAGACTCTTTGCAGGCACACCCAACAGACTGTGTGGGAGTGGGCGGACTGGAGAGAAGGACAGAGAAGAGTCTCGTCGAGGGTCTTGCGTTTGATTTTAGGGGTTTTCTTTTTAGCGTGGAGACAGAAATATACTTATATATGAAGAAGTGATGTTGGGACGGGGTGGGGGACATGCGAGAAGCATACGGCAGTGTAATATACTCATATATTTATCATTAACGGGGGAAAAAAGAACTTTATTTGCAGAAGTCGGGCCATCTGGGAATGATTTTTCACCCCAAAAAAAGGAAGGAAGGTGGACCGGTGCTTCCATGAAATACAGCGCTGCGAGGATCACGCGTTCTATATATCTAGATTTGCTTCAAACGTGTATCGCAAGCACTCCTCAACGCTTTTTCCTCCCACCCCCGCCCCCCGCCGCTGCCGCCGCCAACACCACGAACCCTCGAACTGCAGAGACATTTGAGGTTCCGCTGCCGCCGCTGTCGATCGTACGACTGGACAACATAAAAAAAAGAAAAGAAAAAGAAACCCTCAACGAGCAGCGGTGAAGATTTGGAGACGACATGTGTCATTTATCTGTGGTCGACACGTTTCCTCTGCCTGTCCTTCATTTGTTTCATGTTGCATTTTGCTCCGTTTCTTCATTCACGTGCCAAGTAAACGCGTCGTCCCGTGGCCGCGCGGCGCTCCGCAGCTCAGACCTCTTTTGTCAAGGTTCGGCGCCTCCTCACGTCTTCAGGGCTTCTTCTTTTTTTTTTAAATCCCTGAGATATCGGTTTGTTTTCATCGACCGGAGCGAACCGACCCTGGACTAAAACAATAAAACCCTCGTTTGCTTTCCTCGTTGTGTTCGTCAGGACTGAACCACAGATATGTTTACATCCTATTAGTGCTTCCTTGCTTTAACCCTGCTTCAATGTGACGCCCCGCCCTTCCCCCGGCTGAGAGGACATAATGTAGTAAATTATACAGATTATAGCACCTGTTCTAACTTAATTAAATGTATTTACATCTCATTCACTCACGCACCGACTGTAGCTGCAAACAGGCACACGTTTGAAGAGTACGGAGGTTTATTTTTGCCCGTAACCATGTCGGGATGGGGTTTGATGGATGGTTTGTGAGACGACTTTGTTTCTCTTTTGCTTTGCACCAGGCTTCTCTATGCAATGATCAGTATATGCAATTATTTTCCTTCCTTTTGAGCAGCTTCGTCTCAGAAACAACTCGCTTTCTGGCTCATTCATCCCACCGCGTACGGCTAATCACGCCTTTCAAGCTAATCGGTAAATACGGAAGAGGAGTGGAGCAGATGAAGTGATAAAGACATGACTTTCTCACAATGCACGCAGATTACAGTACGGAGAAGTGTGTTGTTGTAGAAACCAGCAGCAAACTTGGAGAAATTCAAGTATTTTTCCCCCCTAAATGTCGTCACCTCTGTGTCGTTTGTTCCCAAGAACCAAAAGTCCGTCTTTATTTCACCAACGACAGAAAGAAAAGAGACATTTTCCAAATGTAGCAAAGCAAAACAAAACTTCAATTAAACAACTCACACTTACACACTAGGATTCATTCGCTCCCCCTTTGCAGATGTGTCTTCTGAATTCCTGCCCTCAGTTTGTCTGCTAAGGCTAACAACCTCCCAGCTCCCGCTCCGTCCTTACCCATGTTCTCATCGAACCGCCTGCAAGAAAGTGAACCATTAGATTTTTAATGTTGAACTGTTCTGTCACCAAACCGCGACAGTTTTTGAACGACTGGTCTGTGAAGAATCATTCAGTCATACGGGAACAGAGGCGCTTTTATTGTGAAGTTGAAAATGTAAAGCTTGTGTGTGTGGAGGTCCATAGAACAATTTAACTTCACAATAAAAGCACAGCGCAGTGTTTTATTTGGACCTGAGCATCACACACATGAAAATGTCTCTTTTTAAAAAGGTTCCAGTCCAACTTGGTTTTAAAGCAAAACCAAAGATGTGTTTTTGATTTCTCATGTTTAACGGATTCATTATTTTTATTATTATTGCCTTTTGCTGCTGTTGTTGGGCAAACATTCAAGTTATATCATGATATCAGTTTGTCTTTGCATCATGATTGCCAGATGCAGTATTGGGGTTTGCCAGATTAGCTTCAGATATATATAAAGAAAATTCTAATAGATAAATATATATATATATTTAAATAGGCATATTTATGCCGTCAACATTATTGAATTTCCTCATTTTTTATTCGATAAGTCACCTTCCTACCATCCCTCTTTCTACTTGCACGTGTTTCCACTAACACGTGTTTTACCAGTACAGTAAATTCACATTGAGACTTTTTGGGTCTGGTGAGAAGAGATCGTTACGGTGTGAACACGTGCACACGAGGCGATCATCAGGTTAATACTGCTTTTCATGAGTTGTCTCAGAGTGTGTAAGACTGATCTGAAGGGCTATGCCACGCACATCCATCCTTCTGTTCACATTCAAACAGGTTTCAAAATGAACGCGGAAGTCCCGTAGAAATGCTTCTCATGCTTCTCATTTTCCAGGATGTCGGCAGTGGAGCGTCGCGCGTTTGACGCTCCGTGCATCGACGAGAGACGCCAAATGGTCCTGAGAGAACAGCCGTTTGTGACGAGTCGGGATGAGAACAGTTGCAGACACAGACCATGATCACCCAGGATGCTTTATTTTATTTTCTGTTTAGTATGAAGCTGGCGACTCAGATGCAAACTATGAGATTTAGCAAAGCCTGGAGAGACATTAGATGTGTCTTTCAGCTTTACGGTGAGGGGTTTTTACTTTTACGACATTAGTTTTTTTATCATTCTAAGAGTGAAAGTTATCCGGCTAGGAAGCCGCATACTGACTTTACTAAAAGCGACTCTAGGTGGCGTCGTGGAGTGGATTTATGGAGTCCAACCGGAAAATTAACTTGCGGAGAATTTTGTACGCAACTTCCAGAAACTCTTTCACTTTTTCCACTCAGAGAAAATGTAGCAAAACGTACACGCACAGTACTTCGGTCGTCAGAAACGCCAGCAAACACGTCTAACCATCCTTCCTTTGTGGTCTTTCTTTCATGCTAGCGCCACAGTTGAAGCTCCCGACAAAAAGTATTTCATTTTTCAACAAACTGCTAAAATTATAAAGCTAGCAAAGTCGAATTTCACGCTTACGGACGTAGAGGAAATGTAGCAAAACCCGAGAAGAGCAAACACGACACATGTTCTACACCAGGCCAGTTATAAGCAAATAAAAACACTTTTTCCGCAAAGTTCTTTTTTTCTATACTATGTTGAAGGCAAGGCTGTTTTATTAACTGTATGTAGCACATCATTACAAGTAGATACCGTGTGTTCTTCGTTGATTAATGAAGCCACAAAGTCCCAAAAGGTGATTGATTTTATTCCTGTTTATATATTTTAAGTAGAGAAACGTATCTCGTGCGTCCAAGGGATCAGTTTTAAACTAGAAGGGCAGCGCAGACCTCCGCCAAGGCCATGCTTTACCTCGCCATGGTAGCAAAAGTGCACAATAATTGACCCGTGCACCAAGTTTTGTGAATATGGGGCCAGTGGTTTTTTCGTAATCCTGCTGACAAACAGACACATAAACCAAACTGGGAACATAAACTCCTTGGTCGAGGTAATAAATATATATCTTTAGGGTCTCCGTAAAAAACAATGCGGCCTCTTACTGTTTCATTACCGAACTTTGAATTGCAAATATAAACCAGCGCCATCTTGATTCCCTGCGGGGCCAAAGAGTGACATTAACGATTGAAGTGTTTGTAGCGTCCTCTCTGATCACGGCCTAAACCCGACTGGGAAACGCTCCGACGAGGTGGATTCATCGCTCCTTTCCGTGCCATAGACGCTGCGTCTGGAATACGTCACAAGCACCCGTGTCCGTCAGCCTCGTTGCCAACAGCAGTCGTCCATTTTCTATCTTCTCGTGCCATATGGGGGTTGAATATGCAACTATATAAAAAAAAAATTAAAAAAACGAGGACCTATGAGCATATCGTGCATTCATTCAACTGCCATTTTTACATGATTCATACCCCTTTTTCCTCAGGCGTGGGTGTTGTGTGTGTCATAGAGTCATTTTAGAGCTTTCGTCATCGGCCTCACGTCATTGTATTAATCATTGTTATACTGTAGGGGGTCGGGGGAGGGAGGGGTTCATAACCTGACATAGGTACCGGGTTTCTATTGTGACGCATAACAACGAAAGAACAGGTGTTTTTCGGACGTTTATAAACCCTTAGGTTCTGAAACTGGATTTTAAAGTAGCATGGTTTGATTTGTCGACGATTGATGATTCTATTGGGTTTTTTGGGGGGGGTTTCGTTCGATTCTCTTGTATTTTATTGTATGTATTGTACAATCTGCTGCCCTGAGGGAGAAGGGGGGAAATACAGTGACTCCTTAAAAACTGCTGTGAACTAAAGGAAACATTATTATTGGGGTTGTTCTATTTATTTATTTATTTTCTTTGCACAAGTTGGAATGGCCTTAATTTCTTGCTTTACTCGCTTCTATTGTGTATCGGCACAAAGTGCACCCGTTTTTGATTTTTGCGGATAAATTGCGACGCTCATTACGATGCTTATAATCCGAGAGTGCACATCGAAGCAGGATGATGATAAAAAAAAACAAGAAAAAGTTCAGCAAATCGTTTTTATTTTTCATTAATCTGAGAAACAATATTTTGCATGAGTATAAATACAATGGCAGATATTTTGGCTTGTACAAAAAAAAAAAAACATGTGAAGCAATTTGAAGAGGAAAAAAAGAATGTACCGTTTCTGCTGTATCTGTATATATCTAAATATTTATTGAAATATGTCATAATACTAATTCTATTAACGATTAAAGGTTTTCTGAACAAAAATCTCTTTACCTGTTTTTGAACACTGTCAAGGTTGCTGGAGTTGGATCTTCTGCTTTCTGTTACTCGACTCAAGGATCTGTGTAACCATTCAAGAAAAAGGATTAAAAAACTGCAAATACATCCTCGCTGTGGGGCGTCTTTATTGTGTTATTACACCCCTGTGACGGACGTGACACTTCCACAGCTTTTTCATTTTCTTTAATTATGTTTTCAGATATTGGAAACGCTCCTTCATGTGCACCTTCTTACATCCTGCCCGAATTTGCATCAGTAATTCAATGACAGAGACCCAAGACAGCCAATCACATTGTGAAGAAACATTACATCATCCATAGCAACAGGGTCTCTTCGTGGATTTAATTCAGCATAGAGGTTACGGCGAGGGTCAGGATCTTCATAATTAATATGTACCCAAAAGTAAAAGTTTTGTATTTAATCCCTGTATTCTCTGTATTCCCCGGGTCCCATGTTCCCCGGTTGCATACGTCTCTGCCTTCGTGGATTTAATTTTGTTAGGGCTAGAGGTTATAGTGAGGGTTCAGGGTAGTGTTAGGGTCTACATAGGCCTATTTGCAGAGGAATTCTCTTTAAAAAAGGGTCCTATAATCCCATTATTATACGTTTTTGACCTGCCTTCACTTTAACTGAATGTCGGTCTAATTTTAGGACTCCTAAATGTTTGGTCCAAGAGTATTTAACGTTGTTTTAGCGCTAAAATCAGCTCCTATATCTGTGAAAAGTTAGAAGTAGTCAAAAGGACTCCCGACAGCAACCCGTCTCGTAATCACGTGTTGTTTGCACCTCTAACTATCACCATGGTTATTGGAGTCTGTAATAATAATAAGGAGGCTTCTTCAATGGATAGCTGCTAATTGTTAACGAGCTGCCAGACATGGAAGAGGCCGACAGTTAGGGCGCACTCACATTGTGCGTCCGTCCCGTGCCCCGTGCTTTAGGGTCCTTGTCCCCCCTCCAGGCCCGTTTGTACTCACACTACCTGGGCCTCGGAGAATGCTTCTTGCTGCCTATACGTCATCACGCCGTAACACGTCACACGCATTGATGACGTCATGGCGATGCGTGGCTTTGTTTCCAGATCTTTCCGTAGACCTCTGAGTTTTTGTGCGTCTTGTCGACTGTTTTTGAATCTTTTCATCGACCAAATCTGCAGTAAACACTCCACCTCCGCATCACACCAACGTGAACCTTTCGCCGCCATACGGTTGCACTCACACTGATCAAACGAACTAGGTTTTAGCCGTAAAACCTGTTTGGGAACAGTACGGATGGACAGTGTGAGTGCGCCCTTAGCTGCACATGAACTGGACTAGTCAGCAGCCTGTTTCCCCGGGTCCTATGTTCCCCGGTCGCATACGTCTCTGCCTTGGTGGATTTAATTTTGTTAGGGCTAGAGGTTATAGGGAGGGTATAGGTACATAGGCCTATTTGCTGGGGAATTCTCTTTAAAAAAGCGTCCTATAATCCCATTATTATACGTTTTTGACCTGCCTTCACTTAAACTGAATGTCGGTCTAATTTTAGGACTCCTAAAGGTTTGGTCCAGGAGCATTTAACGGTGTTTTAGCGCTAAAATCAGCTCCTAAATCTGTGAAAAGTTAGAAGTAGTCAAGAGGACTCCCGACAGCACTCCGTCTCGTAATCACGTCAACATTTCACGTTTCCTCTTCAACAGGGTCTCTCTGTTTCTTCTCTCTTAGTTTAAGACTTCTCCCAGTTCCTCAGTGAAAGTTGGTCCTCGAGAGAAGATCAGATGTTTTGGAAAACGGCCCAGGGTTGTTTTTTTGGGGTCATCCCTGTATTCTCTGTATTCCCCGGGTCCTATGTTCCCCGGTCCCATAAGCGTCTGCCTTTGCAGAGTTAATTCATTTTGATAGGGCCAGTGAGGGTCAGGGTTAGAGGGTAGTGTTAGGGTCTACATAAGCCTATTTGCCGGGGAATTCTCTTTAAAAAAGGGTCCCATGTTCCTCGGTCACATAAAAAGCGATGAACATAGGACCCGGGGAACATCTGTACGCTCCTGTTTTACCTGTTTTGATATGTTTTGCATCTTTGGTTGTAGGTTAAAAAAATTCATGCCATATTTTCCGAGATTCAAGGCGTTAATTTACAAGAATAAAATTAAGGTGAGAAAAAAAGTCACATTTACATGAAACAGACGTTTTGTCATGAAACACATTGAGTTTTTTACTTCTAGATTTACGGCTTCAATCTTTTTTGTGAATTTATGAATTTAATCATATAAAATTCTGAGTTTTCTTGTGAAAAACACCCCTCCTCAACCTCCGTATTTTAGATATTTCATTTTAATACACATAGTTTTCAAACACAAATGGGTTCAACATATGTGTTACTCCTCTTGGACTAAAGTAAGAACTTAAAGGCCCTAAGTGAGAAAACAGTTTTAATGGTTGCACATGCAGAGTGACCCAGTGTCTACGTTATATCCAGAGTGTGTTGTGTGGGCTGGAGCGCTGTGGTGATGCAGAGATAATCACTGATAGGAATCACCTGTGTGCAAGTCTTTAAAGCCCCTGAGGCCGCTGAGCTCCCGGCTCACTTGTTAACGACACTTGTTCCTGCACACAGCTCTTCCCCGCGCCTCCTGTTATTCATCAACCTTAAGCAGTTTTTAATTGTTTTATAGCCGTCTTCAGTGCCGCAGCAACATACGCTCAGACTGCTCTTAAACTCGATGAGTTAATGATTTCTTTCAGTTAACCAGACTTGTTTTTTTGGGATTAGACGTTTGACAAGTGATTTTGTCGTGATCCAAAACAGACTGAAGACAGAAACGATCAAAAACCAACTGTTTTTCTTTAGATGTGATGATTTCTTTAGTGGCCAGAGAGTGAACATGAATGACTTTCATAACGCCACAGTTAACAAGACACTTAACATCCAAGTGCTGAATGTATGCAAGAAGCCATGCAGAGTTACAAACGGCATGAAACAGTCACAACATTAAGTCACATTCAATCACAAGCCAAGTGCAGACTAGAGACAGAAAGCTGCTCACGAGTACTGAGGGGTGAACTACGAAGGGCGCTGAACGTCCCCACGGTTTCTTTGGATAACCTGGATCCACAAATTAGGGTCCTTGTCCCCCCCTCCAGGCCCGTTTGTACTCACACTACCTGGGCCTCGGAGAATGCTTCTTGCTGCCTATACGTCATCACGCCGTAACACGTCACACGCATTGATGACGTCATGGCGATGCGTGGCTTTGTTTCCAAATCTTTCCGTAGACCTCGGAGTTTTTGTGCGTCTTGTCGACTGTTTTTGAATCTTTTCATCGACCAAATCTGCAGTAAACACTCCACCTCCGCATCACACCAACGTGAACCTTTCACCGCCATTGTTTGAAATGTCCGCGCATGGTCCCTCCTTCTTTTTTCTACGTCCCAACAGGCGCACAGGAAATTACCTCAGAACCGCCGTAGGCCTCGTGCTCGTGCTCATACACGTGCGCACGCTCGTGCTCGTACATGTGCAAACACGCTTTACAAAAGCCCACCTCTCCCAAACGGTCCGTGGTCTGCAAGCGTGCCACTCCTAGACGCGGTACGGTTGCACTCACACTGTCAAACGAACTAGACTTTAGCTGTGAAACGTGCTTGGGCACGGTACGGATGGACAGTGTGAATGCGCCCTAAGAGTTTATTTGTCAAACTGGGTTTCTACTTTAGTGTCAATGCGCGTTGTATTGCGTCATTTGACTCACCGTTTGGATCAAGGGCCGCATATTTCACTAAAGAGAAGATCATGATCACTATAAAGGCGTGCTGGCAAAGAAAATAGCCCGCATGTTTAAATCTGTAGGTGAAAAGATTCTGCATAGTGTCTGGATTTAAAGTCCAACCTGCTTTATTTTATATTTCAGGGAATGAAAAGGACTGAAACTTTAGTGATGACGTTTTCCATGTCACATAAGAGTTCTCTCTCTCTCATCTTCAACCGCTTATCCCGGGGTCGGGGTCGCGGGGGTGCTGGAGACGATCCCAGCTGACATCGGGCGTGAGGCGGGGTACACCCTGGACAGGACGCCAGTCTATCACAGGACACATAGAGACGAACAGAGACAGACAACCATTCACACCTACGGGCAATTTTTAGACTCATCAATTAACCTAGCACGTGCATGTCTTTGGACTGTGGGAGGAAACCGGAGAACCCGGAGAAAACCCACGCAGACACGGGGACAACATGCAAACTCCGCACAGAAAGGCCGAGGTCGGGATGCGAACCTGTGACCTTCTTGCTGTGAGGCGACAGTGCTAACCACTACATCACCGTGGATTTTTTAAAATGACACATCGCATGAGAAACGAACCCTGTGCGCAGAATCACAAGACTGACGCGTTGCCTCCACTCTACCACTGACTCACAGAGCCGGAGGTTTTCTCTAATCTAAAACGGTATTAAAATGCTTCCTTGACAGTTTGAATGGACAGAAATCTCTGAAACTTCACAAACATATTGAGCAATGAATCGAGCGCAGCTACAACCTTGCGGATAGCACGGCCCACCGTATTATTGCTCAGATTTTCGGCATCACCAACTGCCTGCGAATATGGACCTGTGGCAAAGAGTCACAGTGAAACAGACACACTGAACAACGCTTAAGTGCACGGCTTCTTTGTCCAAGGTCCAACAAGGACGATCAAATAGAGAACACCCTCTGATGAGAACCTGAATCTCTCAAAGAAAGTCCAGGAAGCGTGGCTGAACCTTAAGGAGCTTATCTAACACGAAGGTCTAGGTCTTAGCTCCGAGTCTGAGCTGAAAACCTCCTCCTGACCAGGTTTGGTTGAAAGCATAAGTTACCATGGTGATACAGTGACGCTACAAGAGAGCGACTTTCGTGTCACAGCTGACCCACGATTTCAGAGCAACATACCTCGCTAACCCACTAATCGAGCTTCGTAGTACGCCCCACTGATCTGGTCCTCACAAGTGTAGTAATGCTTTTCCACTGCACACTACAGCCCTGACTCAACTCGCTCTTTTTTGGTATTTCATGAGTAAAAGTAAAAGTAAAAGAACCTGTTTTGGAGTTGAGCTTCTCAAGCGACTCCTATCTGTGCAGGAGACGAGAGAGAGACGTTAAAAACATGTTGAGTTACTGCTGATGGAAACCCAGAATTTAGTCATTTAGCTGCTTCGTAATAAAAGCTTCTCAATATCAAAACAATGCTTTTATGGTGAAGATTTTACAGGAAATAGGTTTATCTGTTCGACAGCTGTTCCTCCGGCTCGTCGGCTTCTAAACAGCAACAGCAGAAGTTGTGACGTAAGAACCTGAATGTCTCGTAATTTCCAACATATTCGGGAATTTGGGTGCAGCCTCCATTCTACAAAACTACAAATAAGGCTATTGTCTAGCTTATCTCGCTTTCGCCAGACAACAGCAGACAGGTGGTGATAAGAGCAGGTGTAACAGTGGAACAAAACCACAACACCCCCGACAGTGTGAAAGCAACAACCGTGCCGTAACCGCCGTACGAGGCCGGGGTGTCAAGTCGAGCCGAGACCATGCAGCGGGAAAAAAACAGTGTGAGGACTGTTCTTTTTTTGAACGGAAGAGTTTTCATCTACAGGGTATTCCTCAGCACTCACTCAGCTGTGTGTGTGTGTGTGTGTGTGTGTGTGTGTGTGTGTGTGTGTGTGTGTGTGTGTGTGTGTGTGTGTGTGTGTGTGTGTGTGTGTGTGTGTGTGTGTGTGTGTGTGTGTGTGTGTGTGTGTGTGTGTGTGTGTGTGTGTGTGTGTGTGTGTGTGTGTGTGTGTGTGTGTGTGTGTGTGTGTGTGTGTGTGTGTGTGTGTGTGTGTGTGTGCGCGCTCTCTGTTTGCTCAGAGGTCTTGCTGCCAGCTGGACCAGAACATGCTGGAAGTCAAGAATACTAATAATGTGTGTGTTCACAGCAGGGAGGCTGCACTCACACTGAATACTGAAACACACACACACACACACACACACACACACACAAAGTATGAGTGTTCATACAAGCTCGCCGTGTGTCGACAGGCTGAACTGTAACACTGTAACCAGAAGGTCACGGCCCTCAAACCTGCAACATTAAGGAGATCATTAACACTGAGGGCCTGTTCAGACGGAGACGATCCAGGAAGGAAAACACTAAAGTGCCGTTGCCTTCTCACTTTTTATTTCACGTTTGGACGAGCGTCTTTGGGGGGAATCTGCGTCTATATGGTGACACATATGTGTGTGAAATTGGATGTAGTGCGCACACCAGGTGGCTAGGTGGAGCTGTGACAGACTGCCACACAACAGCACCCAGAGCTGGTGCATGCTGGGAAACGTCCTTCTCCTTCTCTCCCTAACAGCGGAGAAGCAGGACGCCGTACAGTGTGACAGGGATCTGCAGCACGGTCTGCAGCCTCCCACCGCCTCGGCTCCACCCAGGACACTTGAACGTCCCACTGATGGAAACAGTCCCACGTGTTTGTTGTTGGTTACCTGAACTCTGCACACGGCTGTTACGGGAACATGTGAGCGAGCATGAGCAGATTAGAGCACACTTTAGTGTTTTTACCCCTTTACACGCATGTGTAGAAACATGGATGTAACCGAAACGCGTACGCGACGTGAGTCAGCGTGAGCAGATTTGTACCACTTTACGCGGAAACACAACGGTGGTTTTAAGGTGGTTCATTGTCTAGTTTCAACCACAGACTGTATAAAAAATGGACGTAGCCTCTCCGTTGAGGTGCGTTCTCTCAATTTGATCCAATTGCCCTCTCCTACGGGAGTCGCCATCTTTTCAGACTTTGACTCCGCCTCATTTCCTCTGACCAAAAAAGGGCATGTATGTGACGTTGGGGGGAGGGGCGTACGTCCATCTGGCTGACGTTTACCTCTGAGGAGAATTGAGGGCCAGCGGCTAGCTGTCACTCAAGAGGCCACGCCCCTAATTATTCATAAACTTTAACCTCCGATAAAATAAAAACTAGCCCCTCCCCCTCAGTGTTGTCATGGAGATCTGAACTAAACATACAGACTAGAATGTTCTTTTGTCCTTAAACAGGTTTAATGATGCTGTGTAAACGGCCTGTTTAACATGGGGCTCAATGAGAAACTGCTCTGTTATGAAACCGGCCCCTAGTGGACACTCAGAGAACTGCAGTTTTGGCACTTCCTGATTGGATCAACCAGGAAGCCGCTGTGGTGGGGGCTTGGTTTCAAAAGCCAGTTAATCTGCTCTGTTTCTGTTTTTGTTGTTATGGTTACTATCAGATATTCACATGAACTGTTGTAGACACAAACCAACACCTTCATCAAACTTCACACTCATGTGAAGCCAGTGGAGTAAAAGAAATCAAAGTCCTGACAGAGTGCATGTGAGAAACACACACACACACACACACACACACACACACACACCCCAACTCACTTCTGTAAAAGCTTTAGTTGCTTCACAATGAACCACAAACTTTAAAAATGGAAGAACTTTGGAAATCAGTTAATAAGAAATGAGCGCTGCAGATAACTTCAAGCTGTGGAGGTCGATATTTGCCGTATTAAAAATGAATCAAATAACTTTGTGTAATGAAAGAGGTCCAGTTTAGATACACTGACTGAACACTGAGTGAACACTACCTGTCCACGACTAAACCGTGCATGAAGAAAGAGAGAGGAGTGAGGAGCGAGGACGGGTGAAGGAAGTGGAACCTTCAGCAGCTAAAGACACGAACAAATGCTGCTGCCTGATCCTCGTTTCATCATTCTTCACACGTGCTTAAGATGGTTGAGGGTAGACACTGATGTCAAGTGATTAGGCACATGAAGAAATCAGGTTTCTGCTAATGACGATGCTGTGTGTGTACAGAGAATAAGCTAACATGTTAGCATTATCATGTCATTTGTAATTGGTTTTAAGTTCCTGGAGGATAAACAGTAGATATGTTCCCCCACCACTTTACTTTGTGGTTTATGCTAATCAGCAAATATTAGCATGCTAACACGCTAAACAAGACAGTAAACATGATCTGCTTCGCATCAGCATGTTAGCATTGTCATTGTTTACACTTCCTGTCTTCTACATGGTGTGTGGCTTCTTTGGAAATGCCTGTGAATATATGAAAACACTAAATGTGCGTAATTTGTTTACATTTTCTTTTGCTAACATACGTGTTCACGAGCGTAACTAGGCGTTAGCTTAGCTGGGTTGCCAGATCTTGCGGGAGTTTGTTGCCAAGACAGAAAAAGGTCTCAAACTAAACACATTTTCGCCTAATGTGTCCATCTGAAAACTGACATGTTGGTGTCAGAATGTTCTGGAAAGATGTGCCTTAAAAAAACAACAATGGGTCAAATACTTTGCCTAGAGCATGTGGCCCTCATTTATCAAATGAGCGTACGGCAGAGAAACGTGCGTACGACCATTTCCTGGCAAACTCCGGCATTTATCAATTTGGACGTGAGCGGGAGCTACGATCAAATCTCACGCCTGGTCTGAGGTCATTTACGCAAATTTCAATTTTGCCCAATCACGGATGTCAGGATGCCGATCTGTGTGTCAGAAAAGTTTCTTTTCTAACCTGCGTTCTTCCTCTCCGTGTTTGACCTCAGTGGGCGAGGCCTCCGAACAAGGAATATTTAAGGGCGTAACATGTTAATGACGATCGCAATCAGCCGCTGCATTTATCAAGGCCCGCTCATTCATACGCTGAGATTGGTCAGATACGAATGTTTCATTCATTACACGTGGGTCCTTTCCTACGACCAATTCTGCGCTCAGATCTGCGCCCGTTTTCACGGAAGATTGATAAATGAGGCCCGTAAACAGAGCGCTTTGTTGCACCTGTATGAAGGACCCACGAGTTACACCTTTATCAGGTCTTCAGTGAAAACAGCTCTAATATTTAGTAGCATGACAACTGAGAGCAAATATAGACTAACACAGCCATTTTCATGACCCATAGGTTTGTTAGTTAATCACAATAATCACATTTCTTGGCCGGCCGTAGTACTAATTACTTATCACACACTAATTGAATATTTTGTCGTACATCAGTGGTCTCTGAGGGTCTAAATGCTGCTTTTTCAACCCTCACACGTGTGTTTTAGAATATATATCAATGGTCAAATGAATACAATACAACCATCGTTACATTACATTAGCATCACCTTTCAGAACTTATACTACACTGGTTATTTAGGAGGTCATTTTTTTTGTCACGCCGTCTCTAAACTCTAACCTGGAGTGGGTTGGAGAATTGAAACTCTTCGCAGAAATGGTAAAAACATTATCATCTTTCCATGGCAGCATTAAAACAGCCTTTGGCCTGGTTGATTGTGCATTCATGGGCTGTCGGGATTATTGGATGTGCAGCTATCCCATGAAGAAGAAGCCCTTTAACATGCCCTGAAGGGCTATTAAGTCGGGGAAATGTGGGTTTTAGTAGGTCCTGCATGAGCTGAGAGACGTGGCTGCTTTACTAACAGGGCTGAGCTCAGATCATTATTCGGCTCCACCGTGAGGAATTATTCAAGTTACACTTTCTATGATCAGCCGACTGAGAGCATTGTGGGCTGCTTTACGTTTATTAGACAGCTGAGAGTGGAGACGTGCAGAGACAGGTGACGCGTGCAGAGATTTCAACCTGAGGAGATCTCGTCCAGCCGGATGTGTCGGTTCCAAAAGATTGAATCAGTAAAAGCAGATGTTTGTGATCATGCTTTTACGGACACTCCAGGTCAGGAGAGGTGGCTGGTCACGAGTCTAATGTCCTGTTTCTACTGTATGGTACGGCTCTTGGTATGAACACCTGTCTAGTGTACACAGGGACAGCGGTTGTGTGCCCTGTGATAAACTGTCCAGGGTGGACCCCGCCTCACGCCCGATGTCAGCTGGGACTGGCTCCAGCCTCTACACCCCCACCCCACCCCACCCCTGCGACCCCAATAGGGACAAGCGGTAGAAGATGAATGAATGACAAAAGTGCACGTGCTCCTGAACGCAGCAACGACCTCACTCTGTATTCTGGCAGCCTCTGCAGAAACACCATCACATTAAGACCGGCCTCAGTGATTTATTGAAGCCTTTCGTCTCTTTGCTGGTTCCGTATCGATCCTGGTCTTTTCTCTCGGCGGCCTCCACGGACGGGTCAAAGGGCAGCGCCGGTTACAGAACAGTGACCCTGCAGAGATCGTCAGCTGCTGAATACTGATTCGAGGCGCGTGTGAAGTCGAAGGTTCTGATCCATGTGAGAGGAGATGTATTATTTACGTCACCTGGAGGAGGTTTGTACAGAATGAGGGGGAGAAGGTGAAATGAAAAAATGTAGTGGAGTGAAGTGATGCTTTGCTCAAGGGCTCCTCGCCAAGGTGGCAGTTTGAATCTTCAGGACAGAATCATGTGAACATAAAATCAAATGTACTAGAAAATTTAAATGTAGGCATGAATTGGTCAAATATAACAAAATTATGTTTTAATTTGCCTTTTCATTTATTCACCTTTGTATTAATCCTCCTGTACTTTTATATGCATGTTTCTTTTTTCTTTAAAATGTGTTGTTTTCTTTGTTTGTCAGCTTCAGTCCTCCAAAGTTAATTCCCTGTCTTTAAATCAGCACACAGGTGGATTAGCTCAGGGGTTTTTTCCTATGAAGGGGGAAGTTGGTATAAATAGTTCATTAATTCATTCATTCATCTTCAACCACTTGTCCCTGTCGGGGGGGCTGGAGCTGATCCCAGCTGACATCGGGCGTGAGGCGGGGTCCACCCTGGACAGGACGCCAGTCTATCACAGGACACATAGAGACGAACAGAGACAGACAACCATTCACACCTACGGGTGATTTAGAGTCATCAATGAACCGAACACCTGCACGTCTTTGGACTGTGGGAGGAAACCGGAGAACCCGGAGAAAACCCACGCATATGGAAAATACAAATACCTGTACTTTATCATCATGCAGATAAACTGCAATAAATACCAGTTAACTTGTTAATATTCAGTTATTGTTGAAACTAGTCTGGGTTGTGAAAAGTGTGTCCTTCCATGTCAAGAACCCTAAAGCACGGGGTACGGGACGGAGGAACAGTGGCCGTCTCAGCCAATCCTTGTGGGCATACATGGATGAACATGATGTCAACCCCGCCCTCTAGTCTTATATTAGGAGTCCCTCCTTAGTAAGAGTTGGTCTCAGAGGCTTTGGGAACAGGTTTGAAGAAATGACTCTGAACTAAGAACTTTTAGGCCTTAGGAGAACTTAGTGCAGAGATCAAACGTCTTGTTAATACGGCCCCTGATCTCAGGCTGATTTTTATTCCCACTCCGCCCGGGTCACCTCTAATCCAAGAGTTTCATTTACCAAAATCAGTTGTTCTGAGACAGTTACCAGTATAATAAAAGCCTCCGATACTACCTAAAAGTCTGGCATCAGCAAGTCTGATAGCATGTAAATTAGCCCTGGAAGTTAATTTCTGTTCTGTCAAACTAGGTAATAAAAAAGCTCTCTGACATCCATTCTCTGCATTACGTACATGTGTATTCAGTGGATATTCTTGTTACATTGATGTGTATCAAAGTCTCCTCCTGTGTGTTCAAACAAAGATCCAGCAGAACACAGGTTTAAAACAGTAAATCACTTTTAATTTAGTTCTCTCATTGGCAGGTGAGCTCATTTTTAAAACATGATGACAATGAAGTGCATCGGTAGAAGAAGCCTAACAGGATTTGATACATGATGATACATGCTCCACTCAGATGCGCCCGTGAATCCACGTGTTACAAGCCAACATTACTCAAATAAAACCAACACAGTTCAGCTCTTGACCTGATAGAATAAAAAGATAAGACAGATCCATCGCTCGATACAACGGTGGCAGCAATACACAGGATTGCCCAAGCAGTAAAGTACACGTTCCTTTAAGAAACAGGGAGAGAGAACGCGAAAAAACAACCTAACCTCTGGGTTTTTTAATCCCCAATTCAAGTAGTATTTACCCTTTTTTCATGTGTTTGCGTGTTTCGATTTTGTTTCTTAGTAAATTCAAGTTCAGCATGAAAAACAAAACAAAAAAAAAAGACAAAAAAAAGTCCAGATAATACATTTGTTGGTGGAGGAGACGAAGAGGAGGATAGGAGGAAGAGATGAGAAGAGAAAGGAGTGACATTCTGGATTCCTCAGAGGAAACAAAACAAAAGCAGCAGGTGATAAAAAAAGATGGTGGAGAGGGAGAGAGGAGGCGGCAGCCGTCGTCATGAGAGACAGATGTGGAGACTGGCTGTTGAACTCAGCAGGAGGTGGCGTGATTAACGGTGAAAGCTCTCAACCAAACCTGCGTCAATTACAAACAAAGCCCCCGCCCCCAAATACTCGTGCGCTCACGTTTAGGAGGAAGAACGAAGAGGAAATTAATTTTGACCTCGTTTTTGCTCCTGGGTGCAAAGTAAAGAAGGGTTGTTGTTCTGTTTTTAGGTTTGTCCAATTGGTTCCTGCTGCAGTAATTCAGTAACCACTCAGTTGAATCCAAATCGTAATCTAACTCAGGTTGGGAGCCCGCCGCGCGCCCTCACTGACGTTGGGCGGAGTAGCGGCCTTCGCTGGGCCCCGCGCCGCGCCCGGAGCCGAAGCTGGGTTTTTGT
The DNA here is from genome assembly GCF_963691815.1 of Echiichthys vipera. Taxonomy (NCBI): domain Eukaryota; kingdom Metazoa; phylum Chordata; class Actinopteri; order Perciformes; family Trachinidae; genus Echiichthys; species Echiichthys vipera. Next base: position 3,010,860 of record NC_139831.1, read on the forward strand.
GCCATGCCTCCGCGGGTGGGGGGTCCTCGGGGTCCTCCGCCGCCGCCGCCTCCTATTCGCTCTCTGGGGCCGCCGGGACCTCCCGGGCCGCGCAGCCTCACGTCCCGCCTGTCGCCCTCCCTGGCCGACCGGGTCTTCTTCTCCTCCACGTTCAGGCGCACGTCGCCTCTGAACTTAATCGGCTGAGGAGAGAAATAAGGATTAAAACGCGTTCAGGGGCTCCGTCAAAATCTAATTCAATGTACATACAGTTTATACATCATCGATTGTTGCACTGCATCACAATAAATTACATGTCATGGTGCATAAACAACCAAAAGACGGAAATTAAAGTTTCGAAATGTGTCACACATACGTAAGACTTTGATTCAAGAGACATGTCAAGTGCTTGAAATTTTGGTTCTATAGGATGCAAAGTGTTAGTCAGGGATAAAGAGAGAAATGCGGATTAAAGCGCGTTCTGGGTTCTGTCAATATCTAATTCAAGCACTTCTCAGGCTTTTTAAGAGGCAGCCATGATAAATTACATATGTACAAGTGTATACATCACTGATTGTTGCATAAACAACCAAAAGACATTTTTGTGACAAATTAACGTTTCAAAATGTGTCAAACATACGTGAGACTTTGCATCTTTTATAACAGATATTTCTTTTTGCATCATATTTCAAGCACTTGTGACGAGTCTCTTGAATCAAAGTGTTTAAGGATAAAGTTTCTTAGAGCCAAACTAAAGTGGGATTGAGACATGCCAATTCTTGAGGGGAAACTTATTCTTGAGTTGGGTGATAATGTAGTGTGCACGTATAATAAACTTAGAAAATAAATAAAAATGATGAAGAGCTAAACAAACATTCATGTTCAAGGTCAGTCAATTGCTGACCATTTAAAATAAAGAATAAACTAAAATTTGACATAATTTCTCAGTCACCCGAAGGACACTGATGACTGCGATAACAGAGGAACATAGCTGAAACAATAATTACCTGAACAGTCAGTAGCTTGAGTTTTGTAAAATGTAAAGTCTTAGTTAATAAATGGAGAGAGAGAAACATAGAAAAGAGTCCCGACAACAGTTTGCCTGAGCCTGTGAAGTCGTCTCACCCGGTTGCTGAGGATCTTCTGGACGGGTTCAGAGTCGTCAAACACCACGAAACCAAAGTTTGGCAGCTTCCCTCCGCTGTTGATCCTCAGCTCCAGGACTGTACCGTACTCTGTGGACAGGAGCGTTTATTCATTAGACGAGTAACACACAATTTACCACCATGGGGATGGTGGTAAGTCGTTGTTTCAGGCTACTTTTAAAAATGTGATAGCACTGAAGCTCCCACAGCAGCGTCGTCGTCATCAAATCCGACTTACGTTCAAAGAACTCCTTAAGCTCAGTCTTGTCCACGTCGTGAGGGACGTTCCCCACAAAGAGCTGCTGGGCGTCGGGGTACCGGACCACCCTGCGACCCTCGGACTCGCCCTGCTCACCCTCCCGAACTGAAACGATTCAACAGAGACACACTGAGAATATATTCACTGAGCTGCAGATGAGACATTTGTTCTTTTTGGTTTATTTTTAAATCTTTCAGGACGTGTCTAACAGCTGGACTAGAGCAGAGTTTAGCTGGTGCTCCGAAACAAAAAGCCCTGGAACAACTGCTCAACAATGTCGTAATGGCTTTCAGGCCACATGCACACGCACACACTTGACTTCCATAGCCAAAGTTTTATTGTTCACATCATACGAGAGGTCTCTGAACACACCTGCAGTCACATTTGCTGCTCAACAGCACACATCACATTTGATTATGTGTGGTTTAGACCAGCGGCCTGATGCATGGTTAGATGTCAGAACACCTGCCAGTTCCATCTGTGTGTATGTGTGTGTGTGTGTGTGTGTGTACCTGGTCTGGGTCCTCTGTGTACCGGTGGAGGACCTCCAGGCCTCTGTTCCCTGGGTCTCTGGTCTCTCTGTGGTCTCTGTGTGGCTGTCTGGGACTCGGACTTCACCTCGGCTCTGGGCTGAAACAGACAACACACGTTTGTTAAGAAGAGAAAAGAACGAGAGCTGGTTTTCTGCTGCTGGGATTCAAAACTCGACTTGAGGCAAATAAACAACATCAATAACTTTGCACATCATCCTAAAAAGGTGCAGCCAGCAGGGGATGTGTGTCCTGCTGCCTTCATCTCTACTCTAAGTTACAAACACAACTGGACTTGTTGGGGACGGGTGGGAAACCTGACAGTGTGGACTGGGGACACGTCTGCTTTCATCCTCACATAAGAAGAGAAAGAGATAATGTGTTCACACAGGAGATCCTCACCTGCTGCCACCACACAAGACAAAACTAAGAGTCACAGCTGCTCTGAAAAGTTACGTTTTCTCCCAAAACTTAAGGTTTTTTTTTTCAAGTTTTGAGGTTATGTTGAGGTGATAGTTAAATAGTTTAACTACTTACTTACATTCGAAGGCTGGGCGATGATCTAATTTTATTTTTAATTATCTTTTCCTGCATGATCATCTTTCTCAGAGTTGCACTTCTGCCTCTCCATAAAACCCTCATTTCTTATATTGAATACATGTTCAGTAGTTTTCAGTAACTTGTGGAAGTGAACAGTTGATGTTTGGTCCATATACTAATTTTTTCTATATTTAAATGCATATTTTTCTACATTTCTTAGTTTTTGAATGGTATTTAAAGTCCAGTTGACAAAGTCCAAGTGTATTTATTTCAAAAGTCAATAAGTTATCGTGTTAAATAATCATGATCTCAACAATGACCAAAAAAATGTACTTTTCCAGTCGAGTAGGAGAAAATTAAAATCAGATCAATAATAATAATCATACATTTTATTTGCATTCAACGATCTCAAAGTGCTACAGAGCAGAAAAGAACTTAAAAGGAGAACATGAGACATTTATCAAACGTACCGGTGCTGTGGGAGGAACTTTGACGACGTGTGGGGAGATTCCTGAGACGGGGACGGCCCCGCTGGGGGGGAGGTTCTTACTGGTGACCGACGCCCAGGAGAACGGCTGTGGGACGACAACACGGGAGATTCAGATTCACTGTGGGGATATTACAGCCTTACACTTGTTCCACGTCAAAGCAGATTCATCACCTACCCGGTTTTCTTCTGGGGCGGCGGGGGTGGTCTCGGGGGGCACTGCGGCAGGTTCTGCCGTGGGAGGGGCCGAGGGGCTTCGCTCTGTCTGGTCGTCGGATGTGTTTGCGTCTGTTTGCGTCTCCGGCAGCGACTCTGGCTTCAGCTCCACGACGGCGGCCTCTGCCTCCTTCTCCACCTCGGGCTCTGGTTCTGGACTTTCCGCTGGCGCTTCCTCCTCGTCGCCAGGAACCGCAGGCTCTGAGCTAGAAGGCGGAACAGCGGACGACGGGAACATCAGATAAGACTCTAAAAAAGAGGGGAGTTAAAGCTTCGGGAAGATGAGCTGGGATCCATACCAGACTGGGTCGTAGAAGGGAGCAGACTCCTCCGGCACGACGTCAGGGGAGGGGACCCTCTCCTCGATCTCCTCCACCTCATCCTCAGACTCTGAAAACACACCGAACAAAAGCACATTCAGGGCCACATACATCACATCTACCTTCTGCAGATCATGTACGACACGAAGTGCACGAGCAAAGCCAGGAGGAGAATAAATAGCACTGGACCGTTTGTGTGTGTTTTTGTGTCTGTGCACGCAGCCACACAAACAGAGTTTCTTTCCGTCAGAGCCCTGAACAATAAACTCCTGAAGGACATTTACCGTTTTTACATAATAGACCTGCAAACCTGCCACTGATGTACTGTTGCCTCTATCTGCAGCGCTTTATACTTGAATTATGCACCGTCTGAAAGTTTGATGCAACGCTTCACACTATACACTTAAATCCTTAACAGAAAATATACATAAAGACATTTCTGCTGTTTGCCGCTGTGAAAATATTTTTACAGAACAAACAATGCAGAAAATTAAGCTTGCGGTGATTTCAAAATGATGTATTTGATTTAATTTTAACTGTTCTGTTCAAAGTTTTGAGCAATTGAATTAAAATATTTATTTAGCCATTTATTCTCATTTATTTTACCTTTACAGAGGCAAGAAAGATTGATTTTCATTACAGTTAAAAAACAGAGAAAATTAAATATCAACTTCGGCCACCATATTTGTAGTTTTTCCTTCGAGGGTCAGTGTCTGTCTCATAAATCCCACAGCAGTAAATCCCACTACACCCTAATCCAAAGAGACGCTAAAATATCTGTGGTGATGAAGCTGGTGGTTTAATCTTGAAACTTCGTGTAACTGCAACCGGATAATCCCAGACATCAAACATTTTCATTTAGCGGCGTCGACCGTCGTAAATGAAGACGATGCGATTCGACCAAAAGCACCTGAGTGATGCTAAAGCGCTAACACAAGTTATTCAATGTCTAAAGAATTCATCTCTGTAACTTCATTAAACATCAGGATTCTCATTTCTACAGTGAAGATGAAAAAGCAGCCGGGATAAAAACATTTTAATCAGAATCCTAAAAAAAGAAGATGGACGTCATCTCACCTTCTGGAGGCTCAGAGTCGGAGTCGCCGAACACCTCGTCTTGGTAACGAAACACGTCGTTGTGGACGTAGAATTTGTTTGCAACGGTGCCCTGGAGGGGAAACAAACACTTTATAGAAGGATCTACGTAAACAACACGCTCTAAAGGTTTGACATGAGCAAAGTACGGACCTCAGGAGCCAGCACAAAGGTCTGCATGAACTTCCTCATGGGCTGCATGTTGTTGGACAGCTCGCCCATCACCTGCACCACCACGCCCTCGTTCAGGGTGGCGTGGGCGTCCACGTGCCTGATCTTGGTGTGACAGTCACGGAAACTCAGAGCCATCACCCTCTTATGGATCTCCTGTGAAAAATATAACAAAAGTGCATTAAAGTAAAACACGTGACTAGGACGTCCATCTGAAAACTCTCATCTGCTCCCTGGAATCTCTTATTCAGATCAACAGAATGTAGATTTTTCCTCTTTTGTTTTGCTCTTTTTTTAAATCGTTGCCTTGTTTGTCATCTGTTATTTGTACATTGTGTTCTGAAAAGTCTATTTAGAAAAAAATCAAATTAAAAACTTACTGCGCTGGCTTTTTGCAAGACATAAGACATTTTGACGGCACTTAAAATCTCAGCAATGGTGCAGTGCAGTTTTGCCTTTAAATAAAGCAGTCGCAGGTGTTTACGCACTTTAAAATGATGTATTGCTTTGATAAGATTTATCAGGGTTGCTGCGCCTTTTCCAAAAACACATTTCAAGTATTTCAAGGTGCATTAAAGAGTTTCCTGCACCATACAGCTTTTGTTCTTTACCACATTTAATTAGATGTTATTGTGCTATAAACCATTATGTGTTGTGACGGCTTTCTACGGCAGAGTTCACTGTGTCTGCTGCGAGTGCACTCGACATCCTATACAAACTACATTTCCAGCAGTTTCACATATGAACATGTCCGACTGTCCAAGGAATGTTTTATATAATAGAGTAAAGAAGAGACCGATGACCTTAAATGTCCTTTTTGGACAAAACAACTTTACTATAAGTTCTGTTTTCTCTCTCCACTCAGCGTGGGCGTTAAGTGCAACGCCGGCGTATGGAAATATCATTTTGAAGAGCTGTTATCTGCTGGATGAAGCCCACTTACAGATTGTCCATAAACAGCCTCTGCTGGTTTGCCGTTGCCGTCCAGGCCGCCGTGCACGTAGGAGGAGTTCTTTCCATAAAACCTGCGCACAGAGACAAAAAGGTTAATTTGTTCCGGCGAGGACAATTTGATCCGAGTGGGTGTTCATTAAATGTATATTCATTTTATGTAAAACTCTTAATGCGGAGACAACGTTTGCCTGTGCTGGACTGAAACTGACCAATGATCACATGAAAGGATAAACAGGCGACGGTGTTACCTGTGCAGGTAGTCGGGGGCCTGGTTCAGGAGTGTGTAATACTGTCGGACAAACTCTCGCCCGACCAGCTGGGCACTTGGCTTCTCCATCACCATTTCTTTGGTCAACTGGAAATCTCTGGGAGGGGGAGGAGGAGGGTCAGTTATGAGGATACGTTCACTATATTCATGCAGCTAACGCCAAAAACAAACAGAAAAATTGATCCGCAACTTTAATATTTTGTTACAGTGATTTATTAAAAGGAAATATACTGTTTACAAATTTTCAAATGTGAGGATTTGCTGCTTTTCTGATTCAAATCATTAAATTTCTCTCTTTGGTTTGATAAAACTAGTCATCTGTAGGTGTCACAGTGAGTTCTGGCCAACTGTAAATTAGTATTATCACCATTATTAGATATTTTTAAAGGCCAAAAGATCAATCATTAAATTAAACCAAATTCATTCAATGGGTGGAGTAACTTTAGACTCCCACGATGCAAAAACTACCAGCAGATTACAGGATGCCATGACGACTGATGTGGAAACCGACAAGCTTGACATCAGTGGGTCTTATGCTGCTGAGCTCAAAACGTTGACACTTCGCCCTCTAATATCACACCTGCATCAGCTGCATTTCACAGCCGCCGTAACACTTCTGAAACTAGACATCGGTGCGATGATGAATCACGCAGCCGTCCTGACCGGAGAGCAGTCAGATCCAACCGCACAGACGGTTTGAAGTGTAAATCAAGTCCTGCAAACACGAGCTCCGCTTTCACAACAGCACACGACATCCGACTATCATCCAGTTACAGGCTCATCTTTCATTTGTTTTTCCAGGACTGTGTTGAGACGCCCCATGGCACGAAGCGTGTTTGATCTGCAAAAAACTGATTCTGACGAGTATTTACTGCCCCATCTGTGTGCACCGACGTGAAAAAACAGGGCGCCCAGGGCACCGGGAAACAAAGGCAGACATTAGCCGTTTTGTTTTCATACAGCGGGGATTAAAAGAAAAATCTGAAGTTGCACAGTCACTGCACTCAAATGCCACAGCAGAGATTCCTCTACTGCACAAATTAACCTAATGCACACACAACTAGCTTCGTTATTGAGGAGGATGTGGACCGAAGTGACGCCCAGAGGTTTGTGGTAGAGGCTGGGTATTATTTCTTCTTTAAGCCTCAACTGAAATGTGGGGCATCCGACCTGAGGCGCTCTGCTGCACCCCCCCACCCTCTCTGTCCTCCATTTCCTGTCAACCTTCAGCTTTACCAGCCCCAAAAAAGGATGTGCTTTTATTTTGGTGCTAATTCCATCTGATCTAAAGTCAGTTACTGTGACTTAAGTGACTCTGCAAACAAAAGCTGCAGAGTTCTAGCTAAAGGTGACACGTTTGTCCAAATTACCAGCCTCCTGTTTTGTTGGGACGTCCATTTTGAGGTTAATAATACAAAGAGAGTGACTGGTAAAATGTCTGAAGTGGCAGACGAATGACCTGAATGCATCGCATAGTTACATCGATAAGGGACATTTTGTCCCCTTGAGTGATTCCACCCCTACTGCACACTTTCCAAATCGTCTGTTTTCCAACACATGCCTGTACAACACTTGAGAGGACGGTTTATGGTGGCGTTCCCTTTGAAGGCTGAAGAATGCTTCGACGGACGGACCACATTTTTATGCAAGTTAAAATGTGACCTGGTGCTTATGTCGCCGTTAAATACCAGCAGTCACCTATAGGTGCCGACAAGCTTGTCAGGTTTGATTGGAGCGTCCATTTACATTTTTATGCAAGTCTAAATGTGACCTGGTGCTTACGTCGCTGTTAAGTACCCGCAGTCACCTATAGGAGCCTGTCAGGTTTGATTGGAGCGTCCACTTACAGCAAGGTTCAAGTCCCTGCTGGTTGAAACTCAGTGACATGAACTGAAACTGGAATGTCTGAGAAAAGAACGAGGCTGGGATAATGCTGCTGATACTTTGTTTGCATTCAGCCCCAAGCCCACTGGACCACCAGACACATATGTGCTTACATTCAGCACTTTATTGCAACGGTCGAGTGCCGTTACTGTAGTTTATAGCAAATGCTGTTCAAGGGAAATACTGCATTTGATGGGGAGCAGTTACAGCTGCAGATTTAGTGCTTTAGTGAGCAATTTCAGCAGGACAATGTGTAGAGGATTGACACAAAATAAACTATGCTTTAATAGAATATTATGAGCCTTAACGTGATTATAGACGGTCAAACGGTGGTGCCGAGTTCACGTGATCAGCAGGAAAGGAAAAACATGCAAATACACTGTGCAGTCTTTCAGCAACCAAGGAGGAACAAGTGATCTCTAATGTCTGCCACACCTGTCCACACAACCTGGAGCCATCTGTTCTTCTGGCACACACACACACTTAACACCCAGCATACATTAACAGAGCAGATCACTCTTATGAGGAGTGAGCTGATGGAGGTGGACACATCTAATGGTCCCAGTCAGACATCAGGGGGACTTTAGCTTTGAATGCATCCAGGTTTATTTGAAGGGATGAGGTACATATAAGGGCATGCTACACTACAGCAGCAGCAGCAGCAGCAGCCATGTCAGAACACAGCAAAGCGTGGCATGCAGACAAAAGGCCACGCCGGTGCCATTCACTGAATGGACCGGCCTACACACACACACACACTCAGTCATCACAGATATAACCTGGGCTCACATGGCACACAGGCTAGGCCCACTACGGAGCTAAACCGCGACAGCTGGGCGAGCACACGGTCCCCAATACGAGTGCACACACACACGGGCTTTATAGCAGCCCCCCAACACGTGTCCTCGGCCGGTTCCCTGACACACTTTCCGTTCCTGCAGGGCTGAGTTTGGCCCCATGGATGGATAACAAAAAAGGAGAACACCCATAAAAACATATGTTGGAAATTATGAAGGAAGACTGGAGAGCAAGGCCGTAAAAATAAGACAGGAAAGGGAGAAGGGAGGGAGTCACGACTGGATATAAGAGAGCTAGAAGTAGGCTACACATGGGCGGTGGGTATTTCCTGGACAACCACAGTGAAACTAGACATTAAAGCATTTAATATACATTGATATTTAAACACATTAACAGCCACTTAATCGCCTACTGGTGATATAAAATAAATAAGCAAAATAACTATTGTTAATTAAGCGTGAAGGATGCTAACGGCTAACCAGTCCTCGCCAGGATGTAGACGGGGCCCGCTAAAAGCGACCCGGTTAATCTGCTACAACGAAAAACGTTTTTTTTATTCGTTTTTAAATGAAGTTAACGACACTCTGGTCCAAAAGAGCAACTTACCAGCGGGTCAGTTATCAAAAAAAAAAAATAATCGTCGATTTTATAAACAAGTGGTTTCTTTTTCAGCCAGAAACACGAGCGGCTTCACAACGTGCTGGAGTGCTCGGTTACCGGTTTCAGCTCCGCAACCTAACATGAAATCCCGCCCCCTTACGAGAGCGCTCAGCCAATCAGATTCAAGCATCAGGATATCATCCACCAATCGTTTGAGGGCTTCGAAATCGCAGCCAATCCCGGAAGCGCTGTGTCCCAACCGTTGGAGTTCTACATCAGAGCCAATCACGTTGCCGTAAATGGCGGAAGGAGCGTTGGTTTCATCGTCCGGCGTCTACCGTTTATTTTTTATTTATTTATTTTTCATTTTATTTAAACTCTGTGCACCGGAGCCTCTTCCCCGCTTGAGGGCAACAGAACTTTATTCGGTGTTTTTTTAATTTATTTATTTATTTATTTTTTTACTTGGTATTTATTACAAATATGAGAAAAAACGATAATACACCACTTATTTTTAAGTAGAGTAGAGTAAAATATAAATAAATACATCCATATATATGTATATATATCTTCACATACACACACACACACACACACACACACACACACAAATAAACAAGTAGAAAAGCAAAAAAAAAAAAAGGGAGATGGAATCAAAATAGTCCGAGATTATGAATTTAAATGATGAATTGAGCTTTATGGATGTGAGATTTTCCTTTCAGACTTTGTTTGTTGTTTGAAGTGATTTAATCAGAGTGGATTTCTTCAGTTTAACCGGTTTAATGTGGAGTTTTGTGTCAGATAATAGAAACCAAATCCTTCCCGTCAGCTTAAAAGAAAGCTCTTTTTTAGTCACAACTTCAGGCAGATCCTAAACATTCATCCATCTCTGTTTTCCATGCCTATAATAACAACGATCCCCGTCATTAAGGATCCCTCGGTGTAACCCATCTCCATCCCCATCCTCATCCCCATCCCCACCCCCACCCACCTGCTCACCTGTTCCTCGTGTCACTGATCAGTCGTGCGGTGATGCCGGCCAGTTTGGGCCAGACATTTCTGCACCTGCCCTGTATTTATCCGCCTGTTCTGACTCTGCTTCCCTGGTTTCCAACCTTTGCCTGTGAGTTGTGCTTTTGCAGGGATTTCTTTTGCACACTTTAAAAGACGTGATTGGGCAAAAACGTGCCTTGAAGTCCTCATCGTCCAGCTCATGTTGTGATTTAAAGGTCCCATATTGTCAGGATCCCTGTCCTGTCAGTCTCTTCCCTCTTCCTTCTGTGTGAGTTTGTCTCCCTCTGTCTGCTTCTCCTGCTTGTGTCTTCCCCTGTGTGTTTGTCTGTTGGAGCTGGTCGGCGTGGTTTCTCCAGCTGTGGCTCGTCTCCTCGTTAAGGCAAACGGATAAAGAGCCGGATGTGACCCACCTCCGGTGCCAGACCGTATTGCTATTAACAGCTAATGCTAACAGCTAACGCTAACTGTCAGTCAAACTCCTCTAATCCGTGTTTTTATGGTGTGATTTTCTGGAGGGGACGGGTTCAAACAGGTTCAAACAGACTCCGGTCTCCTGCAGGCTACTGGGCCGGGTCTCACCAACCTGGCAACCCCACTGCTGGACTTATTTTTTGTTGTTGCGACTACGATCTTGAGACACTAGATGGTGGTATTCTGCTCATTCTCCATATTCAACCTTTAAATAAGCCATAAACCATCTGATACACAGTGAATATAGGCTCTGTGGGGCTCTGTGGGGCCTCTTAGTGGCTGTGGCCCTGCACCATTTGAAGGATATTGTTATATTTTCTATCTGATCAGTGAAAAACGTAAAAGAAGAGAGAGAATAAACGCAAAATCAAGTAAAGTCAAACTCTCTTTTCCACATGTTTTTTCAGCAGGAGGACGTCCGCAGCAGAACGGTGTGTGGAATGTGTTTATTTCACATCAGGAAGAAATGTGCGTGCAAGAAATGTGTGAAATTTAATGGATTTATGCATGAAAAACAAAACCATGTTCACTGCTTTTTTTGTTGTTGATGCCACCGTCGAGCAGAACAGGTGTAACAAGCAAACGCAACATTGCCACAGTGCACAGAGAGAAACCTGTGTGTGCAAAAAAAGACTTCCACGAGCAGGGATGACTTATTTAAAAATAAATAAAACAGTATTAAGTTCCTGCACCACACCCGTCCTCTCTGCCCTCTCTGCAGCCACAGCGTCAGCATGAAGACACACAGAGAGGGGAGGAGGAGGTTTTCCCCTGCGGCGGCGGAGAGGAGGGAGGGACTCTGGGGCTTTGTGGACGAGTGCCGGCTGTTGTTTCACATTCTTGACACTGGAGTCTGGATGAACGGGCGGGGATGGTAACAAGGTGCTCCGTCTCTCTCCCTCGCCCGTCTCCCAGGGGACCAGGAGTAGCTTCGTGCACAGCAACAGTAACGGAAACCCACGGACAGAGGGCTTTTTCATTTCCCCACTCACACACACACACACACACACACACATAAACATGTCAGACATGTACGGCAGATCTGTCGTTAATACTATTTAAAGGAAAGGCTCGGAACAAAAGGCTCTCGTGGTTTGCTTTGCATTGTTTCACGCCCTTTTTGTTGAAGTTACGATATAATTATAGAGTCGTACGTATTAAATGCTTACATCCAAAGCAAACACCTTGTTAACTGGACAACATTCATGAGTCTTTTTTGGTTTTCCCCCTGATTTCAAACCACAAAGTAAACTTTCACATGTTTCTGACGGTCTGAGGACATTTTGCAGCATCTTTGAACACACATTATGAATTCAACCTGACGTTTTTACGTTTACGTTGGTTTTAAAGGCCTCACATTCTCACAACACACCCACAAGTGCTCTCACTTACCGCCTGATTAGACACCTTACGTGGTAAACACACGCACCAAAGTCGAGGTGTACCTCCTCCACCTCCTTACCTCCTTACCTCCCCTATTAATTATTTACAATGAGAAGTGACAAATCTCTAATGAGGAGCATGGAAAGATCATAAATGGTGTCGGGCGGCATTGAGGAAAAAGGTCAAGCGCTTGAAGAGTACGTGACAGGACAGTCACAAACATGCTTGCTTGGTCAGGGCTCCTTAGTATGATGAGGTTTAGGCAACAAAGCTCCTTGGTTAGGTTTAGGAGAAGATCGTGGTTTGCGTTAAAATAGCCTCCACTAAGCATGTGGCGTTACTTAAAGCCCCTGAACCCCCACGCAGATGTTTTCAGTTACGCTGGATGATCAGACCTCTGCTTGGGTTGATCGTGGGCGGGGCTTCGATGAGAATTTATGAGGTCATAAATGTTTAACGCTAAGAACGATACATCACTTTGTCCCGCCTTAACAGGTGAATCAAAGCTAACAGGAGGCCGAGGGAGACGTCAATCAATCGCAGCAAACACACCCACAGAGTCCTGAGAGGAGGGCCTGAACACTCGTGTGGGGGTTCAGGGGCTTTATGTACGTTGAGTCGTTGACTTTTGGTTTCACACGGCAAACGAAGAGTTGCCTCGTGTGTGCATTTGTTTGACCCACCCACCCACCCATCCATCCAGGGACGACGATCAGCACCCTCTCCATCACACAGTGAAATAGAAATGAACCAGGAAGCTACGGCACAGAAAAGATGTTTAAAAAAACAACAACAATAGAGCGTTACCTTTAAACCGAGGGAGGACGTCACCATGGCGACTAACATCCCTACCAAGAAGAGCCGTTTCTGTCGTAATTCTGTCCAAAAGTCGGCCGTTTGGGATTTTGATAAACGTGAACCGGAAAAAAGACGTATTCAGAGCAGCTGTATGTTGGCGGAGCGCCACCTACTGTACCGGAGGAAGAGTTACTCCGTCATTTTACCATTCAACCCCCTTTCATGAACACGTGGGGAACTTTAACCGGGGTTAGAGCATTTTCGGATTAGAAGTGAAATTTGAGACGCTTGCACCTTCTTTAATATTATTATGTGTGTGTTTTGAACTTGGTGACTTTTGATTTTAGTTCATTTTTGTCTCAAGACGACGACAGTTTTCAGAAGCTTCTCTTTTATCTTTAACCATTTAAAGGAGTTTTAGCCAAAACACTGTTGAATTATCTGGGTTTCAAGATGTTAAACTTTGCTAACTCGTTCTCCAGAGAGCTGACGTGCCATCGACAACAAACCAGAACTGAACACTCAACAAGAATTCTGATTTAGACGATTTAGTTGCAATTCTGATGAATGAAACCACAAATGTACCTCCGTAAATTGGTAACGCCGCAACTAGATCTCGCAGCGTAGCAACACCTGTGTACAACATTACAGAAAACCGATAATCTCAGCGCCTGCAGACTGATCGTGGCTGAGAGAGAGAAAAAGGAGGTCGTTTTAGTCTCAGTTTTACAAAGACGGCCTTCAGAGACACATAACTAACAATGAGAATGATGCAAATGTGCTTCAGAGTACGAAACATGTGCAGCGCGTAAACAAAGCGACCTCCTTCTGACTGGTGGAGCCACGCCGACCCCCCAGACCCCCCTCCGTCAGATCATCCCAACAGAAATGCCTTTGCAGAGGAGAAAGATATGAACGCATGCAGAGAGATCCAGATCTTTTCATAGTCTTTTATTCATGGAAAGTTTCGCTCGTGCTCTCAGTGTCAGTAGAAACATGTTAATTATGAGAAAAACTCTCAGCCTGCGAGATTTTCCCCCTCGTTAAAAAGGTCCAAACAATAAATCCTCACTTTAGAGTTTCAAATATCAGTACACGCGTGTCCTCGTCTGGGAGATGAATGGCAGATAAAAAGTCTTTAAAGCAGTAGTCAAAAGATCAAAAATACACAAAATGACCAGAAAAATATGAGTCCACCACCAAAAGAGTGCAACAACTAAAATAGAGGGTTTCGTAGAAAGTAAGCAGAGGGAGCATTTATTTAGAAACTTTATTTTCCACTTTACAGTTTGGTCTCCTCGCGATAAGCGTCTCAAATGGATCTCCAATTAAAGCCCTGAACAAATCATAACATAGATATGATCTTGTCAACAACATACATTTACATCAGAGGTCTTTAGTTTCTTTACTGGGTGTTTGTTTCGTTCAACATGTGAAGGTTAGTACAGACTGTGCACATTTCTCTTTTGTAATTTCTTTTCTTTTTTTTAGTGGTATAGGAAGGAAAAGGTCATTATTTAACAAAAACAAAATAAGAAATAATTTGCAATTAGCACCGTTACTGTGATTTGTTTTTAACTTAGGGATCAGCACCTCGTCCCGGAGTAGCGACTAGGAGTCGTGTTGCTGCTGCTGCCGCCGCTGCCGCTGCCGCTGCTACAGAGGAGCTTAGATGATGAGGTCTTGGTCCACATCCTCTGCAAACACACAAAACATCCATCAGCACACATATCATTTAAAAGAGAGCTTCCTCTAGCCTCCTCTGTACCTCAGGTCTCGCTGCCCGGCCATGTCTCTGTAGTGACAGCTAGTGTTTGTGTAGGTGTGAGTGTGTGTGTCTGTGTGTGTGTGTGTGTGTCATTGGGCTGTGTGTGTGTGTGTTTGTGTGAATGTGTGTATGAACGTATATATATGTGTGTGTGTCTCTGTGCACGACTGTGGGAGGGCTCTTTGAACTTTCTTCTCCTGATTTTATTTGATGTTTCTCTTTTTCTCTACATCTCTGTGAGGCACTTTGTGACACTTCCTGTATGAAAAGCGTTGTATAAATAAAGGTTGATTTGATTTGATTTGATATACATTATAATATTCATTCATTCATATAATTTACAATATTTAAGAAAAGACAAAAAATGCAGAAATAGGAGGAGTGTTTGGACAGCAGGTGGATAATTATAGATTATAGCAAGTTTCTATTCTCAAGAGTTCAATAAACGTGTTTTTAGATTATTGGATATTTAAGGAATTAAGTGCAAAAACATAATCTGATATGATACAAAGTAAAATCACGGCCTCAAATACATGTTCAACGTTTTAACAACTGACTCAATGTATAAAAAAAATAATTTGTGAACTTTTCTTCTGAGGGTAATTATGTTTTTTCTTTATTTAGTGCTAGAGAAATTAATGAATAGACTATGGAGCAAAAAAATGCCAAATTTTATCTATTTTCCAGCTTCTCTAATGAGAGAGTTTGCCGCTTTAACCTGTTTTCTGTTAAAGCAAAGTGTTTACATCTGGATTTTGGACAAAACTGATCATTTCGAAGGTGTCACACTGATGATTGATGAAAAAAGTTTGACATTTTTAAGTCTGAAAACACACTATCGACATAATAAAGAGGAACAAAAGCTCTTTTTTATTGTCTGAACTTCGCGAAAGCTGCAGGAACGACACGTCCTCACGTCTAAACATCAGGACCGCTGGTTTGCCAAACGACATCCATGGCTGTTAAAGAGTACCAGTGACAGTACTTGGTAAGGTTGGTGCCACGATTCATTAAAACTTTATTTATCCCTGTTGCTGAAACACACCTCGGTCTAACAATGATCAAACCTGTGGCGAGGTTCAGCTGCTTAATAACAAGCAGAGCATTAGACTCAGGTGTGTTTGGGCGCAGGGAGAAACCTAAAACACGCAGGGCGGCGTTCCTCCGGGAGCAGGATCGGAGATGCCTGCAGTACGGCCAAAGAGAAGTAGACGAAAGTTTCTACGCATGTGCGGGCTCTCGTGGTGTTGTGTGTCACCTGACTTGCATACTACGTCGGATCTCACACACTTCTGCGTCACCGTATGCACGCAGATTTCAACGAAAATGAAAATTGCAGACACAGTTTTGCAAAACAGATTGTTGTTGAGGTTCGTATTTACGGGCGAACCAGTAATCCGTTGTGCGGTGGTGCGGTGGATACTCACGCTCCTTGATGCCGAAGCAGTTGGCCCACTCCTCCAGGGCGATGTATTTGTCGGCGTCGGCGTCGCACTGCTCGAAGAAGCGGGTGGTGCAGTGCTCCATGGGAATGAGAGGGGCGCGCAGGGGGGAGAGCTCTGAGTGGGTCAGGTACCTGGTGGTAGACAAACACAAGGACACGCACATGAGGAGAGATTCATAATGGAAACATAAAATATGTAGACGGACTGACTGAAAACCATCTTCACCTATGTCCTGCCTGCTTTTACATTAAATATTTGTAGCTACCGCACCGTCGTGATGAAAAGAGAGCTGAGGAAGGCAAAGCTCTCGATCTACCGGTCAGTCTTGGTCCCTACCCTCACCTGTGGTCATGAAAGCTGGGTCACGACCCAAAGAACGAGGTTGCGGGTACAAGAGGCCGAAATGTGTTTCCTCAGGAGGGGGGCTGGAGTCTCCCTTAGAGAGAGGGTGAGAAGTTCAGCATCCGTGAGGAACTCGGAGTAGAGCCGCTGCTCCTTTGCATTGAAAGGAGCCAGTTGAGGTGGTTCAGGATCATCTGGTAAGGATGAACCCTGGGCGCCTCCCTAGGGAGGTGTTCCAGGCACGTCCAGCTGGGAGGAGGCCTCGGGGAAGACCCAGGACCAGGTGGAGAGATTAGATCTCCACACTGGCCTGGGAACGCCTCAGGATCCCCCAGTTAGAGCTGGTTAATGTGGCCCGGGAAAGGGAAGTTTGGGGTCCCCTGCTAAAGCTGCTGCCCCTGCGACCCGACGCGCATGAACGTGTGAAAGCGTGCATGTACGTGGATGCAGCAGTTGTAAATTCACACTTCTTTTCAGATGTCGTTGACTCTCTCTCTTCCTGTGCCCAGAATTTTTAAGGTGGAGTGTTTTCTTTAATGTTACTTGTACATAAGTTGTCGTTGTGAATCATACGGGCCGCCTTAAATCAAACCACAACTATTCTGTATTTTCTCACTTTGAGATTGAGCGGCGCACCACTGTGTCACTGATCAGCTGTGGTACGTTAACCCCAGAGTCTCCTAAATCCCTCTGGGACCTTTTTTTCCTCTAATGGAAACAAGGGGAGTGAACGGCCATTGGAGAGGGCGTGGCCTTAAACTTTCCCAGCGGCCACATTTTACCCCGATGGAAATGTGTTTTCTAAAATAAAATAAGTGGTTATAAAGTGAAGAGCAGCCGGTGACTGTTGGATCCATCAGTGCAGCCGCTGCGGTCACAGAAGCTCCACCACGGCCTGAGCAGCACATACTTCAGTTCACCAGATCCTACGTGTGCTGACTCGTCAGAATATAGCCTGAGTTCAGTCCAGAGCAGCTCCCCGTGGAAGCCAAATTAGTCTGAACTCGCAATAACAAAGTGACGTCGTACCCGTCGACGGGGTGCTGGTCGAGCTGGCCGAACTGCCAGTGGACGGGGAAGATGTACATGTTGTAGTTCTTCTCGAAGTCGTGAGCCAGCAGGTCCAGAGAGTGCTCGCCGGCCTGCAGCCTCTTCTCGTTCTCGTAGATCTTCTTCACCTGAAACATCAAACAGATCCACGTTAACCCGAAACATGATCTCACAGAAAGAGCCCTAATGAGCGTGTTGCAAGGTTTAAAACAGGGGTGTCAAACTCAGGCCCGTGGGCCAAATCTGGCCCGAAGTGTAATTATATTTAGCCCCTAGGATCATATCAAGCTTCTCTGAGAGCTGGCCCGTGAGTATAAAGCAGAGACACGTCTACTTTTCTGTTAGCAAACATGAGCATCCATGCTACCAGTCTCTGCAGACACACTGAATCCACCCCTCCCCAAAAACGACCCAAAGAAAGATGGAGGACAGGAGCTTTCAGCAGCGGTGGGAGGCAGATGATCTGTGTCTGAAGGTTCAGAGCTTTTTTTTTTAGTAAAGAAAGATGAAAACACCACAAAAAAGTGATGAAACAACTAAAAACAGACGCTAAACACCACAAAAACGTGACAAAATGACTAAAAACAGACATTAAACACCACAAAATGTGAAAAACGACTAAAAACACCCGCAAAACACCACAAAACCGGGACAAAATTACTAAAAACAGGTGAGAAACACCACAAAAACGACCAAAAAAAGATGGAGGACAGGATCTTTCAGCAGATGATCTGTGTCTGAAGGTAAAGAGCTGTTTGTCACCGTGGCTGTAACCAAAGAATCAAACAGAAGAAACACCACGACAAGAACAAGGAGCTGCACTGGAAAGGTTCAACGTTACACATCTGGAGAGATGGGAACACGCGCTTGTTGAGTTTGGCTGCAACTTTGTCCCAGTTTTTAAATTTGGCCCACTGTGAATTGGAGTTTGACGACGCTGGTTTAAAATGTCGATTGCTAAATAAATTTGGAGTCTTTACGCGTAGAGTTGTGTTTGATCGTCAGATGAATCATAAACTTTAACTATTGATCTATGGGAGCAGCTCTGATGGGTGCAGCGAGAGGTGCGGAGGAACCATCACTTCTCTCTGGTATTTCTGTGTTTCGGTCACAAAAATACTTCCTGTCTGAATGAATCACATCCTTAAACTGTTTGGATTGGACTTTGTTCTTTAGGAGCCATTTAATGCATCAAACTCTGTGTTTTAAACTGCCACAAAGTGTCTTTACCTTCTTTATTGATTGAATATCTGTCGATACGTGTGTCATTAATGTGTTAGTTCTCCTGTAAAGGACTTTGGCAGCAAACTAAACCAGAATCCTTCTTTCTCGCTCTACGTAAATATGATCCTCGTGCCTTTAGAGGATTTATTATGAAAGTCCTGACTCTGACAGACACAGTTAGAACTTGTTAACAGGGAAATTTGACCGCAGCACGTCGTACACTTGAGTTTCACAGGACTTAAAAGTTGCGTACTGTCCCAAAAGATCCTCTAACACCAGAAAATACATTACATTAAGCCAGTACGCTACTTTTAAATTACTGTTTCATGAGGACTGAAAACACTGCGTTGCTTAGTTTATATAATTCTGCTTAATTTAAAAAAAATAATCAAATTCGACAGTTTTGCTAAAAGTAGTCCTGTGCATTTTTACATCTATATTTTGAGCCAGGAAGAAACTCTGATTTTTTTACGTCAGCGTACGTCGGTCCTGATGTAAATGCGCCTGGACTCACTCTGAGCTTCTGCTTCTCGGTCAGCAGGTTGTTGTCCTGGTCGCGCTCGTACAGAGTCACCAGGACGTTCTTCAGCCAGTCCCTCATACGCAGGGGGAACTCGCTGAGCTCGCTGTCCAGGCACTCCTCAATGTCTGCGGGACAGAAAACACACAACATTTCATCGATTTGACAAACACAGCAGCAGAAAAGAAATGAAAATAATAACAGAAGTTTTTGCAGATGAGGTTAGAAAACCCAGAGGCTCACAGAAGACATCTAACCACAGTAAGAATTATAAGCAAATACAAACGTAATCCACAAAGACTCATGATGATAATTCCACATATTCAAGCGGTTAATCAAAGTTTAACTGAGGTTTTGCTTTGAAATAAGCTCAAACTGAATAAAGTCTTATCCAAATACTTTGTTTTTATTGTTGTTTTGCATCTAGTTTAAGTCGTTTCGGGTGCTTCTGGTTGTTTGTAGTCGTTATTTATATGTTTTGATCGGTTTGTGTCAATCATTTTAGCATCTCTTTGTGCTCATTCTGCATCTCTGTACTCATTGTGGGTCGTTGTTTTGCGTTTGTATGTGTTTATAGTAATTTGAGCATCTAGTTGTGACTGTTTTGTGGGTTTTTTCAGCAACATTTTGTGACTAAAGGCCCCTGAGTGCGAGTCTATTCCCTCCATGGGTGAGAAACTTAAAGGAATATTACCCCCAAAAAAATCAGTCAGTAAATGATCAACGGCAAAAAAATAATCTGCATCTCCTCAATATTTATGTTGTATTATCCCCAAATACCCAAAATCACAACCTGCATCCTGTTTTTGTGGTGTACTGAGCACCACCTTGATCTCCATTTGAACCTGTCAGCCCTCACTGTGTGTGTGTGTGTGTGTGTGTCTGTGTGTGCAGCCAGCGTGTCTGGACAGATCCTCCCACCGCTGAGCTGCAGCCTTCAGGCCAGACGTGAAGGTGCGAACATACTGAACACACAGAGACGAGGTTAGCCTCTTAGCTTAGCATACAGACGAGCAGGGGCTTCATCTGATCGCTCAATAGTGAAGGAACAGAAACCACACGCTGTCAAAACACAACATTCATGAAGTGAAACTAAAGATGGTGAGATAAGACTCCAGCTAAAGTGGTCGGCTTATCTTTCCAAACAAAAAACACCAGCTGACTGTTGAGATTCTGGTTTTCCTGCAAAATTCCTCACAACTGGAGCCACGAGTGCTCCTGCTCTGCGACACTGAGACGACGCTGCGCTGATCGTCCACTTGAACTTTATTGGCTTCATGCATCGTTGAGCGGCTTTCATAGGAATGAACGAGGCCTCTTCTCAGACACAGTGTTCATATCTCTTTATACACCCATGTTGTGTCTGCGTTATTATTCCTGAAGCTCTTTGTTTCTGTCCATTCAAACCAAAATGGCTTCATCAGCATTTTTAAATGTCTCTATTTTAAAGCAGTTCTCACCTTAACCCTTTCTGGCACTTTTACACTTTTGTTTTGTAATCTTAAAATGCTGCTAATAAGCGTACGTCACACTAAAATGAAAAAGAAATCCAACAGGTGTTCAAAGTCATCAATATTCAATTCACATACATTTCTGATAAAAGCCTGACTTTTTGGTCTGGATAAATTGATTGCGGTGGGTCGATATCCCACGTATTCGCTCGTAGGAGATTCCACTTTTTTCCAGTGCACTTTGTCTAGTTGGAGGTACGAAACTTCGGACTTCCCATTGCACTCAAATGCAGCATTTCTCTCAGTTTTAAAGAATTGCTATAATGGCTTGAAGTGTCGTAAACGTATGGCAAAATATATTTAAAATGTGAAAATGTATGAGAGTGAATGTAGCCTTAAAGTAAAATTCTGGCGTAGAATCATCCGAGGGTCTATTTCGGCAAACACACTCATAAAATTAGACATTGAGACGTTAACTATTGATGGAGAAATCCAGGACAGTCAACAGCTAACAGCCGAATGCAGTGATTAGCTCGGGGCAGCACGGTGAAGCCATTAAAGCGTCTTTTTTAACCACTAATGCTGCTGAAAATAACAGCAAACCTCTGCAGCAGCATGAGAAGAGTCATTACACAGAACACAAAGCACCAACAACGTAGTTAGTGAACCCAGAGTTTATTATTATTAAGAGTGTTTTAAAGACTTACCTACTGGCCCCTGTACCAGCTCCTCTCATAGTAAAGTCCATTCAAGTGGATTACCAAAGTCAATCCCAAAGGAAGGAGCCCATTGGTGCTTTGTTTTATGTGTAGGGACTCTTCTCATGCTGCTGCAGAGGTTTGCTGTTATTTTCAGCAGCATTAGTGGTTAAAAAAGACCTTTGAATGCCTTCACCGTACTGCCCCGAGCTAATCACTGTTAGCCACCTTCGGCTGTTAGCGACTTTACTGGATTTCTCTGTCGTTAGACAAAGAAAAAAAGTCTCCATGGCTTATTTGATTAGTGTATTTGCCAAAAAAGACCCGGGGATGAGTTATCAGTTTGTATCTGCTGGACTAAACCCTGGGAGAGGTCGGTGGTTCAATTCCAATAAGGGACTAAAAATGTCCGCACTGTGAGGTTGTTAGGAAAAAATCTACCAAATCGCCTGAAGTTCAGGAGTTATGATTACGCCCATGAGACTCTCAGCTTGAACCAGAGCTGGACTATTATGCCTAGTTGGTATAAACTGTATTTTCTGATACCATCTAAAGTGTTGAGTGTCCAGGGGGAAACAGAAATGGAGCAGTAATCACTGTACACCGCTCCGCATTAGCTCAAAACCCAGAGCTCACGTTTGCAGGGTCCGATGTAGTCGATGTGCAGCTTGTGGCCCTTCTTGGTTCCCTCCAGGGCGCACTTGGTGGCGAAGAAGTGGCAGGAGGAGTCGTAGGTCTTGTTGTCAGTGCCGCAAACCTGAGATGGCAAAAACACACACGGACGGTTGAGTTCGCAGAGCTCTGAGCTTCTTCGGCGTCAAAATGGGTTCTGCGGTTTCACACTCACGTGCTCGAACTCTCCCTCGGCAGCGGGGCAGGTGGAGGGGTCCTGGCACACACACATGGGGGTGTTGCTCTCATCGACCTCACACACTTTGCCCTTCTTGCAGTGGTGGTTCAGGCAGGCATCTGGGGAAAGGAAACACAGAGTTTATGTCTCAGGAAATGGCTGCTGAGTGAAACACTGACGTTAAACAGACGCCTCAAGCCGTCCACACAAACACTTTCCACTCCTTTTTTAGTGCAGTGGGGCTTTTGTTTTTGTGCCAGAGTTAAAAAAACTCAAATGAAAGCATTCGTATGTGAGGGGATTATTAAGTGAAATGACGAAATAAGTGGCTGAACAAACTCATCAAAGAGTCTGTGGCTGACTGGAGCCACTGTTTGGTTAAAAAGGAAATTACAGGCGTGAAAATGCTGCGTCATGAAAAGCAGCAGATGGAAAAATCAAACTGTCAGACAGGAGCAGAGGTGTGGTTAATGGACTTAAAGGGACTCTAAGGGCGCACTCACACTGTCCTTCTGCACCGGGCCAAAAAAGTTTTTTCGGCTAAAGCCTAGTGCGTTTGACCAGTGTGAGTGCAACCGCTCCGCGCATAACTGCGGCCCGTCTGAGAGAGGTGGGCTTTTGTAGAGCGCGTTTGCACATGTACGAGCACGAGCACGAGGCCTACGGCGGTTCTGACGTCATTTATGTGCGCCTGTTGGGACGTAGAAAAAAGAAGGAGGGACCATGCGCGGACATTTAAAACAATGGCGGCGGAAGGTTCACGTTGGTGTGATGCGGAGGTGGAGTGTTTACTGCAGATTTGGTCGATGAAAAGATTCAAAAACAGTCGACAAGACGCACAAAAACTCCGAGGTCTACGGAAAGATCTGGAAACAAAGCCACGCATCACCATGACGTCATCAATGCGTGTGACGTGTTACGGCGTGATGACGTATAGGCAGCAAGAAGCATTCTCCGAGGCCCAGGTAGTGTGAGTACAAACGGGCCTGGAGGGGGGGACAAGGACCCTAAAGCACGGGGCACGGGACGGAGGCACAGTGTGAGTGCGCTCTAAGTGAAGGCACCGTAGCACTTTATAGAAGTATATAAGTGCTTTAAATAGGCACCAACATTTCTGACTGCAAAGTTTAAACTGTGGTATGAATATTTCTTTAGTTTGACATTTCACCTGTAACACAACACGTTGTAGGGAACAATAATATTTATATATATATTAATAATTATAAATAAATGGTCTCTTTAGAGTTGGAGGAGGCAGGTATATGCTTGTATTTACAGTATTTGTGCTGTAACTTAATGAAGTGACGAGCATTTACCATGATGTTGTTGTTTGTTTACTAAATGATAATTGTCCTATTCTTTTATATTATTGCATTTATCTGACTTTTTAGCTTTCATTGATGCATTAATGTGGTTTTAACATGTTCATATTTGGAAAAACATACATTTAATTTGGCATGTTTGGATAGATAGTTACGACCACTGTCATTCATTCATTCAAATACACGTTGACTTTATAAAGGGTCAGTTCACCAGAATTGTAAAAAAACCCAAAACACATTTTCTTAAAACTCTCGTGACTGACGTTTGGCACCGACTCCAAAGGGACATTATTTGTGGAAAGTCATGTTGCTGTTTTAAATGTACACATATGAATCAGCATGGGTAGATTTCCTTTTGTAATTTGGATTAACAGATGTTTTCACCTTCTTTTAAAGGCCTCCATTCTTTCTTAAGTGCATTTTTGACTGTGGTGTCAACAGGTTTAGCAGAAGTAAAGGAGTAAATCCCTCAGCAGAACTAAACCTCCGTACACTTTGTACAGTCGGACTGTTTTCCTGCCTGTGGCTCCGTTTAAAGCAGGCTGGAACATGTGATTACAGAGGGAGACAGTCTGTCATTATGGAGGTCTGATTTGCCAGTCTGAGGCTTCACTGAGCGTCACGGCTCAGATACTTCAGCCGGGCGACAGAGGAGGGAAACGCAGCTGAATCACGTTGTCACGAACAAGAGCGTGCCGCATTTAGACATATGACACACAGTGATGTAATGTAACACACACATTTTTCCTTTAAGGTTTGAATCTGTATCTATATATCTACTAAGTGTGTCTGTCTCTGTCCATCTGTCCGTCTTTTCTCTCTCTCCTTTCTTCCTCTCTCCGGTGCAGACAGATGTGCGTCCTCCACAGAGCTGGGTCTGTCTGTCGTTCCTGTCTGTTATAGTGAAGGTTTTCGTCTCCACCGTACTCTACGGGGGAATTGTTGAGTCTATGTAAATCATAAATAAGTCATAGAGTGTGGTCTTTACCTACTCTGTAAAGTGTCCTGAGATAACTTTTGTTATGGTTTTGCACTGTAAATAAAACTGAATTGAATTGAATTGAATATATTAGGACATCATAGAAAACTTTTACTGACTTAAAAAAAAAAAAACATGAACCAATGTTTGCACGTCATACTTTAAATCTCAAATACAGAATAAAGTGCAAAAGACATAAGCCATCACCGTGGACATTTTTAGTATTGAACGTTTTTGGAAATGTTATGTTTTAAGATGCAAACGAGGCATTATCTAATGCTAACTTTTAAGAAATCTACAGACGCAAGCAGACAAAGCTAGGTGGTCTCATGGGAGGGCGTATAAATAGCACGACACTTTTCATGACTTTCATGACTTTTCGTGTGCATGTCTACGCATATTAAGCTTTTCGCGTGTCATTTAACGCCCGTAGTTCCCCAGGGTTAGGGTTAGGGGTTAGGGTTAGGGGTTAGGGTTAGGGGTTAGGGTTAGGGGTTAGGGTTAGGGTTAGGGTTAGGGGTTAGGGGTTAGGAGTTAGGGTTAGGGGTTAGGGTTAGGTTAGGGGTTAGGGTTAGGGCATTTCACGCCCGTCATTTCAGCCATCCTTCACATGAAATATTGATTTAAAAACAACCCTCTGACAGAAAGCTCCACCACTTCGTATTTCTCCGCAAGGTGGCGGAGAAATACGAACACGTGGGTTTTCCCTCAATGACATTTGTGCGTCAAATGACAACGCCATCTCTGCACTATACAAGTCAATCGAGACTACATGGCGTGACATGACACGTAAAAATCATGACATGCGTTGTAATTATACACGAGATGGCTTGAGAGAAATAGCGTGTCATTCACACGGCTTTTGGTGAGACCAGGCTGGACAAAGTGAAGTCAAATGTACCACCAGTCTGGAGCAAAACAGCCCAAAATCTCAAAATTGACCAGTGCATTAAAGAAAAGGATGTTGTGCCTAAAGTGTCCAACATTAAAACACAAAGTCAAATACAATGGAACAATGTGTGGCTACATACGCTCACACAGTCACATCGTGGGGGGTTACCACCAATATGGGGACAGGGTTCTGGTCCCCACAAGGTAAACTATTAAATTATGGGCGGTAAGACTTTATTTTGGTTATGGTTATGGTTTGGTATGTAGTGTTTGTTGCTAAGTCTCCTGGCAATGGCTGTAAGTCAATGCACTGTTATCCTAAGTGACAAAAACAAGTTTGTGTGTGTGTTTAGGGAACTTACTCTCAGCGACAACTTCTTCCTCTTCAACGATCTCAATGGCCTCATCAAAGTCTCCGATCTCAATCTGCACGGGGTTGGCTCCCACCTCGACCTCCTGGGGGACACGAGAGGTCAGAGGTCAGAGTGTAAGCAGCTTAAGCTGTGTGAGTCACATGCAGAGGAATTTAACGTTATCTGAGGGAACAAAGTGAAGAAAACACTGCAACAGCTAGCTCTTCTCTTAATGCACTCTCTGAGTGTACGTGCAACAGTCTTCAGGTCTATTTCTGCACGACGTCCACTTAAACCATAAACCGCTTAAGTGTCCCTGGTTTTCCTGAAAAAAGTAAAGACGTCACCACTAAAGAAGGTTCCTCCCTGAAGGCCAAACAAGAGTCTGGGAGCGGCGAGACCGTAATATCCAACAATAACAAGCAGCTGGGTCCACATGTGGTGAAGCCATGAAGAAGGTAATGGCTTCCTGACGGGCTGGCGGGCTGAACGACCGGCTAAAATTAACAGCTGCGGGATCTCTGGTCCCGCTGGACCTCTGGAGCAGGAAACAATATAAACATTCACATGAACGCTCACTCCGACGGTTTTTACGGGGGTATTTTTGTAGTTTAGTATTGTTTACAACAGGCGATGAAGGACACTGTGCCGTTAGAAAAGTCATTTTTATGTGTTCATCCCTCTCTGTTTGTTTGGGAAAGATTCGTCCTAAGCCTCAGTGGTAACAAACGGCTTGGGTCGACATATTTTCGGTAAATATTCCAATGTGGGGTTTCAGTCAGTTACAGATTAGGCCCTGGTGGAACAAACATCAGGGACTTCAGAGTCAGCTGCAACAAATCCCAAACATCTCACTCTTCTTATACTTTAGAGCTGTTCAGATTATTTGAACTTTCACACCTTTGGGGATCACTTTGTGTTGTCTAAACTTAGAGCCTGCTCAACTGTCCTTTTGGCCGCGGCCAAAACCGTTTTTTCAGCTAAAGCCTAGTACCTTTAAGTAGTGTGAGCGCAACCGCTCCGCACTCAACTGCGGCCAGCAGGCCGTCCACGGCCCCCTTGAAAGAGGTGGGCTTTAGCGGAGCCGTGCGCACATGTACGAGCACGAGCACGAGCCCTACGGCAGTAGCGTTATGTCCGCCTGTTCGGACATGTAAATAGAAGGACGGACCATGCGCGGACATTTAACAACAACAACAATGGCGGTGAAAGGTTCACGTTGGTGTGATGCGGAGGTGGAGTGTTTACTGCAGATTTGTTCGGATGAAAATATTCAAAAACAGTCGACAAGACGCACAAAAACTCTGAGGTCTACGGAAAGATTTGTAAACAAAGCCACGCACACGCGATCAATGCGTGTGACGTGTTACGGCGTGATGGCGTATGGACAGCCAGGAAGCATTGGCCGGCCCTGGCAGTGTGAGTACAAACGGGGCTGGGGCGCGGGGGGGGGGGGAGGGAGGGGGGACAAGTACCCTAAAGTCCGGGACTCGGTCCGGGAGGACAGTGTGAGTATGCTCTTAGTGTCTTTCATTCCAACCAACCAAAAACACACCTGGTCCAACAAATCCAACTGTGTGAAGACAGTTCAGGTGATTGAATGAGTCGAGTCAGGTGTGTTCTCGCTTGGTTGGAGTGAAAACCTGCAGCTACAGCGGCCCTTTACTGGATCACTGTGACATCCCTGACTTAGACAGTGCTTCATTTTAAGGATCCAAAAGTCAACGAGGTTGGGAATAATATCCCTTGGAATTATGGGCGACTGATATCTAGAGGCCTTTGTTAGCAGAATCAGAATACACTGATTTATAACATGAGGGTTTCTTTTGTTGCCGCAGTTTTCAGTGGTTGACTGATCGTTTCACAGGCTGGATAAATGAGTGACTGAGCTGTGGGAGTTGACCACCACCGTCACGTTGGCAAATACCGCTGAACTTCTTTGGCTGCGGTGTTAAAACCCCCAAAGCTCCATCACAGATAAGATGATCGCTCTGAGCAGCTGCGTGGCTCATGAACACATCGCAGACGCCAAATCCAAGTCAGATGAGGGCAAAAGTATTTAGGAGTTTCCCAAAACAATCAACAGAGTAACTGCGGAGACTAAAATGTCTTTGCACACTTCTAATGATGGACGAGTGATACAAGTTTAAAAAGAAACATCTGGTGAATCCAATTAGCTCCAGTAGCTATGTGAAAATATGTTTTTTTCATATTTGTGTTTGTTCAGGCCACCGTAACCTGCATCGGAGGTATGTTCTTACATGATTTAATTCCTACTTTCAGCATGACCAGTGTACTCGTGTCAACAGGACGAACATCTGGACTGACCTCAACAACTGGCTCCTCGGTCACCAGCTCCTCTTCCATGACGGGCTCTTCCACGATGGGCTCCTCCTCAGTCTGTCACACACACACACACACACACACACACACACACACACACACACACACACACACACACACACACACACACACACACACACACACACACGTGAATCTCTCGGCTGTACAAGTGAGCAATTGGATTTTAAAACACGTGAACTGATGTTCCAACAGGAAAGGAGACAGGAGGAGACATGCACGCACACACTCAGGAAAACACACAAAGAGAGGAACATGCTCATAAAGACAAAAGCAGACCACACACACACACACACACACACACACACACACACACACACACACACACACACACACACACACACACACACACACACACACACACACACACACACACACACACACACAGTATAACTTACAGGAGCAGCCATGGCGTGGCCAGCCAGGCACAGGAGGAAGATGATCCACACCCTCATCTTCAAAGTCTGCAGAGACAAACAGACGGACAGACGAGTGAACACGGGTTTTCTTTCACAACATAAACTTACAAATACATTTATGATCACTTTGTTGCAGTTTTACGCAGAGTATTCCTGATCGAGTATAACCAACACTGACACTTTTTTAACAATATAATTTTTATTGATAGGTATTCATCGTCTGCATAGAAGGATATTCAATATCCTTTAGGGTTTGGTACCTTTTATCTGAACCAATTAATATTGTGCTTTAAATGAAACACATCTTGAATGTCTTGAGTGTGTTTAGTCTTAACAAGAAAACAAATTATTGCAACTCTGTAACCACAGAGGTGTTCCTCAGGGAACCGTCTGAGGAACACCCCTGTGAATAATATATATATATAATAATAATTAATAAAGCCTCCTTTCAGAGAGCACAGATGGGCTTAAATTTAAAAAAAAAGAAACTGTTTCCAAATGTATTAGAATCACTGATTCATCTCATCTCATGACTCTCATCTTCAGCCTCTTATCCGGGGTCGGGTCGCGGGGGCAGCAGCTCCAGCAGAGGACCCCAAACTTCCCTTTCCCGGGCCACATTAACCAGCTCTAACTGGGGGATCCTGAGGCGTTCCCAGGCCAGTGTGGAGATCTAATCTCTCCACCTGGTCCTGGGTCTTCCCCGAGGCCTCCTCCCAGCTGGACGTGCCTGGAACACCTCCCTAGGGAGGCGCCCAGGGTTCATCCTTACCAGATGATCCTGAACCACCTCAACTGGCTCCTTTCAACGCAAAGGAGCAGCGGCTCTACTCCGAGCTCCTCACGGATGCTGAACTTCTCCCCCTCTCTCTAAGGGAGACTGAGGAAACCCACTTCAGCCGCTTGTACCCGCGACCTGGTTCTTTCGGTCATCACTGATTCATATCAACTCTATTTCTACAGCACTTTTCTAAAAAACTGCAGATAAAAACCAAAAACAACAATTAAATAAAAGGAGATTCATGAAAACATGTCAGACTGGAGAATAAAATGAAATGTCCAAGCAGGGGACGATAAAACCCAGCAACATAATAAATATTCATTAATGCGTTAAAAGAGAGTTTTTAAGAAGGGCTGTAAAAGATGCTGAAGATGTAGAAAACGTGCTTTTCAGTTCGCATATCACTTTCTAAAAACACTAGTGTCCAGTACACGTTTATTGTCACAAGTGTCTATGATTAACTTATAGCTGACATCGGGCGTGAGGTGGGGTACACTCTGGACAGGACGCCAGTCTATCGCAGGGCCCATAGAGACAAACAATATCTAATTGTTTAAGACAAATCTCTCTTTTAAATGTCTTCATTTACTCACTTTAAATAAGAATGATCATAATTATTCATCAATAAGAAGAGTATGAACAAAGTCTAAGAAAGAACTGGCTCTTTCGTCTCCCTGAAGACAACAAAAGCATCCGGACGCATCACGTATCTCAACTCTCGCTTACAGACTAAATGGAAACTCTCCAGCTTCCCCAAACAAAAACCGCCTCAGTGTTCGCTTTGATTCTGGCAGCTTGTGTTATTTCCTCTGGCTGTTTGTGGGTTTGTTGAAAGAGTCTGACGCTGACAAGGAATTTCTCTCGTCCTGGAGCAGAAATCGGAGCCAACGCAGGAGCTTTGGATGGAAACAAGCTCCTGTCTTTATGTGTTTTTTCCACGACCTGAGGCAGCATAACTTTAGCTCCTCGTTTTTCCACCAGGCTCTTGTCGGGAAAAATCTCCTTCAATGCAGCTCTGCTGAACTCATATTTACATTTGTAAACATGTGACAGTTATGTAAGAATCTGACCCTGATGTGTGAATTCGGGTAGTTTCGGTGGTTCAAATTCCCTCTGGGGCCCTCTGTATAATACTAATATGGTAATAGCCTCCGCCTACACACTTCCCTATGCTCTGCACGCAGCATCCGTATGCATTTATTTCATTTTATTTTATTTTTATGTGAGCAGCATATTCTCCCACCAATAATAGTCACTTCTCAAAGGAGCACAAAGCCTGTTTTTCATAATATTGATATAAATATGAGCTTCACAGATGCTGTATTTGTATTTGGGAGGCGGGTACAAATATCGTACATTTAAAAAGAAGAAGCTGCTGTTTCGATTTGAAGGAGAGCTATGTGCACATCGCGTAATGGCTCTTGAAAACACAGACGTTTAATAATCATCTAACATTGAAAAACTGTAACCACACCCACATTTGTTCATCATGCGCACTGATAATCTGACGAGCGCTCTGACGGCAGGTGTGGTTCATCATGAACCACATCCAGAAACAACTGACAATCACCAAATCAATGAAGGACACTTGACAAAGTAATACGCCAGCCGTACTTTTAGATATTTCTAAAACATATTCGCAGCTGAGTGTGAAACGGCCGGTGTGAGGAGCAGCACCTCTAAATCTGAGGCCATGGCTCTCAGCAGGAAAGGTGTTACTGGATTGCTTACTCCAGGTAGGTAATGAGTCCTTACCCCAAGTGAAGGAGTTCAAGTACCTCGGGATCTTGTTCTCGAGTGAGGGGACGATGGAGCGTGAGTTTGACCGGAGAATCGGAGCAGCGGGGGCGGAGCTGCAGTCGCTCTACCGCACCGGTGTGACGAAAAGAGAGCTGAGGAAGGCAAAGCTCTGGATCTACCCTCAGTCCTGGTTCCTACCCTCACCTGTGGTCATGAAAGCTGGGTCAGGACCCAAAGAACCAGGTCGCGGTTACAAGCGTCTGAAATGTGTTTCCTCAGGAGGGGGGCTGGAGTCTCCCTCAGAGAGAGGGGGAGAAGTTCAGCATCCATGAGGAACTCGGAGTAGAGCCGCTGCTTCTTTGCGTTGAAAGGAGCCAGTTGAGGTGGTTCAGGATCATCTAGTAAGGATGAACCCTGGGCGCCTCCCTAGGGAGGTGTTCCAGGCACGTCCAGCTGGGAGGAGGCCTCGGGGAAGATCCAGGACCAGGTGGAGAGATTAGATCTCCACACTGGCCTGGGAACGCCTCAGGATCCCCCAGTTAGAGCTGGTTAATGTGGCCCGGGAAAGGGAAGTTTGGGGTCCCCTGCTAAAGCTGCTGCCCCTGAGACCAGACCCCGGATAAGCGGCTGAAAATGAGATCATGCAGGCGTAACCTTTTCTATACCACTTTAAAGTCTAGTTCATGTACAAGGACAAACTTGCTACCTGATCGACGGTTTTCCCGTTTTCCAGATAAGTTACCCCTTTATTGAAATCCTATCGTTTCAGCAGTTCAGTAGAAACAGAAGTAGTTTCAGATGCGTAGAGAAGTAACAGACATAAATAATTACAGGTCCATGACGTGTTAAAGTGGTAAAGTGAGTGAGTGTCTAGAGTTTCTTATAGAGTAAGAGTGAGATTTTGCTTTCTTTTATGCAAAAAACACATCCTTGTCGAGTTTACGTGCTATGCTACGGGCTCTTTTTCATCCAGTCACATGGAAAAGACAAGTTTTTAATATAAGAAAAAGAATTACTTTATTAAACCCGCAAGATTATAATAGCAAGTCTGTTATAATACATGTTACACACACACACAGGCCCGAAATACACACACTAACAGGACCTATATACGTGAAATTAATGGAGAGATGTCAGAGCGAGGGGGCTGCCAGATACCGGTGCCCCGAGCAGTTGGCGGTTTGGTGCCTTGCTTGACCGCACCTCAGGAGTGACCAGGAGACGAACTGACACTTCTCCAGCCACCAGTCTAGGACTCAAACCGGCGACCCTTCAGTTACCAGCCGAGTCACCTATGGACTGAGCTACTGTCGCCCAAAGCGTTTGGCAAGACATGCACATTTCCTGTGAGATGATGAGTCCTCTATCTATCTGTGTATCTTGTCTTCCTTCACCTCTCCATCTGATTGTCTGAGCATCGATTGTCGGTGGGGACTGAGAACCCTTTTTCCTCCTTCCCTGCGTCTCGTCTGAAGGATTAAATAAGGGCTTCTTTGTTGGGTAATGGAGCGTGACACTGCTTGGTCTCCCTCCCTCTTCTTTCTATTACTTATCTCCCTCTCCAGCTCCATTAAATCAGCTGTTTCGCCGAGACATCCAGAAAGGATCTCCTGGAACCTGCTGGCATCAAAGGACATATGGGATGTAGGGGTACGTTAAAGAGTCTCGGGAGGCCGACTGCAGACATCAAAGTCCTTACTGTCATTTCATTGGTTTCCTTTATGCTTGTTTTTGATATGATAGCGTATGGTATATGAGATATGAAAGTTTTGACTTTGTTTGCGAAGGAAATTCCTCACGCATGCACGCCGATAACACTGAAGTGAAGTGAGCGGACAGTTTGCACAGTGTACTGAACGCTACGGGAGATCAGGGTGGGGATAATAAGAGCTGGAAATACTTTGAATTCCTGCGCCTCGGATAAGAGGGCAACAGGTTTAAAGCAACAACAAATCAATAAAACTAAGCCGTGCAATCTCCTCTCGGAACATTTTGTCCTTTTGTTCTTTAAAGATGTGCATCAATTATGAAGCGAGCCTCAGAGGAAGTGCAGATGAATGCCACGGCTCTGAAAAACACATCGCCTTGAGGGAAAGTGAACGTGACATCTCGGGGCGGAGGAGGAACACTCGGCTTGGCTGGGTGCCGCGCGTCCTTAAAGAACGCAGAGGGGCCTCTCGACACGGAGCGTCTGAATAGGAGCGACGTGTTCGGGCAGATGCAGTGGAAAAGTGAAGGGTTTGCACACAGTCGACTGCAGGTGGAGGGTGTTGACACGTTTGCCGAATCCTCTGAGCGACAAAAGAAAGTTCTGACATTTTTGGACAATTAAGAGTAACTCGTTCGCCCGGAGGTGCGTCTTTCTTCTGCTGTCACCTTCGAAATAGTCAAAGTGATGTGTGTGATGTGTGTTAATCCAGCTGTGGGCGATGGAGCATTCTCGCTCGAGAGCAAGTTTGTACCTGTTTTATCCTCCGACTGGTTAAAACGATACACTTCAAAACTGCAACTACCTTCACTAACTGCACCACTGACTTCCATGGTGGCATTTGAAGAAGTCTCCCAATGTACATCACTCGTGCACTTGTCGGACATTAATATGACAACTGTTTTTTTAGACTCTAGACTTTTAAATCTTGTCACTATTTGGGGAAAACTCCTTGAGGCTGACACTATCTTTGCAAACCAGTTATCTTGTAATCCTAATTATTAAAATCATAGAATACTTCTTTATGACAAAATCATAAAATGCTGTTTTGTGTCAAGATTATAACAGAGATGGTAAAAAAGCACCAAGGTCCATCACTCAGACCCTCATCCCTACGGAGAGTTTAGCGCTCTTATACTACAACGGGGCGACTGTGACTCAGGGGAGAGTGGGTCATCCTCGATTTGAGGGATGGGCGGTTCGATCCCCACCTCCCCCGGTCCACATGTTGAAGTGTCCTTTGGCAAGACACTGAACTCCGAATTGCTCCCCGTGCTGTGCATGGGTGTGTAAATGTGGTGTGCATGGTTTCCATTAGATTAGATGGTCTGTAGATGTCCACTGCCATCAGTGTGAATGTCTGTGTGAACGGGTGAATGTGACAAACACTGTGAAAGTGGCTTGAGTAGTCAGAAGACTAGAAAGGTGTTATAGAAGTACAAGTCCATTTACAACACCCGATTTCTTTCTTTGCTCTTGATGTTTTCCCCTAAAATTACAGAACGTTTTTCGTATTTATCTGTACGAAAAGTGAGTCGGAGCAGCCTGAAATGTCACAATTCCCAATTAAAATGTCTAAAAATTACCAGACCTATGTTCTATATTTAGTAAAGACGTGGACTTACATCATCCCAAATGTTTCCAACAATGTTTAAACAGGAGAAATCTACGTATTGAGCGTGTGTTTGTCTGCGAGAAGCTTCATAAATGTTCTTTTTATTCAGTTTTTAAGACACTTTTGACACTTTTCAGATTTAGCTTGTTTTAACCAGATGATGGATTTTAGTCGTCAGATGTCTGGATCTTGAGTTATCAGAGAAACAAGCGAAGCAAACGTTAGCGCTATCTCAGTTCGCAGCCCCTCCATCGTCGTAGAAACTGATTTATAACTCTTTTATTCAGTGTTTGTTTTGGAAAGGACACTGGAGGAATAACGGGAGAAGCAATGAAGACTCCCACGATCCCCACGCTGATCTACGACACCAGCAAAGCTTTGTTATTGTTAGGACTGAATGACTTAAAGGCTTTTATTTTGAAGGATATAGGTTCCACTGTGGTTTTTTCTACTTTCTCTTTAAGTCTGGGGAATGTTCTGGGTTCTGGATGCACTGGGTTCAGTCACATCAGGGATCTGCATGGCTGTTTTTAATGTGAAGATGTGTAAAACAAGACAGCGACTGAGGGGACGGCGGTTTGAGTCTCAGACATATACGGTCTATGGCCCCAGACAGAAAGGGGAGAGCAGGGGAACAAGAGATGCTCCTTAACTGCTTCTTCTGAGGCCCTTTAATCCTGGAGGATAAAGAGTCGAGGCGGGACTTTTACAATGGGGACTAGTGTTCGTGAAGGTCCAGAGATGAGAAGTCGTGAGCAGACTTGGATGTGGAAAATTACAGAAACCCTGGCAGAGGAACGCAGACGGTGACGTCTCCAAAATAACCTGCACTTACACAAAGAAACGTCTCTGTATTTTTAAAAAAAAGCTCAGCTAAAAAACAAACAACAACAAAAAAAAAACAAGGCGTTCTGCTGACGGGAAGGTTCGTAAAAACAACTCGCGACACCAGACGTATGAGCAGCGTGTCGGACTGAGAGCGAGAGCTTAATTTGATCTCAGAGAGGAGGGAAGAATCCAACAGTGTCATCTCCGGTGTTTGAGTTGGAGGGACACGGCGTTCCCGTCCCGTCGTGTGTCCGCTTCAACACTTCAACGTATTCCTGTTTAGTCAGAGAGTGACTGGAAAGAGGAGGCCGGGCGGACTGACGTAACAGCAAAACAAATTATTTTATTTGGAAAGCCGCTCTCATAATCAAACAGGGCCGATGCTAAAAGGGAAACTTCAGGCTCATAAAGGGGCCCTTTTTCTCCGCAAATGTATTTAATTTGGGAGGTTAGTTAGGTAAGCAAGTGTCCGCTGGAGGAAAACAACCTGCGCTGCTACAGATAGCTCCCTCACTTTCTCTCTAGTCTCTCTCTCTCTCTCTCTCTCTCTCTCTCTCTGCTTCAGATGCTCTTTTTAACGGGAGCAGATTTAGAGGAATTCTTTCTCCTTCTCCTCGGTGACATAACAGGCGGGTTTGAAAGGCCTGGAAAAACAACCTGTAGCCGGCTATGTGTGTGTGTGCCAGCAAACAGTGCAGACAAACAACACTGGCATGCAGAAAGGAGGGTGAAGAGGGCGAAGATTCAGTGAAGCCTCTGAGAAAGAAACAGTGATTTCCTGTGTCTGTGCTGAGCTCTGTGGACACAGAGTTTTACGGTGGAGGCACCTCGTAGGTAATGAAATACCCTCTAAATGTGAGGGTTGGGAAACGCTGTGTACTGCAGGGAAAATGCAGCACAGCACCGTCTATATCATTAAATATACAGTTTATATATAAGTCCACACAACAACTGTGACAACAATGGCAAATGTGATAAAAACAGAAACACCGACAGCCAATCAACATTCACAGGGCGTAACGTTCAAACTCTATATAATAATAAATAAAATGTCTTCTTGGACACTGGCTTCTTTCAACTGTTTTCCTATTATTCATCATTCATTCATTCATTCATTCATCTTCAGCCTCTTGTCACTATCGGGGTCGCGGGGGGGCTGGAGCCGATCCCAGCTGACATCGGGCGTGAGGCGGGGTCCAGCCTGGACAGGACGCCAGTCTATCACAGGACACATAGAGACGAACAGAGACATACAACCATTCATACCTACGGGTGATTTAGAGTCATCAATGAACCGAACACCTGCACGTCTTTGGACTGTGGGAGGAAACCGGAGAACCCGGAGAAAACCCACGCAGACACGGGGACAACATGCAAACTCCACACAGAAGGGCCCCAGTCGGGGTGGGAACCTGGAACCTTCTCGCTGTGAGGCGACAGTGCTAACCACGCCCCCAATAAAAGCCAAATTAAAGGCTTTAGAAATGTTGAGTCGGTTGTTTCTGAGATAATTTGATGCATTTGGTAAACGCAATAATGCAGAAGACAAGCATGAATAGTTGTTTCTGTTTCGTATTCATTTTTCACTCACCATGCCATCGTAGTGAGAGCATTTCTTTCGTCTAAAATGAGCTGTTGTGACCTCTAGGATTATCGCAGCCTCGTGAAACTCTACAACCACAAACTAGAGACGTGGAGCGTTCAGAGGATGGATGGCTTTCTTACGGATCGTCACGATAGGGCGCTTTCTGAGCAGATTCGAGAACAGTAGTCTTGAACCTCCAATCCCTGAAAAATGCAGTTCTTGTCTGTTTTTTTTTTTAATCCTAAATCACAGCGAGGATTTTCCTATGGTGTTCCTCAGGGTCTGGGTTTCTTAACTTAGTATTTTGGAGGGATTTTTACCCATTTTTATAAATTCTGGAGTGAAAAATGATAAAAAAACGTGCACAAAATCTGTGTAACACATAGTATCAACCCAAATTTGCGGCAACAACTTATGAGCCGTAGTTAGCACGAATTTAATCATTCATTCATGCATTCATTATTTTTTTATTTACTGATTCATGACTGGAAAACCTTGACACACACATATTGCATCTCGAATGAATCTCCAGGTTCACAGCTTTCAGATGGTGTATATAACTTCTGTGTGACATCTACTGTTGACCCGCTGTCTCCCCCTGAACACCCCCTTTCTCCAACACTGGACACTCAAACAAAAGGGGGCGGCCAAATCGTTTTGGTGGTCAGTTAACAAAAACACGGTCAGAAAACTATTGCAGCACCAGTGACGGATCTTAGTAATTTCCATAAAGGTGGATTCTTTGAGCTCGGTCAATTAAAAAGGTCGATCTTTACCGACCTGCGGCAGCAAATATTCCCTGATATCAAGCCCCATCTCTCCACGCGACCTCCTCAACCGGAGATAAGACACCAAAAGAATCCAGCGTCTGTCCAGAGGGTTCAGGGCGGGGAAACCCCTTCACGTTGCCAGGACAAAGAGCAGTTTCAGATAGACCAGCGGTCGGCACAAACAAGAATAGAGTAGAGAGCGGAGGAGCGCTCATGGGAAAAGGAGAAGAAAAGTGAGGATATATGTAACCTGAGTTTCTTGTCATCTGACCTCTTTGACTCCCTTCCCCCTTCCCTTCATCACAAATTCACTTCAGGCGACAGTTTGCTCTGTTTCTAGCAGCATATTGACGACGTTTGTTGTCATTTCCTGTCTTCGTTCTGAGTTCTCTGCATCGGAAATGCTGCGAAAAGTGATGTTTTCGCAGTATGTGTGGACCCAATACTGTGGGCGTGGCTTACACTACAAAACATGCCATATCTCCTGGTCGCTTTGGTTCTATTGCAACCACATTTGGTGGACATGGGTAGATGTGATGTCTGAGTGGACTTGAGAAATATGGTGCTGTTTGCCCGATAGGTGGCGCTGTAGCAGCATCATCTAACCGTAAAGAAAGAAATATCTGTCTGTATGCAGCATGCATGACCGTCCCGCACGTATCTCAAGAACCCCTTATCCAGACCACACTCCCTCGCTTGTGAAGTCAATTGGACGAGGGTTTCTTAGGATAGGTGAAGGACAGTCATACATGCTGCATACAAAGAAACCCTCGTCCAATTGACTTCACACTTGGCAGGTATATTACTGAGGACGCAAGGGAGTGTGGTTTGGATAAGGGGTTGTTGGGATACGTGCAGGACAGTCATGCATGCTGCAGACAGACAGATATTTCTTTCTTTTTGTTTAGATGATGCTGCTACAGCGCCACCTATCGGGCAAACAGCACCACATTTCTCAAGTCCACTCAGACATCACATCTGCACATGTCCACCAAATGTGGTTGCAATAGCGCAAAGCGTCCAGGAGATACAACATGAGATACAGTCATGCATGCTGTGAATGGACTCTGCAGTGGTTACTGTTACTGCTGCTGTCATCAGACCTCCTCTCTGAAAAGATATAATGGTTCAACAACAACCAAAACCTTTCCTTTAGATGTTATCTCAGTCTTTTTATTGTATGTACACTGAGAGAGGACAGAAGGCATTAGCTTTGCGTTTGACTTTAATAACTTTATTGCAGCCAGACAGCGACAAAAAAACACTTCAAAATCACTTTGACTTTTTTTTAAAGTCCTAATGACAATAATTAAAGCTTCAGGGAAAAATGCATCAATAAACCACGAGTGGTGTTATATAATTGTAGCCTTTGCTGCACTAATAACAGTGATTCAACCAGCTCCAGGATGACGTTTTTTTTTACCGTTCTGGTTTGAAATAAAAAGACGAACTGTAGTTAGAAGGAGTTTTAATGGATTTATAGACAAACAAAAGAGTTTGTGAACAACTTGGACAAAAGCCTGAAGCCACAGAGCTTTTTCCATCCCAACAGGACCGGATCACAATCTCTGTCTCTGTTAGTCTTTCCACCTTTTCTCTCTTTCATTGTCCAGTCTCTGTTCCCTCTCCCGGTCTTGATCTGTTTCTCTCTTCCTCTCTTTCTCTCTGACACTAAGATTCTCCTTCCCCACCTCCAGTTCAGACAGCAGCACAATCCCCACATCCTGTCGGGGGATTACAGTTTTTCTAGGGATTGCCAAGCTGGCCTGGTATTTCCCAGCATCCTCAGCTCCAACACCAATACACCCTCCTCTCCCCCTCCTCCTCCTCCTCACACTTTGGTGCAGACATGCCACCTCAACAATTAAGCAGCCAGATACGCTCTGTCTCTACCTCACTCACACTAATGCAGACATTTTGTCCTTCAGTCTTCCTCAACGGGTGAGACAAACTCAGAAACCTAGAACTTTTACTTATAATCAAATTTGTCTTTTCAACACATAATTCAGTGTGATGTATAAAGTGTTTTCAGAGCAGGAGCCTCCGATCGGACGCAACTTGCAAGAGGAAATAAGGAGGAATTTACTTAAAGATGTAGTTTTCGAAGCTGCCTGTGTAACCTTAAATGAACACAGTGTTTTTGACTTTAATATTTGACTCAACATTAGCATCATATGGCGTAGCAAATGAGTCAGTACAGCTAAACTGCTACTCTTCACTTAACAGTCCTTTCTTATGATGCAACACTTTCCCCTCTTTGAAGCTGCACATAGGACCGTCATTGGCTTCTGAGCTAGTTTCAATGTCACAAAATAATCTCACAACGCTTCAGAAACTTCAGACTTCATGAATGTGAAAATAGACTTCTAGTGTCAAACTCTGCACGGACGTGATTCTGCACAGTGAGGCTCAAACATCCAAGTGGAAGTGGGATTGAAATTTAGACCAATGTATTTATTATCACTCTTTAAATCTCTCATTAGTGTTTTCTTGGGGAGAAACTACCAAAGCAGGTTTAGAAAATTTTCAGTCTATACATGTTAATGACAAATCCTCCATGTATTGACGTAGTTAAAAACGGAGTTCCACAAAGTTCTGTACTTGGACCATTTCTATTCACCTTATACATGCTTCCTCTAGGCCATGGGTGTCAAACTGATCCAGTAAAGGGCCTTGTGGCTGTACGTTTTCATTCCAACCAATCAAAAACACACCTGATCCAACAAATCAACTGTGTGAAGACAGTTCAGGTGATTGAGTAAGTCGAGTCAGGTGTGTTCTTGCTTGGTTGGAATGAAAACCTGCAGCCACACGGCCCTTTACTGGATCAGTTTGACACCCATGCTCTAGGTAGTATTGTTAGGAAACACATCAACTTTAATGTTATGCAGATGATTGCCAATTCTATCTATTGACCGGTCAACACGGATGGCACGGTCGCCCACCATATCAGACGTTGCTGCCTACTCTTTATGGAAATTGTCTTATGATTTGAATCTATTCTAGCGCACCAGACCCCTCCTATTTTGTGTTTCACCCCAGGTGTTGGGACCTGTTGTAGGGATTTTTCGCATTTAGCCACGTAATGAGGTCCAAAAGATGTTGGTTGATGAGGTCTGGCTCGTTCCAGTTCATCCTAACGATGCTGGATAAGGGTTGAGGTCAGAGCTCTGTGCAGGCCAGGCAATTTCTTTCACAGCAAACTGGATAAAAACAATTCTTCATTGAGCTGGCTTTGTGCACTGAGCTGAAACAGGAAAAGGGCCTGGCACAAACTGTAAACACATTATATGCTGTGTAGGATTAAGAAATAAGAAAAACAGCCTCAAACCAAACGTTCACCCAAGAATTCTGGCCTGTTTCTGCAAATCCCTCTCCCTGTGGGTGAGCTTGAGTGACGTCCCGACACTCGGAGGAGATCTGAACTAACTGAGCGCTTTAAACAGCTGGTAACCGATCACTATGGCAACCCGCATTCCTTTACATGGGAGTAATCAGAGAGGGATGAGGGGAGGGAGACAGAGAGAGAAGGGGAGATATTTGTCGGAGAAAGGCTCCCATTGCTCTATCAAGCTTTGTTGGAGTCTCATCCACCCCCACTCCTACTCCCCCTCCTCCTCCTCTTCCCTCCTTTCTGTCTCTCTTTCTTTATTTTCACATAGATAAGAGATGAATCCTTGCAAAATGCGTTTGCAAAAACAAACACACAGCGGCAGTTTCTGCAGTTGAACTGAACTCTGAAAGAAAGACTCAGAGACTCAACCCTGGGGATATGACAAAGCTTATGTGTTTTCCCAAAATTACTCAGCATTTAAGTCTGTGTGTGCACCTCCCTCCACCCCTCAAGCCGAAATTTCAACCACAATCTCCCCCCTCCTCCTCCCTCGCCTCCTATTGCCGATGTGGCACACAATCACCTCCACAGAGAATGAAGCCTCATAATCACAGCTTGTTTACCTGCAGGGAGCGATTTGCGTCGCAGCTGTTTTGTCAGTAATGACAGAGGAGATTGTTCACCGAGGTTTGAGGCCACAGTCGCTGCCTGTTGAACCAGATGTCAGCCATTTGAAAGTATGTTTAAATTGTGGAGAAACTGGGTGGAAAATTGAGAAATTACCACTGAAAGCAATGACGGCGGTCGCTGTAGAATCTGCTGCTGCACTAGATTGGGTTTTTGCAGCAGGTCAACTGTGCACGGTGAACTTTGAGGAGAAAATGTGTTGCTGCCTGATTCACTTTGGTGACTTTCAGGAAAAGAAACTGCATATTTTGACCCGATTCATTGCAACTGACAAAGAAATGTGAACTAATTCAAGGGTTTAAAAGTTCAACACCAGCTAACTTCTTCAACTTCAGCTCAACTTTGCAGGATTGGTGGAAAGAGAGAAAAATCAGACTAAAAAAGTGAAATATTAAGTCCTCCACAGAGCAGTCACACATTGCCAAAGTGGCTCCAGACTTTTGTCCCACTACAAATGATAATCGTGAGTGAGGAGATGGCGTGCAGAGTGGAGCGCTCTTACCTTTTAGCTTTGCAGAGCAGGGACAACAGGAGAGAAGTGAGCTGTGTAGGGAGCCAGGGACAATCTGAACGCCTCACCAGTTCACACAGAAGACATTTCCAGTGGGACGTCCCAGTTAGGACACAGACCCCTCTCCCTCCCCTCTCCCTCCGCTCTCTCTCCCTCCTTCTCTCTCTTCCTGCCCTGGTAGGTGGGACTTGATGTTGACTCTCTCCCGAGTCTGAAACCTGCGAAAAAAGAAACTTTTTCAAGAAGTTTCATGACCGACTGTCTGATGTGTAGAGCTGAAGTTGCATAGTGTTGGGTGTTTTAACGATTAGATTAATGACTGAATCATGTTTGTACTTTGAACATTAATATTTATTAGTGTCTTCCTGCTCAAGGACTAAATGAATAATCAACAGCAGACGCTACAGGGCCACATTTATGTTCTAAATACCCGCAGCCTATCAAATTTTCTATGCATTTCTTTATTATACACATTTTTTGACCGTTTTTGCAGCGCCACCCGCCCAGGGAGATTTAAGTTCTACTTTTATCCTGGTTCCAGTGTTTTTAAGTTGCATTATTTATTCTGGTATGAGTAATTTACACATTGACTGTGATTGACAGAGCGACAGGGTGGGTCCTCCATTTGAGAGATCGGCAGTTCGATCACCGGCTCCCCCAGTCCACATGTCGAAGTGTCCTTGGGCAAGACACTGAACCCCAAGTAGCTCCTCGTGCTGTGCATGGGTGTGTAAATGTGGTGTGAATGATTAGATTAGATGGTCTGTAGATGTCCACTGCCATCAGTGTGAACGTCTGTGTGAACGGGTGAATGTGACGCACACTGTGAAAGCGCCTTCAGTAGTCAGAAGACTAGAAAGTACAAGTCCATTTACCATTTTAAATTTGCTGTATTAGGTTCATTGATGACTCTAAATCACCCGTAGGTGTGAATGGTTGTCTGTCTCTGTTTGTCTCTATGTGTCTATCACGACTGGCGTTCTGTCCAGGGTGGACCCCGCCTCACGCCCAATATCAGCTGGGATCGGCTCCAGCCCCCCCCCACGCAACCCCGACAGGGACAAGAGGTTGAAGATGAGTGAAGTGCTCTTTTTACAAACACGGCACTAATAAAACTTTGAACTTTAAAGGAGCTGTACTCATCATTCAGAACATTTTTATAGCAGCAAACAAATATTTTCTATGTGAAGATACAGAGGAGTAATGGCGTCCTGAGCAGAGAGTGAAGTCACATCTGAGTTTCCCTGTTGTTTGTTGTGGTAGACGGTCTGGCTGTGTGCATGTCAGTGCACTTGGCAGTGAAACAGAGCTACTGTATTTGGAGGCAAACCCAGACCACTGCTTCTGCTTGCGTACTCTCTTTCAAACAGCATAGTTGAAGATTATTACACAGATGTGAACACGTAGAAAATAACAAGACTAGTCATGCTAGCAGCTCCGTGAGCCTGCACTCAGAAGAAACACAAAGGAAGGTTTTCATCAACTCTGTTTTCATGTTGCCTTACTAAGCGAAGTTAGTGTGCTGAGATAACTTTTGCTACCGTTTGACATTATAAATAAAATTGAAATTGAAATGCAAACAGTTCAGGGACAAACACAGGGACTTCCTGGTTTATCCAATACTAAACTGCAGTTCTCTGAGTGTCCCCCCTTCCTTTTTTCTTTAATTACTTCATTCATTTTTGCTATTAGCTATAGTTTTTACTCTATTTGGTTTCATTTTACCTGACTTATCTACTTATGTTATACAGTATGTTATTTAATTACTTAGTTGGTTAGTGTGACCATGTCTTACATGGGTTGTTGGGAGGGACAGTGGGATTTATCTCATCTCATCTCACCTTCAACCGCTTATCCGGGGTCGGGTCGCGGGGGCAGCAGCTTTAGCAGGGGACCCCAAACTTCCCATTCCCGGGCCACATTAACCAGCTCTAACTGGGGGATCCTGAGGTGTTCCCAGGCCAGTGTGGAGATCTAATCTCTCCACCTGGTCCTGGGTCTTCCCCGAGGCCTCCTCCCAGCTGGACGTGCCTGGATCACCTCCCTAGGGAGGCGCCCAGGGTTCATCCTTACCAGATGATCCTGAACCACCTCAACTGGCTCCTTTCAACGCAAAGGAGCAGCGGCTCTACTCCGAGTTCCTCACGGATGCTGAACTTCTCCCCCTCTCTCTAAGGGAGACTCCAGCCCCCCTCCTGAGAAAACACATTTCGGCCGCTGTTGGATTTATGTTGAGGTTTTTTTGTTTTTATTTCCGTTTTCACTCTTAAGGCAGACACATCGATACACTGTACCACTGTTACTACTATACTTGCTCTTGTTTGTCTGCAAAATTCAATGCAGTAATTTGGAAAAAAAGACAGTTTTGAAAGACTTACCTACTGGCCCCTGTACCAGCTCCTCTCATAGTAAAGTCCATTCAAGTGGATTACCAAAGTCAATCCCAAAGGAAGGAGCCCATTGGTGCTTTGTGTTGTGTGTAGGGACTCTTCTCATGCTGCTGCAGAGGTTTGCTGTTATTTTCAGCAGGATTAGTGGTTAAAAAAGAC
The DNA here is from genome assembly GCF_963691815.1 of Echiichthys vipera. Taxonomy (NCBI): domain Eukaryota; kingdom Metazoa; phylum Chordata; class Actinopteri; order Perciformes; family Trachinidae; genus Echiichthys; species Echiichthys vipera. The sequence goes on from NC_139831.1 coordinate 3,055,553, forward strand.
CTTTGAATGCCTTCACCGTGCTGCCCTGAGCTAATCGGTGTTAGCCACGTCAGGCTGTTAGCCCCTCAACTGCTTATTTGATTTATGTAAGTGTCAAGAAGATGAAACAAAGAAGACCATGAAACATTTGTGAAGTGTTACACGAGGTCTAGTAGGTTCCCAGTAGGCAGCATTACCAAAGATACAAATATATTAAATACTAAATTAAATAAATCAGTAGGTGTCGTTAGTGAACTTGTGGACCTTCAATGTGTTCCTCAGCAGAAAACACTGACTTCCTACCAGCTGCTGTCCCGTCTCAGCTTGACCTTTGACCCTCTAACTTCAAAGCGTAACAGTGGGTGTGTCTCCGGGGTCAAGAAGGCAAACATTAAAGACAATTTAAGTCTTCTTAAATTAGACCCATGCACTGCTCTCTCCTACACGTGATGTTTGTATTCAGCTAATTTACACATGATTTACGTTCACAGGAAGCTTTTATTTCCAAGTTAGGAAGCTGTGTGACACGGAAATGTGAGGAGCGTGCGGAGGACGAGGGTGTGAATGGCTGTAAAGTGTTTGACTCTAATACTGCTGGCTGTGATCCTGTCCTTAAGTGAGTCCATTTATTCAGTATTTATCCACCACGACCACAATCTTTTCCCAACATTATTCAAATTGTTTGGCCGCCTGAACGCGACCATAAATATCTCAATCATGCTTTAGTTGGCAAAAGGGGATTTTGTTGGAAGTAGTTTATTTAAAATGTTGTGATATGTTTATATCAGTCACGCTGTGGTGTAACTCAGTCACAATCAGCTCTAAACAGCAGGTATACGGTCAACGTAGGACCTGTTTGACACACTGTAACTGTGAACTAGCGACAGTAGCAGCTGCTGTACCGTAGCTGCTACTGTCGCTACTCATCATTGATCATGTTTGTCATAATTATTATTCATTCATTCATCTTCAACCGCTTGTCCCTGTTGGGGTCGTGGGTGGCTGGAGCCGATCTCAGCTGACATCGGGCGTGAGGCGGGGTCCACCCTGGACAGGACGCCAGTCTATAACCTTAGCTGTGCTTGTTTCTACTATTCTTCTGTATTAACTGCCATAACATATCAGTCATATTCACACTACTATCGATATGATTATAGTTACTGTTACGCTGTGGTTGCTTGCATCTCTGTCTTTGTGTCTGTCTTTGTCTCTCTCTGTCCATCTGTCCGTCTTTTCTCTCTCTCTCTCTCCTTCTCTTCCTCTCTCCGGTGCAGACAGATGTCCGTCCTCCACAGAGCTGGGTCTGTCTGACGTTCCTGTCTGTTATAGGGAAGGTTTTCAACGCCACCGTACTCTACGGGGGAATTGTTGACAGCTTTCTCTGTTTGAATGTCAGATTTCAGAGAAGTGCACAGACGTCTGAATGTGAAAACACCTCTCTAGTGTCAGACTTTGATAGATACAAGTCAATATGGTCAGTAAACTATAGTTTTCAAAAGGACAGAAACAGAAGAAACAAGCTTTTTTTAAATACATGTGTATGTCAGGGACTGTGGACAAAACGCGTAAATATCATACATTGCAAAAAGACACATTGTACCAGATGTAGCTTGACATTTTTACGGCATTACTCATGAACATGTTAAAGCTCTGAAGCTTCAGTCTGAGTCCTTGTGAGACTGTAACTCTGTGAAAACACTCAGTCCTCTGGAGAGTTCACAGCAAACGTCGAGCCCGCGGAACGTTTACCTCATCGCAGCCCAGATTCATGAGTCAACACCTGCCGTCCGCTGACAGACAGAAGCAGTCGAGCTCCAAATCCATTCCTCACGCTCTGTCACGTCCAGACACTGTTCTGTTCCTGGCTGGTGGATTGCTCTCGTCTGTTCCCACAGCGGTGATGTGAGGAACAGCTGGATGGGCAGGAGGGAGGAAAAAAAACGCTGTGTTGCAACGTGGCGTTTTCCATTCTGCCTGGAAGCCAAAGTCCAGCCGAGGATGGAGAGATGAGGAGGAGGTGGAGGAGGAGGAGGAGGAGGAGGAGGAGGAGGTCGTTACACCGTGAGACTTTCTTTCCTCCTCCTACATTCATCCTCTCTTTCACCCTTTCTCCCTTTTCTTCTTCAGTTTGTCTACTTTTTCTGTCTCCCTTCTTTTAATCCCCCCTCTCCTCTCACACCCTTTTCTGTCTGTTTCCCTCACCCCTCCTCCCTCCCTCTCTCCCTCTCTCTCTCTCTCTCTCTCTCTCTCTCTCTATCTCTCTGCATACGTGGCAGTTGTCCCTCTGTATTTGAGTTAACATGTCTCACGGAGATGATGAAGTAAAGAGCTGCAGTTATGTTTTCTCTGTAAACGATCCATCTGCAGCTCTGCAGGTAATGACATAATATCATAATGTCATACCAGTCATGTGCTCCCAGACGCTGCAACCCTGAGGAGCAGCGTTATAAAACACATATGAAAGCCACACACTTTTCTGTTTCTGTGTCACATCACACACTCAACGAAGAAGAGAAAGAAAAGTTTTGGGCTCTTCTCAGACGAGCTGAAACAGATACAACTCGTAGTCCTTATTTCAGTCTGCAGGCCTATGAACAGAGCTGATTTTAGGGAACACCAAAAGTCTTTCTTCCAGCTTTTGAGTCCCTTTCCCACTGGACCCCCTCTAACATCTGGCTTTGGTCTTGAGTGGGAAAGGTTAGAATCGGCATTCACAGGGCCCGACTGATAGGGGATGTTTGAGAAATTCAATGATTGGCGGTCCATCCAGTGACTTTTTGGGCTGGAATGAAAATAGACCTTTTCTGTGTGGATTGTGCACCGATATGACTCTGCAAAGGGACTCAGAGAGCTGTTCTTCGCATGTCCACTAGGGGCAGGTTACGTAATAGAGCAGTTTCTCATTGACCCCAATGTTAAAACAGGCCGTTTTCACAGCATCATTTAATCTGTTTAAGGCTGCCGCTAGCCGCTGGCCCTCACTTCACCTCAGAGGTAAACGTCAGCAAGATGGACGTATCTCCCTCCCCCCAACGTCACATACATGCCCTTTTTTGGTAAGAGGAAATGAGGCGGAGTCAAAGTCTGACAAGATGGAGACCCCCGTAAGCGAGGAAGATTGGATCAAGTTGAAAGGATGGACCCCGACTGAGGTCCATTTTTTAAACAGTCTATGGTCCTTCTAGGGTAGGGTAGGGAATGAGTCCTTACCTCAAGTGAAGGAGTTCAAGTACCTCGGGATCTTGTTCACGATTGAGGGGACGATGAAGCGTGAGTTTGGCCGAAGAATCGGAGCAGTGAGGAAAGAGCGCTGAGCTGGAAGGCAAAGCTCTCGATCTACCGGTCAATCTTGGTTCCTACCCTCACCTGTGGTCATTAAAGCTGGGTCAGGACCAAAAGAACAAGGTCGCGGGTACAAGCGGCCGAAATGGGTTTTCTCAGGAGGGGGTCTGGAGTCTCCCTTAGAGAGAGGGGGAGAAGTTCAGCCATCCGTGAGGAACTCGGAGTAGAGCCGCTGCTCCTTTGCGTTGAAAGCAGCCAGTTGAGGTGGTTCAGGATCATCTGGTAAGGATGAACCCTGGGCGCCTCCCTAGGGAGGTGTTCCAGGCACGTCCAGCTGGGAGGAGGCCTCGGGGAAGACCCAGGACCAGGTGGAGAGATTAGATCTCCACACTGGCCTGGGAACGCCTCAGGATCCCCCAGTTAGAGCTGGTTAATGTGGCCCGGGAAAGGGTACTGCCACTTTCTAATGTGCACTAACCCAGTTTCCCAGCATGTTCGTCACTCAGTACCTGTCTGCACACCTGTTCCCTTTTCCCTGGTTTGTGCTTTCCGGCCTTCCTCACATCTGGAGCTTCAAGCTGATTATCTAAAGTATAACTCACCTGCTCTGCCTTTTGTGCTCTGCTTTTTGCCTCTTCACATCTGACACAGTTTTGTGCATCTTACGTTCAAATCTGCATCATCTGCAACACAGAAGTTAACGTTTTAAGGAAATGCACCAACAATAATTTGGAAACCAATAGATGGAATATAGATCAGTGTTGGGGGTAACATAACCATAATCAGTTATTCAGTTACGTTTCCATAGCAGTAATCTGTTACTTTTGTACTAGTATTTCCCTGCAGGAACCACTGACCCGCTGCCACCTGCACTTGCCCTTGGCGACTTCTTATGAGACACAGGACGTCTCAGCATTTCTCTGCTCAGCTCGCTGTCAGATTGTCAGAAGCCAAAATGTGGTCGCCAAAAGCATGTAGATGACGACAGACTAAACTAAGTGTTTCTTATCTCGTTCAGTGGAAAATCATAACTCAACCAAACGTCACAAACAGGCTGAATATTTGGAAAGCTCATTAAAAATTGTATTTTTGTCCCAAAAGTTTCCATGACGTTTTCACTTTTTCACATTTAGCTTTTAAGAGTTTCAGTTTTTTTCTCTCTCCCTGCTCTCCAGGCCTAACCTGTGTGTGTGTTAAAGTGTCTCAGTGTGTGTGTGTGTGTGTGTGTGTTACAGTCTAAATGAGGGAGGTAAAGGTGTGGAGGGGGTGGATGAAGGCAGCAGAGGACTCAGATTATTTTAAACCCATAACAAACATCAAAGCTACTTTTTTTTTAACAGCTATTTCCTCTATAAAGTCACACTGGCTCTTAAAATGATTACTACTGTACACCGAGGGACAGGGAGCCTTTTCACTTTGATGGATGTTTTGCCTTCAGACAAACTGGGCCTCCTCCTCCTCCTCCTCCTCCTCCTCCTGCTGCTGCTGCTTCTGCTGCTGCTCGACCCACAACAGCAGAAGCATTGCAAAAAGAGAAGCAAATGAAATGATGTTATCTTTTTAAGGGGGATTTTTTGCACGTATGAACATATTTCAAGGTGTAAATGACGTTTGTTGTGCAGTCAAATTAGAATTTGCGCCCTCAAGAATGAAACTAAATAAATCCAAATAAAAGTTGTTACCTGCTGCAGGATTTAGTTTCTTTGAAACAGAAGAAAATCGCTGTAAAAATACATTTTTTAAAGTAATACCTGGGGTCTGGAGTGACCGACGTCGAGGGTCAAGTCAAGTCCTCACTGCTTCCAAATCACCTGCACACGTGCAAACACTGCCGCTAACTGTTTGTCGTGCCCCTTTTTCAACCCAAGTTAGCACCTATATGCAGGAATTTTAAACACGCTAAAAATAGGCGAGTATTCATTCTGGGTTTTTTTCCTAGTGTGTCACGTCCGGGGTCACGTACATGCCAGAAAACCCATGGTTGATCAACAGAAAGCAGCATTGAGGCCAGTGAAAAAGTTACAGTTACTTCTTTATATCTCCATCTCTGTTCCAAAGCTGTTTGGTCGAATAGTTGGATCAAGGTTTCCTCCAGCAAGATCAGTTTGGTGATATTCAAGAATAAAAGTCTTTTACTCACCAGTGTGATGCGAAGGGATCGTACCCATGTTTCCCAGGTCCTATGTTTGCATGTGACCGGGAACATCGGACCCTTCTCTTTAAAAATAATCTGATGTTCCCTGCTTTGTATGTTCCCCGCTGGTCACAGAAAGGTTCCTATGTTCCCCGATCTGTTGTTTGTTGCACAATCAGTGCCGAATTCCCCGGCAAATAGGTCTATGTAGACCCTAACACTCCCCCCTGACTCTGACCCTGACCTGCAGGTATTGTTCCCTGACAGTATCCAGGGGTGTGCTGTGGTCTCAGCTACAGAAGCAGATTCAGATCCACATGGTATAATAGCCGTTATGTTGTTAGTGAGGTTAGAATAAAGGACTTTATTCTGAGTCCTTACCCAAAGTGAAGGAGTTCAAGTACCTCAGGATCTTATTCACGAGTGAGGGGATGATGGAGCGTGAGTTTGGCCGGAGAATCTGAGCAGTGGGGGCGGAGCTGCAGTTGCTCTACCGCACCGTTGTGACGAAAGGAGATAAACTGAGATAAAAAAAATTGCGAGTGAGGACTTCACGCCATCAAAACTTAAATGGGTTTGAGCAACAGTAACCATGGGCGTGCATAGTTAGGTCTCACTTACGTACACACACTGTCGTAACTTATTCATTATTAGTCCCTGAACAGCAGCCGCTTGTCCCCTTCTTCTTTTCTCCTCCCTCTCCTGTGTGCCCGCTCCAGCCAGGTGTCTATGGCGTGCATGATGCATCAACTTATTGATTTGTCGATTGCTTGATTCAGTGGTCAAACATTTCAGCAGGGAGCAATTTGCTGGAACCGAGGTCTCATTCATTCATTCATCTTCAACTGCTTGTCCCTGTCGGGGTCGTGGGGGGCTGGAGCCGATCCAAGCTGTCATTGGGCGTGAGGCGGGGTCCACCTTGGACAGGACGCCAGTCTATCACAGGACACATAGAGACGAACAGAGACAGACAACCATTCACACCTACGGGTGATTTAGAGTCATCAATGAACCGAACACCTGCACGTCTTTGGACTGTGGGAGGAAACCGGAGAACCCGGAGGAAACCCACGCAGACACGGGGACAACATGCAAACTCCACACAGAAGGGCCACAGTCGGGGTGCGACCCTGGAACCTTCTCGCTGTGAGGCGACAGTGCTAACCACCACACCACCGTGTCGCCCTGGAATCGAGGTCTGTCCAACAAATGTTTTTCCCAACATAAAGATGTTCTGCAGCAGCGTGCAAGCTTTCATAAGAACCCCAATTTTTCAGACGGAAATCTGTGCTGTGTGTGAAACGGCTTTAAGAAACTACTTTTCACGCGTGTTAAATGTTAAAAACCACTCAAGGTTCGGCTCAGTATACAGTGGTAGTAAAGTACTGAAGCTGTATTGTTTGGTTGTAAAACACTGATCCAAGAATGGTACACTTTGTTCTTCAGTCTGGATATATTGGACAGCTGGAAGCCTAAAACGTGACGGAGCGAACTGTTTGTGGTTTAGTCGCTCCTCAAAAACCGTCTGTCTGAGCTGCCACACAGAGACAAAACCCAAATGAAGGGTTACAGGCCCGTAATTACAACGACACAGAGGACAGCAGACTAACTCACCGCCTGACCGCTGGGACTTCAGTCCAGGTCTGAAGGGATCTGTAAAGGACACGCATCGCCCACAGTAGGTGTCCAAAAATCTGCCACAGTGGGCGAAAGCATGATTATCTAGGCTGGGAAATGACGTGAAGACAGAAAATAGATGTGGTTACACAATATCTGTGCAGGTGGTGACCAAACTTGTTATTGCTGCCTGTGGTTCAGATGAGGGCACATGTGGTTTACTAGATAACAAATGGACTCATGCTCGTCCATTTGTTATCTTCTCACAGGTAACTGGTAAATGGTTTTAGTCCTATACTGTATCAGTCTGTTCATACTGTACATGTAAGTATGGGAAGCAATGTTCTGTAATGTGTGTGTCGTCCACGTATCAATGACTGTAGAAATGATGTCCTCAGCAAAGAAGGAAATCAGGTGACGTAGTATAAGAGCACTAAACTCCGAGTAGTTAGGAGGGTCAGGGTGGCGGTGTCATGAACGGTACAGAGATAACACACAAACACGGGTGGACCCAGTGCAGACACGGACACGGAAGAACACGGAAGAACAAGCAAAACAAACAACGAGACGGTCGAGGGAAAAACAGGAACTAGGAGGTGACGGACGAATCAGGGAGACGGACGAGGAAACAGGAACACGGGAAACTACGGAGAAAAAGAACAAACACGATTAGATAAACTCAGCGACGTGGAGCGTGAAACCACAACGAGAAAGGGAATGCAGGTCCGTGGGGGATAGTTACCAACGAAGGGATACAACGGTCCGGCGCTGCATGTCTGCAGACACAGACACAGAGTAAAAGTACAAACAAACGTTTAATTATAACTAACAACAAAACGCAAACACTACACGGAAGAACAAGCAAAACAAACAACGAGACGGTCGAGGGAGAACAGCATGATAACGTCCAAAGTGTTTCAAGTCTTATCTTCACTTTCATGCAGAATAACTAACTTGGACTCGGCTAACATCATCTTGACTACAGACCTATTGTACTGCAGGTATAATGGACAGTTTGGTTGTTAAACCTCACCTTTATAAAGAAACCAAGACATGACCACTTGATTTTTATGAAAACGTGTTTAAGATGATTCAAAAGAATCTTGGGTTTGTATATTTAATTTGTTGTAAACATTGTATTATATGTATTATAAATAGAATTTCCCCCTTGCGAGACTAATAAAGGAACTCTTCTCCATCTTCTTCTTCTTCTTCTTCTTCTTCTTCTTCTTGTATCGGTTCAATGAAGAAGCTGATAGAAAATACATGTATGTACGATACTGTGAGACAGTGTTGAGGAAGATACGTTTTCCGGAGGATGAAACTGCAGCGAGTCGAAGCCGCAGACTTCTGCAGCTGCACACAGTTTGGTGACGTGTAGACTGCAGCTCGGACACAGTGTACTGACTTCAGACACACATAGTACACGCCACACACACACACACACACACACACACTCACACACTGAGCAGAGCAGAGTCTGGTGCTGCAGGCAGTGGAGTAAAAAGGTAAAGTGCTGTCAGACATAACACATGAAACTTATTTTTACGCTGAGGTGTGGATGGATGGAGGGCAGACCTTTATTCCTGCCTGGTCTCATCACACTGAACACATTCACTTCCTGCAGAACAGAAAGTACTTTTAGAGGAGCTGATGAGTTGGCAGAAGCTCACTTACGCCACAGTTAATAGGAAACACAAGCCCTGGATTTTATATTAAATTACATTAAAACTACTGTGGTAAAGCCCTTAATGCTCTACAGTCTGCAGTCTTAAAGGAAGGATTGAGGGTTTAAGGTAAAGGTAAATAGCATTTATTGCATAATTAAAGGAAAATTGAGAAATTGAACTTGAAGAGAAATAGAGTTTAAATTCAGCAGTGTGTGCAATTTGAGGGAGGATTCAGGTATTTTTAAGCTTTTATAACATTCAGGGTTACCAAATAGTTAATACTTTTTAGTGCTCATTAAAAAACAAAAACACATTTTTGGAGGAATGATAAAATGAGGGACAACTTTGCTAATTTTGCTTGAGATGAGATATAAAAAGGTGGCACCAGAAGAAAAGCGTTCCTTGAATTTGTCTGAGGATGAGGAGTTCCTAAATCTTTTTTTAATGCCTTTATGTGTAAGTACAGCTGAAGGTTGACAGGAAATGGGGGAAAGAGAGAGAGAGGGGTCAACGTACATAAAGGGCCGCGGATCAGAGTCCAACCCAGGCTGCTGTGACGAGGACGACCAGGCGTGTAAATTTTCCTTCTCCTTCAGCTTCTGGTGTTTGGTTTCTTCTGGTTTGGGCAAGCGCATGATAGAAACGTCATCAACACGGCCGCTCACTCGCTGTGAATACTCCCGAGAATGATTAGCAGGGGACCCCAAACTTCCCTTTCCCGGGCCACATTAACCAGCTCTAACTGGGGGATCCTGAGGCGTTCCCAGGCCAGTGTGGGGATCTAATCTCTCCACCTGGTCCTGGGTCTTCCCCGAGGCCTCCTCCCAGCTGGACGTGCCTGGAACACCTCCCTAGGGAGGCGCCCAGGGTTCATCCTTACTAGATGATCCTGAACCACCTGAACTGGCTCCTTTCAACGCAAAGGAGCAGCGGCTCTACTCCGAGTTCCTCACGGATGCTGAACTTCTCCCCCTCTCTCTAAGGGAGACTCCAGCCCCCCTCCTGAGAAAACCCATTTTGACCGCTTGTACCTGCGACCTCGATCTTTCGGTCATGACCCAGCTTTCATGACCATAGGTCAAACTCCCAACAACGTTTATTTCAATATCTCAAATGTCAAACTGTTCCCTTGAGATTCCTTTGACCTTCTGCTGTTAACTTTCATCAGCTCAAAGGTTGGAAAGATACTGAAATCACCTCAAATATCATCCGAACATGACCTCACACCACCTCAAACACGACCTGGAGATATCTCTGACTGATTAACTCTTTTAAGGCGTCTGTTTGGATCCTTTCAAAGTTCGCCTCTTCTTGACCTCAGAAACTCCTGCCTTCCCTTGTGTTCTTCACAGGTTCCCACATGCTTCTCTGTGTGTTCAGCAAAAAACACCATACAGCTATCTGAGCTTTTAATCGCCTTCAGCAGAAGCACACAGGCACAACGGGAGACTCCTGCTGGCTTGGTGGATTGCTCCTGAAAGCCAACGTCAGAGCATTCAAGTCCAGTCTGCGGGAACTGAAATGAACTTCTAACAAAAGGGAATCACCGTTTAGCAGGCTTCGAGGTAATGACGAAGTAGTCATCCGTCATGACTGTGCAGTATCAGCCCCGGGGCAAACCCCGACATTAAAGGCTCTGCTTATTAGTGTAATTAATCTTTCCGTGTGGTGTCTCTGGCCGTTACAGGCTTGTTACAATGTCATCTTGGCTGCAACAGAGTCTGTCGACGCAACCTCCACTCTTCACACATATAAAACCCCTTGCAGTCCATGTGTACGTGATCCTGTTCATGAGATCCTGAGGGTCTCTTTCCCTCTGCTTTCATCTATTTCTCAGGTGTCCACTTCCTGTCCCGTGCTTGAGTGTTAACGTGCATGTGTACCTTACATGCATCTCTTTGCAGGTTACGAAAAGAAGACGAGATCCTATTGATAGCATGAATTCTAGATGATCCATATCACCTTCCAATCTGATCTGTTCTTGTCCTCTTACTCTGAAATATCTGATCCAGATTCAGGAACTCTTTCAATTGTGGAATGCAAATCACAACTGGAATCGTCTCCATACTCGTCAAAACAAGGCGAGCTGAACCGGACGATAATAAATACCACATGGCTTTGTTGTTGTTGGTTTTCCTGAGCATGTCTCAACGCTGTCCCTGCCGCATGTTACTGCAGAGTCGGAGGCAAAAGTAGCAGCGCCCTCAGGTCTCTGCTCAACCGTGGTACAAGCGGTGGTTTTGCCTTGTCGGGGCTTGTGGTAGCCTGTTGTTTTGATCGACATCACATCCACTCACTTGTTTGTCGGTTTTGTTGCACCTGTTATGACGGGACAGCGCACACTTATCGTTCCTATCAGGAGTTTGGATTTTGGTGACCTCAGCTCTGACATGTCGGCGTAATGGTCACAGTCAGACCTTCCTCCCCCAAAAATCAACATATTTATGTTTGGTGATCTCTAGTGACCGGAGTAATTATCGCGGGAGCAAACAAGGAAATAATGTGACGTAGTTATAGGAGCGCTAAAGTCTACATAGGAAGGCAGGTCAGGGTGGTGGATGGGTCCAAAAACACTTTTTACTAATCCTAACCAAGTCGTTTTGATGCCTAAACCTAACCGTCACCTTTTGTTTCTCTAAACGCAACCATTGTGGTTGAGGGCGCCATTTCACAACCTCAATTAAAACCTTATATTTCGTAAGATATCATACGAACTTGTTGATAAGAATACGTTGCACAGTGGGATTGCAGGATATCCCGAAAATACTTTTTTACCACAATCAGCACAGCGGTATCCTACAAATGGTGAGCAACACGAGCGCTCAGTGCACCTGTGCACGTCTCCTGGAGTGTAATTTTCCAGGAGAAAAGGGTTTCGGCTTCCACCACTGTCACCAGTTCACGTGCAAATAAAGCAAACCTGAACCTGCGCATAATTCCTTTTTCTCCATGCTGTGACAGAGAAGGGGGATGCAATTGCAGTAACATTTCCTGTGCTGTGACTTATGGTCAAAAGCCTACACAAATTTCCACTCTGAACAGGATGATAAAGTCCCACCAAACTGAGAGGAAATATACGGCCGAGACTCCCAGAGAGACGGGAAGCCGCAGGGTCGACTGAGTGTTTGCTCTCGTCAGTCAAACTGCACTTTTCTCTGACTGGCTGTAACCTCCTGGTGATGGGTGTGTTTGTTTTGGCACACTGGACAGGATCTGACAGCCCCAACTAAACCCCACCCCACCCTCACCCCTACCCACGGGACACACACATAAACACAGACACATAAATCGCCCATTACTGGTCAGCCGAGGACAGAGTGGGTGTATGAGAGAGTGTTTAGCATGTTCATATGCTAATGTGCTAGCTAAGCCTAATACAGCTGTGGCTGTGGAAAGTTGAGCCAAATCTGACAGAGTTCGAGGCCCTGTTCAGACCTGGTGCTAACATGAGTCTCTTGTGAAGTGGACAGCTCCAAGTACAGGTGTTTTTATATCTCTTATGTCCAGCAGGGGGCGACTCCACTGGCTCCAAAAAAAGGTCTAAATGTATAGAAGTCAATGAGAAAACGATTTGTTTCTACCTTGATTTATTATCTGATGGTCAGAGCTCCAGATGTAAATCATCTCTCAGAGACTCTGCTTCAGCCACAAGGTTCAAGCATCAGTTCAATCTTCCACCATCAGGAGTGACAGGAGACGAGTTAACACGATTAAAACGCACGCCCAAATGGCCACATTTCTCCTCTATCGGTCAGCTAACTTTCATGTTTACTTAGCTGTAACGGCTAACGGTAACGGCTAGCGGTAACTGTCAGTCAAACTCCTCTAATACTTGTTTTTATGGTGTGATTTTCTGGAGGGTATGGGTTCAAACAGGCTCAAACAGACCTCAGTCTCCTGTCTCCTCGCTTGACACACTCGGCAACGAACCTGGCAACCCAACTGCTGAAATAAGTTTTTGTTGTTGCGACTACGATTTTAATCACTAGATGGGAGTGTTCTGCTCATTCTCCATATTCAACCTTTACTTAAAAAGTTGTTGGATGAAGTTGAGGTCAGGGTTTTTGTGCAGACCAGTCAAGTTCCTCCAGAGAAAAGTGGGACTCCATTTCTGTTTGTTGTTGTTTGTTGTGTTGAAACCCTAGATGTTAGACCACCTCTACTAACCTTAACAATTTCAATACCTAACCTTAACCATGGGAGGTGAATGCCTAACTTAACCTTGTTGTAAGACGTTCGTAAATCTTGGGTAACCATCTAGACCTAATTTGTCGCCACCAAGTTGTATAATATTGTCTGAAATACCATATATCCTGTATGATCAAGATTCCCCTTCATTGGATCTAAGGGGCCTAACCCAAACACGGATAAACCGCCCAAGACCAAAAGGTACCCAAAAATATGTAGACACCCCCTTTTGCCATATAAAGGCAAGATATCCAAACAAATTGGCTTCTTTTCCAGGAAACATCAGCAAACTCATGTCTAATTTGCGCTGCTGTGCTCTCAGTCAGTGGAAAGCTCGAGCCTGCTGTCACTTCATTCAAAGGGACATTAAGTAAAGGTTCAACAATACAACAAAAGTGTGTTAATCACTGACTGAACATGGCAACCCGCTGGTCAACATTAGCTTTGCAAAAGAAGCAAATATGCTGTATTTGCTTCAGTATATTAGATTCATTTTTATCAACTGTGGGCCAACAGAAGCCAATGTTTGTCAGGGGAAGCATATACCGTACACACATGCAGTATATCCCAGTTACACGGTGTGGGTCAGTAGTCAGGGAGAAGACGAGTGAACAAAATGTTTTTTCCCCCATTCACAGTCTGACACAGTCACGCCTGCTGCTGAGCGAACGACAGCTTTGTCTGAGGACACATTGTCAGTATGATGTTCGATCGATTCACGCAGATAAACTCAAACGCTCCTGGAGCAGCAAACTTTGCACCCTCCACATGACTGAGACTTCTCCCAGCAAAGAAGAATCAACGGACATTCTCCATCAGATGCACTGAAAGAGACGGCGCTTGTGTTTGTGGGAGGGTAACATGAGGAATCCAGTGACTGTACTGACAACCCTGTTATCTGTGGAGTTTGTGCTGTACACAATGAGCCTCTGTTCGCCTCAGTGGCTGGTTCAGACCGAGGGGGCCAGCGAGGGACTCTTTGCCCTCTGCGGCGCCTACGAGGGTTTCTCCAGCTGCACGACGTTTCCAGCGTGGCTGGGTAAGCGTCCGTTATTCATGAGGTCAACTCTAGTGTTTATGGAGATTGTGATTCATGAAACTTTTGCTTTGTTGAGCTTATCTTAGAAGGAGACGCTCTAAACCATAAAAAGGTGGTTGAATGAGATGCTTTGGATGCAGTGCTACTTTCAGGGTATTTCAAGATGGACACTATGTCAAATCAGCTTCATGTCAGATATTGAAACTTGAATAATCATAGCATGTGGTGTTTTATGACTGACCGTGCATCGAGGTTCAGCAGGGATTCCACCATCACTAAAAACGCGAAGGTGTCACGAAGTTGTTGACTCCGTTGTGGCCCTGCGGGGGTCTTAGACATACGTAGGTCTAAGCACCATCACTAAGCGAGACATTTTTTAATGGTCTGCTTGCAGGCAGCTACAGCTTGTCGTGGATGTTCCTGTCTGCTTCCTGTCTGCTGTCTCTGGCTGCCATGCTCACAGTCCGGCCTGCTCTGATGAGAGGAAAGAAGGCCATCGCTGCCCTGCTCCTCAACATCATTTCAGGTACGATGCACCACTATACAGTTGAAACCATTCATTCATTCATTCATCTTCAGCCTCTTGTCCCTGTCGGGGTCACGGGGGGTCTGGAGCCGACCCCCTGGACAGGATGCCAGTCTATCGCAGGACACATAGAGACAAACAGAGACAGACAGCCATTCACACCTACGGGTGATTTAGAGTCATCAATGAACCGAACACCTGCACGTCTTTGGACTGTGGGAGGAAACCGGAGAACCCGGAGAAAACCCACGCAGACACGGGGACAACACGCAAACTCCACACAGAAGGGCCCCAGCCGGGGAGCGAACCGGGAACGTTCTCACTGTGAGAGTGCAGGTGTTCGGTTCACTGATGACTCTAAAATCACCCGTAGGTGTGAATGGTTGTCTGTCTCTGTACGTCTCTATGTGCCCTGTGATAGACTGGCGTCCTGTCCAGGGTGGACCCCGCCTCACGCCTGATGTCAGCTGGGATCGGCTCCGGCCCCCCCGTCATCATATAAGAAAAATGAATCCATTGTTGTAGTTTTGCACCTTTTAGCTGCACTTGAACTCTGTGAACCTGAAATTAAATCTGTTCTTTAATCTTCTATTAATCACTGCCGTATATGGAAACAGATCTCCTTCTGGCCCCTAAGAGGAACCCCCAAATGTTAAATGATTAATTGCTCAAGGGCATGTGTTGAGGTTTTAAACTCTCTCTCTCTCTCTGTAAGTTTGAATTAAAGGTGAGAAATAACTCAGTACTTCCTGTCCTCCTCCACAGTCGCTCTCTGTGCCAGCTCCCTGATCGCCTTCTTGGTGTCCATCGAACAGCAGGAACCTGAGCTGCTGCGGCACCTCGGCTGGACCTTCTACATCTGCTGCGCCACCCTCTTCTACGCCTCACTGGTGACCGTCCTGCTGGGGTTCACTCACGGGGACGACGCCAGGGTGGAGCCGACTGTGAGGAGGGCGGCCGTGGATCTGTCTGTGATAGCAGCCTGACTAAACTGACGGGAGATACGAAATATCACGTTTTTAGTGTCCAAAGTTTGGATGGTGCAGCTTTACATTCACACCGTAATGCATTCCCTCCATAGGCAGTAGGCTGTATGTTAATGTATATTTTTTTACTTTGCTCAGATCAGGAGAACATGTGACAGTGCTCTCAGGGTGTCCTTGATTTGGGAAAACACAACAATGCGGCCTTTAAGTTTGCTACGGCATCACTTAAAATATATGCAAATGTGCTTATAAAGCGCCTTTCTAGTGTTCTGACTACTCAAGGTGCTTTCACAGTGTTTGTCACATTCACCCATTCACACAGACATTCACACTGATGCAGTGGACATCTACAGACCATCTAATCTGACCATTCACACCACATTCACACACCCATGCGCAGCACAGGGAGCAATTTGGGGTTCAGTGTCTTGCCCAGGGACACTTCGACATGTAGACCAGGGGAGATGGGGTTAGAACCACCAATCTCTCGAATGGAGGACCACCCAAACACCCACTCTGAGCCACAGTCGCCCCACAAATTCAGGCTATATGTTACCGGCACAGAGGTCATACACCTGCCTGTCAAACTGAGCCCTCAGAGCTGGAATTCAGCCCAGTTATGTGCTTTTGTTCGCACGAGTCCAAACAGCTGACGACATTTCTCTGACGTGATGATTCAGGTCCTTAACATGGAAATATTAAACACATCTGTCTGAATATCCAGAACATCAGCAATCACACCGTCAGTGTTTGATTCCCATCAGTTTCGATTCATGATGTCTATAAAAACCACTGAATATAATAATAAAGTCCACTCTTATGTCTTGTTTACTCCACAGCCCTTCACTGAGCTCTTCAGGGAAGTTACAGCTGAAAGAGCTTTTTAGACAATTAAAAGCAAGAAAGTGTGCCCATCGTTACCCCACAGCGCCTCCTGGTGGATGAATTATGACGTTATTATGCAACCTGGACATTTTCTCACCTGCAGGTTACTGTGAGTGAGCAGAGAGAGGTCCGGCTTGTTGTGGTTAAGACTTGAGACTTGCTCGATTTTGTTAAATTGGAAGATCCAACCCGACAACCAAAGTGTCTCAATGAAAACATGGTTAACGTGAAACCCCCCCTACTTCCAGCATCCATGCTCGGCCCGCACCCATCTTTGAACTCGACCTTCATTATGATCTCAGCGTATACACACCTGTAATGTCTCGTGACTGTATCTTGCACAGTTGCAACAGTATCGCGGGGACAAAACCTGTCCACAGACACAAAATACTCAAGACCTCCTCTGTGGTAGTTCCGACTACACACACACACACACATAGTGAAAACAAAGCCAGCATCGGTGTCAAATGTTTTCTTGAATATGCAAACATGCATATTTGCATAAAGCTGATTATGCAGATATAAAACATACAAATACTCACTGTTCCTTATTTTGTATTAACAGGAAGCTGCACACAGATAAGACCAACTTCACTCCGTCTCTGTCCTTTCTGCACAGAAAGTGTCTCCAGCATTAATTTGCTCACTGTGCCACTGTTGTTCTGGTAAATGCTACAACTATCACTGCTGGTAAAGCTATAATAAATATAAACAAATGACAAAGTGAGGCAGACATGATTTTATTTCCCCTGTGCGTAGATAATTACAAAAGCCCAAGAGGGAGGATCACAGAGACATAAAAAAGACAGAGTGAATTAAAACAAGGGCTTCATGGTGTTAACAGAAAACAAACATATGTTAGTAAATATCAATCAACATGATGCGTATGACCTGTGGAATTCATGGGGATCGTAGTGTAAAGTGGGATGAAGAGGTTTTACAGAGTCCAGCAGAACACAGACTGAGCCCCCCGGAGCGGATCATCTCCATACACAGAGCTCCAAATAATGACTTTTATTATGTCAAATCCAACAAATGCAAAAACACCGAGTGTCAGGGACCAGAGCCAATGGTCTGCAGTGTGTTTTACAACGCAGGGAATGTACTTCAACGATGTCAGAGGACGGTTTCTAGTGTTTTTGCAGCTTTTACACAACAAGGAAATACTGAAAATGGCTTAAAATCTGCAGTTACGCGTCCTGATGCTCTGGATCCAACAGCTGGGGTTCATAATCAAGAACACACACGGTGTCAGTGTGCGGCCCTGCCTTTTCCCCGTGTGTGTGTTTTAATCACAGAAAGGTGTCTGAAAGTACACTAAACGTAAAACATTGCTGCCGCTTCAGCACATTTTCAGAAATCTTTCCTCGCAACACAGCTGTGTGGAGCAGCAGGCCGAATAAAGGCACGGGGGAGAGCACCTGAAGGGGTGATTACTCAGGCAAGGCCGCCGTGTTGGAGGAGACGCGACGACGACAGAACCCCTTCACCTCTCCCTCCGTCACATGGAGGACGTTAGAGGATGCAGAGTATAGTGCTACACATAAGAGAGACATTTTCCCTCCTCACAGATGGACAAGTGCGAACATCATGGACCTGTAAATCACAACACTGAGAGAAGGACTGCATCCGAGGGGATTGTTGTGCGTGTGAGCTTGAGGGGTGGGGGTTGGCATCTAAGGGTGGGGGTCACTCAGGACCCATCAGACTTGATTTGCAGCATACGTCTTCACTTTGCATCAGCAGCAATGATTTCCTACAGAAAGTACACAGAAGCAGAGGGAGGGAGTAAGAGGACCCTGTCCATTATATTTGTAAATTCATACATTTCTAACAGTTGCGATTAAAAACGTGTATTTCTTTCCATTTTTATTATAACCTGATTCGAGCAAAACTGCTTAAAGACAATACATCAAATAACAGTAATAATGATAAGTAACACTTTTAACTTGACTGGTGGTCAGAACAAATAGCCAAAAGATTAACGGTAAATTTATGACATTATAAAGATAAATCTAAACACTTCACATTAACATCGTGTCACCTGTTCTGTTCTACTCGATTCCTTCATTTGGTGCCGTTGTACGTGACCTCCTTCCCGCATTTCTTCAGTGTCTCCGTGAGAACTTCCACGTCTCGGTCGGACTCGATCCAAACCAGTTTGTTAGGCAGGTCGATCTCAAACTTCACATCTGGGTGAGCGGAGAACAAAGAGGCACTTTGTTTAAGAGGCGACACTGTGCGGTTCGGTTTAAAGACACAATGCAATGATTCTCCATAAGACACTCTAATTCTAATTTTGGTTATATGTTTTCTTTATACAATAGAATTGTCTTTATTGTCATTGTACCAGTACAACAAAATTTACAGTACAATCCCTTAAAGTGCAGAAATAATTTAACATTAAAAGCATCAAAAAGAATAGACTCGACCTTTAAAAAGACACATTTAAAACAACGAGTTTGCACGCATGCACACACACACACACACGCACTAACACACACACCCGCGCACGCACACGCACTCACACGCAGTAGCAGCTTAAGGAGACAAAAACAAAAAAACAGTAGATTAGCTTCCTGTGGGAGACCCATTCACTCACCCAATTAACTTTGTAATACCAACTTTATTATATTATATTATGTTTGAAGTGGTAGTTGTGAATAAACTACACTAGATTGCAGAGACCCTGAGCATCATGTACCATCAAAGGTAAAGGTATTTGCGGTGTTCAGCACTGTTTTAGCTAAATATTTTCACTCCCGTCACAAATGGGTGATATCTGACAGTGTAACGGGATCTTGGCTTAAGGAAAAAGTGCTTCTCGCTGTGATGTGCTGTGTGAAAAACAGAAGTGTCACTTAAGCACTTGACATTTTAATGACTAAGCCAAATAAAGGTCACGAGAACAGTGCCGCTGCATCAGATGACCCGTATGCTGACTCAACACTCAAAGAGTCATGAGGTGGGTGTGATGCAAGCGTTCAGGCTGCACCGCTGGTCTGAGAGAGGACAGAGGAGAGAGCTGGGGCTCTCTTATCAAGACTCAGTCTGATACTGGTTTGAGGGAGAGGAACAAATGAGACATAAAAAATGTACATCTGTTTGCATTTCAGCACAAGATGAGGCATTAGCCGCAGCTATGAATGAGACACATATGTAAACTGGTCAAACAAACCAGACTTTAGCCCTGAAACGTGCTCGGGCACGGGATGGATGGACAGTGTGAGTGCGCCCTTATATTATCCATAAGATAGAGAGGACCTGTCAGTCTCACCCCCCAGCTTGTTGAGGATCCTGGTTACAGCTCCTGAGCATCCCTCACATGTCATCTCCACCTTAAACTCGTGCTTCTGTTAGAGACAAAAAACGTCAATACAATGTAATTTGTGTGTAATTTTTATGATGTAAATCGAGGGAGCAAAAGTAGCATCTGCTCAAGAAAATCAACAGTACGTAGTCATCAGCCCTTAAAAACCCATATCGGTTGATCCCTACCTGAAAGTATCAGAAGCTTGACTGGAGCTAAACTAATCGTCATTTGTTGTATTTTATCATCATTTTACTTTGTAACCTGCAAATAAATCTAATAACATTTTAAAGAAATAATGTTCTGCAGACACCAGGCTATCATTTTATAGCACTGGACAAATCATGTGAACGGTGGGCTACGTTTCTCAATGCAGTGTGTTAATAACAGCATTACCACCACTGATCTCACTGTGAATAGAGCCGTGTAAGTTAAATAAACTGATTTAAAGCCTCTGTTGTGGCTTAGCTTAGCTGTAAAGCTACTGTTGGAGTCATTACAGCTAACTCTATGTGGCTCATATCGGGCTTTTGCTCATCAAATCATAAAGGTGTCGCTATACCCTGTCCTGTAACTGTGGCATCAACAGAAATGATTATTAACTTCTCAGCCAGCTGACGTCTGTGCTAGTTTCAGAGCTAGCTTAGCTTACAGGCTACTTAGCAAAGCGCAATGGAAATGCTAACTTATCTTCTAAACACATTAAATGTAAATGAAAGCTAATAACGCGGTCGTAACTCACGGTCATGTTTGAAGTGATGTGGTGAAAACCCGGCTGTCAAAGCACCTGTGGACTTTTGTCTCTGACTGAAGTACTGATACTGTGGAAACCTGCAGAAACGCTCGCTGCCTGGTGTGAAGCTAACGTTAGCTTAGAGCGGAGCAACCGGACTTCCGGTTTGAAAAAAAAAATTTGTATATATTATTTTTTTATTATTATTTTTAGATAAACATATTGCTGTATTTTACAATGTTTTTGGGTCAATGCGAAATTTTAAAATAATTTAAAATAGCGTGTTTTTTTATAGAGACAATTTAACGTGTAGTGAATATAAACTAAACGTGACTTTGCGTTGTTTTATTATGAAAGCAAACTCGTTTCACGTCACTTCTAAATTGACGCAAGACAGGAAAAATTGCGTTTTCAAAGCCCTTTTGTGTAATTTAGGTTATTTTCACTCAGTTACGTGAACAATTTGCACTAGAAAAATGGAGAATAAACGAAAGACAGACTGCGTAGTGCGTAGATAAACTTTAAAACGTAGCCTGGATGTAATCTGGCCGCCCCGGAGCCCAAATCAAGCGCTTCCAAACGTGTAGTTTTCAAAATAAAAGCCCTGTAAGTAGTGACGCAGAGTGTTCAAAATGTCCATTTATCACCAGGTTTGGAAAAGTCATAATTAGAGGCTGAATTTCGGTCTTTCTTTTCTTTTTTTTGTTGCTTTTAATGCAATTAGTCGTTTTACGTTTATCGGAGTTTAATATGTTTCCATCTTCATTCTTTTTTTTATACCCGGAAACCAAAATATAACGATATTTTACCGATAACACTGTAAATGTTTTTATTTTATTTATTAACAAACTGCATTAAATAAAATTCAAACTTATAAGAGAAAAACTTGCCAAAAATAGACTTGTGTTACACGAGAGAAAGTAATAAAATACATAAACAATAAAAAAACAAAAGAAAGTGATAATCCGTATCCATGGCAACAGCAGGTAGAACCATATGCAGTCTAATATTGACCGGATGTAATAATATAGCCCACTCTTTAATTTCTTTTTGTGTATCTATTTTTGCTTTATTTATTGTTTGATTTTTAACCATTTTATTGTATTGTGTATTTAAATATCCTTACTTATGTTATGTCATTATAATTTAATTTTAATATAAGTAGAATTGACTGCCTTATATATACATATTTTCTATTTTCTAGATTTTCTTTGTCAAGTACGATGCCAAATTATGCTACAATGTTTGTATTGTATTTTTAAAAATATGTAAATTAAGTTTAAAAAAGATACAGTTAAAAAAAACACAACGTGAGAATAAAAAAGACTTCCGGTTCCGGCGCTGTGTAAAGCGGCAGCCAGCAACAGTTGCTCCCTCTCCTTTCCGCACTTTTTTGCTATTTTATCTTATTTTACTGTGTTTTTATTAGTACTTTTTCCTGTAAGTTGTAGTGCTAACCTTAGCCAACTATGTTCGTGAACTTTCTTACGTGTTTTTTGTCCGTTTGTCTCATTCTTGGGACTATTTTTGCCGACCGCGTCTCCGTCTGGACACAACAATGCGGCGGCTCCATTGTTTACACCCGTGAACAGCTGTTGTCGCTAGCACCAACGG
This sequence comes from Echiichthys vipera, assembly GCF_963691815.1. Classification (NCBI taxonomy): domain Eukaryota; kingdom Metazoa; phylum Chordata; class Actinopteri; order Perciformes; family Trachinidae; genus Echiichthys; species Echiichthys vipera. The sequence continues at coordinate 3,077,516 of NC_139831.1, forward strand.
CGCTAATGCGGGAGAGGCCTGAAATCCCCAAAGAACTGAGGAGAAAGTACAGGGGATGTAAGGCTGGACGTAAACAACGGGAAAAGAAGAGGAGATATAAACCATCTCTCCCTTCCATCACCATGGGGAACGTAAGGTCGCTGGCTAACAAGATGGACGAGCTGGCGGGCCTGGTGAAGACTCAGTGGATGTATCGTGTGAGCAGTGTGCTGTGTTTCACGGAGACGTGGCTCCACGAGGACATCCCAGACTCGAACGTAACTGTGGACGGCTTTCAGACTGTTCGGGCGGACAGGAGTCACCGTGAGAGTGGCAAGAGGAAAGGTGGGGGACTTGCTATTCTTATTAACAACAAGTGGTGTCATCCTGGACACGTTACTGTAAAGGAGCGTGTGTGTAGCCCGGACATTGAGCTGCTTGCCGTGAGTCTGCGGCCATACTATCTGCCGAGGGAGTTTTCACACGTGATCGTTCTGGTTGTTTACGTTCCTCCGACTGCAAACGCGGCGCGCGCGAGTGACGTCATCCACACCGTCGTCGCGGGACTTCAGACACGGCACCCAGACGCATTCATTGCAATATCTGGGGACTTCAACCACATCACTCTGGCTGCAACACTGCCCACTTTCAAGCAGTTTGTGGACTGTCCCACCAGGGAAAACAAGACACTGGACCTGCTGTATGCTAATGTTAAGGAGGCTTACAGCTCCACTGCCCTTCCTCCTCTTGGAAGATCAGATCACAATCTCATCCATCTGCAGCCCCTGTATAAGCCCCAAGTCCAGCGGCTTCCTGTGACCACCAGGACTGTGAGGAGATGGTCACAGGAGACTGACGAAGCTTTACAGGGTTGCTTTGAACTCACAGACTGGGATTTGCTCTGTAATTCACATGGGGAGGACCTTGATGATCTCACGGACTGCATAACAGGGTACATCAATTTCTGTGTGGACAGCGTTGTTCCTACAGAGACTGTACTCTGTTTCCCAAATAACAAGCCGTGGGTCACCAGAGACATCAAGGTCCTGCTGAATGCGAAGAAGAGGGCCTTCAGAGAGGGGGACAGAGATCAGATGAGGCAGGTCCAGAGGGAGCTGAAGGAGAGGATCCAACAGGGCAAAGACAGCTACAGGAGGAAGCTGGAGCACAAACTCCAGCAGAACAACTTAAAGGACGTGTGGAGCGGCATGAGGAGCATCACTGGCTACAAACCATCTGGTAGCCAGACGGTAGGAGGTGGTACTGAACGTGCCAATGAGCTCAATCTGTTCTTCAACAGATTTGACCAAAGGGCTCTGGACCACCCCCCCACGGCTCCTCTACAACCACCCACCTCCAAACCTCCAACCCTGCTGACACCTCCCCCTCAATTCCTTCCTGATTTTGCCCTACCTGTCCCCTCCCCCCCGCCATCACCTCTCTCCACCCCCACCAACACACACAGCAGACAGACCTTCACTGCAGAGCAGGTGAGGAAGGAGCTGTGCAGACTCCGCCCAGGCAAGGCAGCGGGTCCCGACGGTGTCAGCCCGAGGGTCCTCAAAACTTGTGCGATCCAGCTGTGTGGAGTCCTGCAGTACATCTACAACCTCAGCCTGAGTCTCGAGAAGGTCCCTGTGCTGTGGAAGACATCCTGCCTGGTACCATTACCAAAGAAGGTGCGTCCCAGCACCTCAGAAGACTACAGACCGGTGGCGCTGACATCGCACCTGATGAAGTCCCTGGAGAGGCTGGTTCTTTCACTTCTTCGGCCCCTGGTCAGCTCATCACTGGACCCTCTACAGTTTGCCTACCAGCCGAGACTAGGAGTGGAGGATGCTATCATCTTCCTGCTCAACCGTGCCTGCGCCCACCTGGACAGAGCGGGGACCACAGTGAGAATCTTGTTCATGGACTTCTCAAGTGCGTTCAACACCATCCGGCCTGCTCTGCTGGGACGGAAGCTGACGGCGATGCAGGTGGACCCTCCCCTGGTTTCCTGGATTACGGATTACTTGACGGGTCGACCACAGTATGTCAGACTTCAGGACGGAGTGTCTGACACCGTGGTCTGCAGCACTGGAGCTCCACAGGGTACTGTTCTTTCCCCATTTCTGTTCACCCTGTACACCTCAGACTTTCAGTTCCTCTCTGAGTCCTGCCACCTGCAGAAGTTTGCCGACGATTCTGCAATTGTTGGCTGTGTCAGTGAGGGGAAGGAGGAGGAGTACAGGGGCGTTGTGGACTCCTTTGTCGACTGGTGTGCAGCTAATCACCTGATTCTAAACGCCACCAAGACTAAGGAGCTAGTGGTGGATTTCCGCAGGAGTAAATCTGCCCCCACACCCATCTCCATCAACGGACTGACTGTGGATGTTGTCCAGGATTACAAATATCTTGGAGTACACCTGGACAACAAACTGGACTTTTCCAAGAACACTGAGGCTGTCTACAAGAAGGGCCAGAGTCGTCTCTATTTCCTGAGGAGGCTCCGGTCATTCAATGTTTGTAACACCATGCTGAGGATGTTCTATCAGTCAGTGGTAGCCAGTGCCATCTTCTTTGCTGTTGTGTGCTGGGGCAGCAGACTGAGGGCAGCAGACGCAAAGAGGATCAGTAAGATCATCAGGAAGGCTGGCTCCGTCCTGGGGGTCACACTGGACTCTTTGGTGGCGGTGTCTGAGAGGAGGATGCTGTCTAAACTGCACAGCATCCTGGACAATAACTCTCACCCTCTCCACCAGCTGCTGACCTCCAGCAGAAGCACATTCAGCCATAGACTCATTCTCCCTCGGTGTAATACTGAACGCCGGAGGAAGTCTTTTCTTCCGGCGGCCATCAAACTTTATAATTCATCTCCCCCCGGTCAGGTAAGGAACAGTGGAGACACTGTATCCTGAAAATGTCACTTTGTCACTTTATACCATCACTGCATCACTTTATTCAGTTGTACTTTATTCAGTTGTACTGTCACTTACTTCAGTAAGTAATGCTGCTATTCGACACTGTCACTTTATATCACCACTACATCACTTTATTTATTAATGGTTTACGGTAACTATCTGCTGATACACTTCCTGTGCTTTAGGACATGCTGCTACATTTCACTGTGGTTTAATGTAACTGACTGAAGTACGAAATGCTGCTACACTCCACTGTGCCATACTGTCACTTAGTTCTGTAGGACATGCTGCTACATTTTTAACATTTTTAACACTTATAACTTATCGCTCCTTCTCACTTATTTAGTTTGTACTTATTTTATTTCAATCTGCTGCTAAACTGCACAGTGCGTATTGTTGTATATTGTATATACCTACGCTTAACCACGACGTCTGTTGCACTCTGTCACACTTGGTTCATTGCTTGATTTATCTGACGTTAGCTTTATTTTGATTTGATTTATGTTTTTATGCTTATTGTTACTCTGATCCTTTTCCGCCTTTGTATCGAAACTGTTGCACAATAATTTCCCTCGGGATAAATAAAGCTTCTTGAATCTTGAATCTTGAATCTTGAAAAAATAAAAAAAATAATAATAATTTCGGACATTTTTTTTTTTGCTGCATTGTAATTAGTCGTTGTACGTTTCCCAGAGACTAATGTGTTCCTATATAAACCTATTGTTATATAAACAAAGAAAATATAACGATATTTTAAAACTACCACCGTTAAAAGTTATAATCTGTAACTATGGCAACAGCACGTAGAACACACCGCACGACACACGTCCGCTGTCATGGGCTCACGTGATCCCGCCGTTGGCGAGAGCCGAGCCGACTCCTGTTTTGCTTTTCAATCGGTGCAGTGTTGCTGTCGCTGTTATCAACCAGACATGGCCACGATAGGGAAATAATAGCCCCGCGGAGAGGTAAAGCCTCCGATAAAGCCAGGCAGGGACCCGGAGAGACAACCCAAGGCTTCCCCCTGGTAGGTTGTTGTTTGTAAATAGCCGTATTTGTGTGTTTATGGATACACAGATAGCATCGCAACATATAGCATAGCTAGCGCTGGCTAACCTAGGTCTATGACACATAACGTTAACGTTAAGCTGCTAACAAACTGCTATGTTTCCATGTTAATGACAGGTTTTAAACACTGTCTTCTTGCTAGCATATCTAACCTAAAGCTAGTAATTCCCCTTTCTGCCCACGTCTTCCTTCATATTGCCCTTTCTGTCCCTTCTTCGTGTGCGTCTGTCTCGTTGAATAGCAGCTAAACCGTTTTGTGCACATCCCTATTTACCTGCTTTCTTAGCACAGCGCAATTAATCATAAGCTCATTTGATGGTGTAGTTTCCTGGCCCCATCCCATCGCTGGTGTTTGTCCCCGGTCGTCTGCTTTATCACCCTCACGCGTCTCCCGGCCAAAGCTTAGTTTGAGGTTTGTCCGGTTGTGTTGCGTGTGTGTGTGTGTGTGTGTGTGTTTGTTTGTCTCTGTGTGTGTGTGCATGTAACGGATAATCTCCCATTTGCAAAACATTTAGCGACAAAAGAAGAGGGTTTTGAGTTCGGGCCGCACCCTGGACAAACACGGAATGTGCTGTTTGTAAGCTTATCGTAAGCAAACACTGGAAGCGGCGTCCAATATCTGTTTTATTATTGACATTAAGACCTTTGAATGTAAAGGTCGCTATTTGCACCTTTTCTGTGGGGTTTCCTCGCTGGAGCTGAAATGACTGAATGCATGCTTGTATGTTGTTTCTGTACGTACAGAATAAAAGGAAGCCTTTAGCATTGTTGCTGAGAGAGCACTTGATAGTATAGTCTTTGTTTATTGGCCTTCTGGCACAAACTTATGTATGTATATGTTTATGCACATACACATATACATTGTAAATGCTACATACAGGGCTCCTATACCTTCTTCAAAGTCAAATTCAAGCATTTCAAGGTGCATTTTCACGCGTTTCCAGCATCTTACAGCTGTGGGAAACTACATATTTGTACACAGTACATACAGTGTAGTCAGTATACTTATTATTGCACTTGATCATCTCATTAACTTAGATGTTATTGTGCTATAAACGACTAAAATTATGTTTCGTTACAGCTTTCTACAGAAGGAAGTTTTTCTACAGACGAAAGAAAACCATGCAAAAATGTCAGAAAATGTATTTTTAATTCTCTAGAATACGGAGATCTTCATTTCTCTGTTTTTATATCATATATGCCGTCCCATATAATCTACATTTCACAAACTTTATTTAGAGTCAAATCACTTTTCAAACACTTGAAAACACCACACTACAATTCAAGTGTTTTCAAGGATGTCCAGCACCTGTACGGACCCGGTTCATAAGCACATCTACAAACAAAAAAGCCGATCACTTGTTGATTCCAGACTCAAATTTGAGGACATGCTGCTTTCCTCTGGTGGTGGTTCATCACTTTTTAAATGGATATTTGCAGAGTTTGGACTTTAATAAGCAATATAAAAGTGTCTTCCTGGGCTCTTTGTTTGATTACAAAAAAAGAATCAACAGAAATAAACTATATTCATTAGCTGCAGCCCTGATACGCGTACATCATAAAAACTATAGCATTAGTCTTTTTGTTTATAGCAACAAAGTAAGAACCAGCCTTATTGAATACTTTATAAAATATAATAAGTAAAGTTTGAAAAGGTTTGGAAACGAGGCTGTTGCGTGAAAGACTAATACAAAATAATAGAAGTGTAGAATAAAACTATAAAACCAGGGTGACAGATTCGTGATTGATTTATTCTGGTGTTTGCTGAAGAAGCTGCAGTTGATAAGTAATAAACATGTCGTTCAGTGAAAAATACTCGACATCTTAATATACATCTCATCTCGTCTTCATCCGGTTATCCGGGGTCGCGGGGGCAGCGGCTTTAGCAGGGGACCCCAAACTTCCCTTTCCCGGGCCACATTAACCAGCTCTAACTGGGGGATCCTGAGGCGTTCCCAGGCCAGTGTGGAGATCTAATCTCTCCACCTGGTCCTGGGTCTTCCCCGAGGCCTCCTCCCAGCTGGACGTGCCTGGAACAGGGAGGCATATATATATATATATATATATATATATATATATATATATTTTATTTGCTTCAGTTTAAAGTGCTGGTGCCTGAAATTGCACCCCATGCTATTTTCGTTTCCATGGTGCTGGGTTCAGTTCAGTCCTCTCATGTCACGGTACATTGTGAAAATTGCTGAGTAGCTCATAATTTAAAACGCTGTGCTGCTCGCAGTTACATTGCAGTTAGTGGAGTTGGGAAGTTACACAACCTTTCTGCATGCTCGCTGAAACAACGGCTCACCCCCCGGATGAACTGCCAGGAGAAATCACTTGTCAAACATGAGATACCTTGGAGCTTTGCTTTGAAATGTACTTCTTCTGCTTCGTAATGTTAAACAAACCACGATTCACTGTGCTAATATCAATTCAGTGCAAAACAGTTGCCTGAAGGCTGAATTATACGCCTTTTTAATTTCTTATTGTTTGCTCTCAATCCAGTTTCACGAGTCGTTCTTCGCTCGTTCTACACTAAACTACTATGCTGTGATAGGACGTTTAAGGAAGTGTACACACACTAGTGAAAGAATGACTGCGGGGAAACACAATTTCGCTTCCTAAAAGTCGCAGTGTAGTCCAAACCTCTCTGTTGCCCTCGTGGCAGAGAATCAGCAACGCCTCGCACAAATCCTCGTGTGATTAAAAGAAGCCGCAGCGGCAGCAGCAGTACAGAGCAGGTCATGAAGATGTTCTCACTCAGCCTGTGGGAACTAACAGCTCTTAGGCTGCTCTTATGCAACCTCATGGCTAAGTACGCTGAGGTTAAGTGCCATGCTCAAAGACCGTCCAGCACGTCGGCCTATCAGCCCCAAGGGAGGACAGGCTGCAGAGAATTTGATCTTTAGATGACAGAGAAACGTATCAACACTGACAGTTATCGTTAGTTTCAACCCTATTCATGATTTATCCTGATTTCAATTTCAATTCAATCTAATTCAATTTTATTGATAGTGCCAAATCACAACAAAAGTTATCTCAGGACACTTTACAGAGTAGGTAAAGACCACACTCTATGACTTATTCATGATTTACAGAGACCCAACAATTCCCCCGTAGAGTACGGGGGCAACGAAAACCTTCACTATAACAGACAGGAACGTCAGACAGACCCAGCTCTGTGGAGGACGCACTTCTGTCTTGATTTCACATCATAAAATGTACATGCATCGCAAACTCACCATGCTTTTCGAAGGTATTAATGTTGATCAAGGATCACTGATTAAAAGGGGAAGCGTGAAAGAACAGGACCTATCACTGGAAAGTCCTTTCATTGTGAAGTTCAAAATCTCATAATAGATCAATTGCTGCTGACAAGTGTTGCATTGAACTGTTCTCTCTCTCTTCTCTCTCTCTCTCTCTCTCTCTCTCTCTCTCTCTCTCTCTCTCTCTCTCTCTCTCTCTCTCTCTCTCTCTCTTTTTGGGTGTGTAGTTTTCAATGCTGGACTCCCTGATCTCCTGGCACTAGGATCTGCGAGGCTGGGAGAGACGACCCGGCCGTCCACCAAACCCACCGGACCCAACATGATGGCCTCCAGCGACGTAGACACCCGAGGTGAAGGTAATAAAAGCCTTCGCTTCTCTTGGCATTGCATTGTTTTGTCTTTGTGGGTCACAAACCAGACTGCGCTCTGGGTATGGCACATGCAGTGTAATATAAAGTGGGTGCATAGATGCGGTGGGATTATATGTAATCCCGACAGGGCAGGTAGACACTGAATCATCAAAGCAGCTTTGGTTTGTTTTGGCTCAGGTAGTGTCTCGTTTGGCAGGAGGTCGCAGCAGCAAATTAAATATTCAGCATCTTGTGATAAAGGCGCAGTCACTAGAGCCATTGTCGCATATGAACCCTGGGCAGTGTCAGGAGACTCTGGTCTGGAGTTTCTCTTTCACACATGCAGCACACAACAGGAGATTATTCGTCACACACCTGATCTAATTTACTGGAAATACTGGTTCAGGCGAGGGGGGGCCCTGGGCAGAGCCTGCAGGAGGGAGGACATGATGCAGATTGCACTGTGGCGACAGAGACTGTTGGTTATTTGGTCTCTTGCCTCGGACTTACCGAGAGAAGTTCCCAAATCTTGTCAATAAGTAAATCACCCTTCCTCTTTACTGTCAGAGGTTTGTTTCACGCTTCCCTTTGCGACACGTGATATAAACGTAACGAAGATTCCCCGTTCAATCTTTGAGAATAAGAGGCTGTATCCACACATGAGCTCACTCAGAGATTAAACTTTGTCTGTACTCGGGAACCGGCAGGGTAAACTCCATTTGATAACCGGTCCGACTGAATTACATATTTGCATTCACACATACAGCCCTGCCGGGTAATGTCAGGTTTGCAGTGTATGATTTATGATGTATTAACTCCTGATCTCTTTTGCTCAAGCATCTATAAGGGCGCACTCACACTGTCCTTCCGCACAGGCCAAAACCGTTTTTTCGGGTCAAGCCTAGTGCGCTTGACCAGTGTGAGTGCAACCGCTCTGCGCATAACTGCAGCCAGCTGGCCGTCCACGGCCCGTCTGAGAGAGCTGGGCTTTTGTAAAGCGCGTTTGCACATGTACGAGCATGAGCGTGCGCACGTGTACGAGCACGAGGCTTATGGCGGTTCTGACGTAATTTCTGTATGCCTGTTCGGACAAAGAAAATAGAAGGAGGGACCATGCGCGGACATTTAACAACAACAACAATGGCGGTGAAAGGTTCATGTTGGTGTAATGCGGAGGTGGAGTGTTTACTGCAGATTTGGTTGATGAAAAGATTCATAAACAGTCGATAAGACGCACAAAAACTCAGAGGTCTACGGAAAGATTTGTAAACAAAGCGACGCATCACCATGAGGTCATCAATGCGTGTGACGTGTTACGGCGTGATGACGTATAGGCAGCAAGAAGCATTCCCCGAGGCCCAGGTAGTGTGAGTACAAACGGGCCTGGAGGGGGGGACAAGGACCCTAAAGCCCGGGGCGCGGTGCTGTAGGACAGTGTGAGTTCGCCCTAAGAGTAAATGTTTTAGAAATTAAAAACCAGGAGTATTTGTTGTGTAATAGTCAGTGGGGGTCGTCAAAGCTGTCATCATGCTGGGAGGTTTCAAAGAAAGGCCTCAGCGTCACTTGAATATTAGTTTTCACACTGCGAAGACACATTCTGCCCACTGATGCAACAATGAAAACTCTGCTCTTCATCCCTCCCACACTAAATTAGGCCCCAACGGTTCCTCTCTCCTGTAAAAGGGTGATAAAAGTCACGAGACACTAAAGTAAACTCCACTGAAGCTTAGTTTCTGTTTGGTAAAGCAGAGGAGTGAAGTTAGAGTCATTAAACACGTCTGCGAACAAACAGCTGAGTTTGGCTGCAGGCCGTCTCGTCTGCTGTGTAATCTAACAGGTTTTTTTATTTATTTTATTTTTTTTAATGATAGAACGGCCAAAACAAATAATTGTTGTTTTTAAAAGTCATGAGATATTGTTTTATGGTAAAGCGCCTTTGATGTTTACAGTTTACAGTCATTCTCTATTGTGCAAAAAGTGCCGTGTGCTGGTTTATTATGACCTGCAGTGAAAACACACTTAGGGCGCACTCACACTGTTCTTCCGCACCGCGCCCCGGGCTTTAGGGTACTTGTCCCCCCCTCCCTCTCCCCCCGCGCCCCAGGCCCATTTGTACTCACACTACATGGGCTTCACGCAAAGGCTCCTTGCTGCCTATACGTCATCAGGTCGTAACACGTCACACGCATTGTTTGACGTCATCGCGATGCATCACTTTGTTTACAAATCTTTCCGTAGACCTCAGAGTTTTTGTGCATCTTGTCGACTATTTTTGAATCTTTTCATCGACCAAATCTGCAGTAAACACTCCACCTCCGCATCACACCAACGTGAACCTTTCGCCGCCATTGTTGTTGTTGTTAAATGTCCGCGCATGGTCCCTCCTTCTATTTTCTATGTCCGAACAGGCGCACAGGAAATTACGTCAGAACCGTCGTAGGCCTCGTGCTCGTACACGTGCGCACGCTCGTGCTCGTACATGTGCAAACGCGCTCTACAAAAGCCCACCTCTCTCAGACGGGCCGTGGACGGCCTGCTGGCCACAGTTATGCGCGGAGCGGTTGCACTCACACTGGTCAAACGCACTAAGCTTGACCCGAAAAACCTGTTTTAGCCCGGTGCGGAAGGACAGTGTGAGTGCGCCCTGAGACTCATTAAGCAAACCTCAGGGGGAGTTTGTTTGTTGGCAGCCTGCAAAAGTCTTGCACACATTTCTGCCAATAGACACTAAGAATGGCCAACTGAACGTAATGTTAATGTTACGGCTTTTTAATTAATGAATCTCGATTAATCGCAGATCAATATTTGACACAAGAAGCACACAAAAATTTGTTTAAACAACAAAATGTGTTCAATTATATCAGTGGGTACTAACTTTATTGTAAACTTTAACGTCTTAAACACATTTGTTTTGGTTTATAAGAAATAAAACAGCGCTTAGTACAGTTTACTCAAGAAAAGGTGAAAGCTAACATTGCAAAAATGTAAATGTAAATCGTGTTGAGTCCTGTGCGTCAGTATTATGGGCCCCGGGGAACTCTTGCAATAAGGAACGTTCCTCAATGTGCAAAATTAAATGGCGATTAATTGCGTTTCTTTTTTTAATCGCGTTTTTGTTTCTGTAATTAATTGATCGTAATTAAGGCGTTAAAGTCCCAGCCCTAGTTGGAACAGATAGTTTTGACCTACCAGCAGATGGGTTCATACAACGGGGTTCATAGATTTTTATTGGTGTCAATTTCATAAAGGGTGACCAAAAAAATCTGTTGACAACTTTTTTTTTACCTCTTTCCTTCGCCTCAGGTTCTTTGTTCTCTGACCAGCATCCATCAGAAATGGACGCCCTTTGTCCTTCTCCTCCTGGACCCAACAGACCCCAGCGTCACTATGAGAGGATTGGAGGACGAGCGGGAACCTCGTAAGTATTAGGACGTCTAATATGCACCCCCATCAGTCAGTAATGGGGGGGAGGGGGTATATGGAGAGGTATACGGGGCGTTAATCCACAGCCGTGTGTACTGGCAGGGGTGGTCTGCCCAAGTAAAGTCTGTGTGTGGGAGACACTTGAATACTGTCACCACAAAAATCACCCGCCCTAGCCAGAAACAACAGTGCCCGTCTGAAACGTTTCCTGGTTCTAACGCAGACTCAACTTTGTTCCCACAGATTTTGTCAGACTCTGATCCACCTCTTGAAAGGGAACATCGGTACGGGGCTGCTGGGGCTGCCTCTGGCTGTCAAGAATGCAGGCCTGGTGGTAAGTACACAGAGAGCTTATTATCTGATCACAACAGGTCACATGTCGGGTCCGGAGACACAAAATTAGATTTCGCTCCCACTCCTGTCAGATGTTCATGGCATTAGAGAGGCATCGGCCGGCTGGTGTTGTACGGTGAGCGTTTAGTCAGCTTTATTTTTCTGTGGAAGGCGTTTTATTGTCCTGTTGTGAGCAAGGACCAATATGTAATGAAATATTCCTCCACTGGTACTTCTGATGTCCCAGGAGCATTTCTTCCCTAAGCCCTGACCCTGGCTCACAGTATCGAGTGGAGCGCTGTGGTTGCGGTGTGAAACATTTACATGTCGCACCAAAGTGAAATATCGTGGCTGCAGTAGTGAGATTATCCTTCTGTGAGCGCTTTATCACCACAGCCAAAGTCCATGCAGAAGTGTCATGCGACCGGGAGCCACACAGATGAAGTAAAGGCCAGGACAGAAAGAACAAATTACCTCACCGTCCTGTTAGGGTTTTACGTGTACCTGACTCATCGTGTCGATTCTATAAAAAAGAATGCTTAGTAAAAAGTGAAATCATGATATTAGGAACATCTTTGGCCCAGGAGTTGAAAATTCATACCATATAAAACACGTCACCCCCCTTTTCTTCATGCCTTATTTCCTTTGCGGCACTCTGAATGAATTTCCTCGTCATGTAAAATATGCACATTGGTTTGAAAGCAACTGCTGATATGCCGACAATATATTGCACATGGGTAACAGCCTCTTTAGTTGTGAATATGTAGTTGGTTCAAGGTTCTTGAAGTACTTCATGATGGTGGAGGTTAGTGCTACGGGGCAGTAGTCCTTTGTGGGACAGGGACAATGGCGTTCCTCTTGAAATGTGGGGATAACGGCTGTGACTGGTTAAAAATGTCTGTGAAAATGTCCGCCAGTTGGTCTGCACACACTTTGAGAGCCATCAGGTCCAGGTGCTGTGTGTGGATGAATCCTTTTGAAGGATCTGCACGCATCTGCCCTGGATGTGTCCACCTCCACAGAGCTGGGTCTGTCTGACGTTCCTGTCTGTTATAGTGAAGGTTTGCGTTGCCACCGTACTCTACGGGGGAATTGTTGGGTCTGTGTAAATCATAAATAAGTCATAGAGTGTGGTCTTTACCTACTCTGTAAAGTGTCCTGAGATAACTTTGGTTATGATTTGGCACTGTAAATAAAATTGAATTGAATTGACATTGGTAGTGAGCAGGATTCCTGGGCCCTTTTATACTTCCACAGCCGTGGAGTCAAAGTGTTCACGTCATCTGGAAGAGATGCAGACATGACCTCAGCGCTGCTGGTTTTCCTCTTGTAGTCTGTAATAGTGCCGCCCGCATGTTTCTGGTGTTGGAGCCCTGGTAGTTAGACTCCACCTTGTGGTTCCACTGGGCTCTACTAAATTAAGATCATCCCCATGTTTAACAAACTATTTCAGTATTATTCTGTGACTTTGCGTGACACGTGTCATTTAATCTTCACTGTTAATATTGCCCTTCAACAGCCATGCAAACACCTCCCTCCCTCGTCCTTTTTGACCTCTCTGGCCTGTCTTCCTCTCTGCAGGTCGGACCTGTCAGCCTGCTGTGCATGGGCCTCATAGCGATCCACTGTATGAGGTTGCTGGTGAGATGTTCCCACCACCTCGGCGCAAAGTAAGTAAAAACAAGTATTAACGCTCGAAATCCACGACTTGCACTGGATTTCTGTCACGTTAACTTACATCGGGCTGGCAAAGTGGACTTAAAGTGAAAGTCCGGCGTGAAATCATCCCAGGGTCTTTTCGGCAAATGCACTCATCAAATAATCCATCAGCTGGATGAGTCGCTAACAGCCGGACATGGCTAACAGTGATTAGCTCAGGGCAGCACGGTGAAGGCATTCAAACGTCTTTTTTAACCACTAATACTGCTGAAAATAACAGCAAACCTCTGCAGCAGCATGAGAAGAGTCCCTACACACAAAACAAAGCACCAATGGGCTCCTGCCTTTGGGATTGACTTTGGTAATCCACTTGATTGGACTTTACTACAAGAGGAGCTGGTAACTTTTAGGGGGGGTCTAGAATACTTTTGACTTAACTCGGCAGAGAAGCAGCAGGATGAGGTAAAGTGGCTTCAGTTGAGATTCTATGTCCGTGGGGTTTTACATGATTTAGTCTCTCCCTGTAGATGCAGCTGCCACCGATTGTTTCCAAAAATGCAGCCTGGAGATAGTTTTAGTCTCTATACCTCCATTCCCTCACAGCAGCGCCTCTGTGACCGGATCCAAACACACTAACGCTGTACCCGCTGTAAAACCACAGCTTTGTTTACAGAGCTGCCACCGTGCCAACAGTGACTTGTGTGTTGTGGCTGACGGACAGATTAAACTCTATTTAGGAGTCTCTCCACCCTTTTCTCCTGTGTAATCAACAGTAGAACATGGGCGCTGAGTTTTATACACACCCTTCAGTCGGCTCCACAAACCGGACATAATGTAACTGTGACGAGCTCCACCCATCGCAGGTGTATCATTGTGTAACTGAACCTGTGAGCCAGTAAACCCCAAGTATGATCCGTTATCTTTTTTACAGCCCTGAGTGTGTGATAGCTGGTGACTAACACACTCACTTATGCCACATCATGGATTTCTATAAGTGTGCGTTGCAGTTGGTGCTAACAGTCAACCCGGCTGTCCACAGGGTCTCCCGCCCTTTGCCCTGTTCAGGCAGGGATATACAGCAGCCCCGCCCTGCCACGCTGAAGAGGATTAAGAGCACATGAATGAAGAGCTTCCACAACGAGTCTCGGCTTCTACAGAAAAAAAGTCTGAGAAATACAGAGAAACAATGCTGCCACTTCCCATTCTTAGGTTTCTTTATTGCAGAGTCAGAGTCGTCACTTCCTCTTGTTCCCTCACAAACACGCAGCCACAGGTTGCATTTACTCAGCCTATAAATATGGACTTCTCCCTCCACATATGGATGGAAAAACATTAGATTTCCTCTACGCCTTTCGCTGTTTAAGACTGTTATTCTTAGAGGCTATTTAAAAAGCTTTATTGGCAGTTTATCATTTCATAATGTCGTGCTTATCTGATCTTACATCACTGCTAAGAGTTTTCCTACAGCTTTCATTTTCGTTTAAGGCTTTTCATGCGTTACTAGGAAGCCTCCGATGCGTGTAAACGTCTGTAGCTGTGTGCCTGCGAAGCGTGATGGTGCCCAAACAAGGAAAAACACACTTCTCTGTGATTAAATAGAGATTGAGATCTTATGTAATATGTAAATGGTGATGCAGAATCTGTGTTGAGAGGTTGTGTCAGTTTCAGCGTCTGTTCCCCCGAAGATAGAATTGAATCCAAACCGATCAATACATTATGTCAGTTAAAAGATGTGAATTTATTCCCCCCCCCCCCTCCAGGATGGACAGGCCATCTTTGACCTACGGCGAGGCGGTGCAGTACGGGATGGAAAACGTGTCTTGGCTGAGGAGACACTCGCAGTGGGGAAAGTAAGACGCATGTTTCACCTACTAAGTTTACAGCTGTAGCAAAGGCTTTATTTGTTTTTGTTTTTTTTTACTATGATTTGAATTCAGTAATTCATGACCGAAAGAACGAGGTCACGGGTACAAGCGGCCGAAATGTGTTTTCTCAGGAGGGGGGCTGGAGTCTCCCTTAGAGAGAGGGGGAGAAGTTCAGCATCCGTGAGGAACTCGGAGTAGAGCCGCTGCTCCTTTGTGTTGAGGTGGTTCAGGATCATCTGGTAAGGATGAACCCTGGGCGCCTCCCTAGGGAGGTGTTCCAGGCACGTCCAGCTGGGAGGAGGCCTCGGGGAAGACCCAGGACCAGGTGGAGAGATTAGATCTCCACACTGGCCTGGGAACGCCTCAGGATCCCCCAGTTAGAGCTGGATAATGTGGCCCGGGAAAGGGAAGTTTGGGGTCTCCTGCTAAAGCTGCTGCCCCCGCGACCCGACCCCGGATAAGAGGCTGAAGATGATGAGATGAGATGAATTCAGTAACGTACATATTTTAGTAGGTATCTCATTTGTACCACTTTAGAGAAGAGTTCTGGTGTCTTCCAGAGGCTCTCCCACTATGAAATATAATTATGGCGCAAACCTTTTATATTGTAAATTCTTGATTTTATTAAGAAAAGTAAAGTCAGTCATGTGCTGCTCTTTTGTCCTTATATTTCTGAGGAATTTTCTAATAATTCATGAGTAGTTTTTTGAACATGTTTGACTCGTACTTTGCAAAACTCATTCACAAATACGTCTTAGTCTTGAAGCGACAGACCCATCGAATGCAGCGTCGACAGCAGTCGTAATCAAGGATGTTGGTCTGAAAATGTCCTGTCAGAAGGTGTCTTTATACAGAAAAGCCGTCACATCGGCAGCCAGGCAAAGGCGTCAATTTGCTGTCCTGTCGGTGTGAAAACGAGGCGTAATATTCCTCTTTTCCCAAAAGCCGGCTTCCTGGGAAAGGCGTGAACATGTGACGTGATGCAAAGCACAACGTACAGCATATGCGCGTCAGAAGAAGTCACCACCCTAGTGATCTGGCGATTTCTGACTCTCTGTACCGCGATGTTCAGCCTCTCACAGGTTTAGCAGACTGTCACGCTGCTCATCTCGACAGTCGATATTTTGCTGTCGTGTTGGACGTGATGACCAGGCGATGACTTGCTTTCTCCTGGTCCTGTGATCAGCTGTTTCCTGCTCTTTAAGTTCCAGGCTGTGGGCAGAACGACAGCTCCGGTCATCGACACCTCCGCCCGATGTTTTTGGCATTTTGCAAATTGCCGGCTTGCTCTCCAGTGTTTACACC
Organism: Echiichthys vipera; assembly: GCF_963691815.1. Lineage (NCBI taxonomy): Eukaryota > Metazoa > Chordata > Actinopteri > Perciformes > Trachinidae > Echiichthys > Echiichthys vipera. The sequence goes on from NC_139831.1 coordinate 3,093,667, forward strand.
TACAGTTCATCTACGTGTTAGTTCAGTATTTTACTCTGTAAGCATTCTTACCCTCTCTCTCTCTCTCTCTCTCTTTCTCTCTCTCTCTCTCTCTCTCTCACTCGCTCTCTCACTCGCTCTCACTCTCTCTCTTTCTCTCTCTCTCTCTTTCACTCGCTCTCTCTCTTTCTCTCTCTCTCTCTCTCTCTCTCTCTCTCTCTCTCTCTCTCACTCTCTCTCTCTCTCTCTCTCTCTCTCTCTCTCTCTCTCTCTCTCTCTCTCTCTCTCTCTCTCTCTCTCTCTCTCTCTCTCTCTCTCTCCCTCCCTCTCTCTCAGACAGACGGTGAACGTGTTCCTAATCATCACCCAGTTGGGCTTCTGCTGCGTCTACTTTGTCTTCCTCAGTGACAATATCAAGCAGGTCCTGCTCTCTCTCACACACACACACACACACACACACACACACACACACACACACACACACACACACACACACACACACACACACAGACACAAATGTTAATCTTTGACAGCTCTATTTTGTATTCAGAGGTCCGTTTAATGCAGAAGATGATTCATAACGCTGCTCCCTCACCTCTCACCTCTGAAGGGGAACTCTTAGCATCAGCGAGGCTCCACCTTTGCACAGTCGGCCTTTTCTTTTGAAGCAATTAAAGAATAAAAGAAGCTCCTGGTGAATCTGCAAACCTGCACAGACCTCCATGTTTCTCCCTGTCTTTTCGTAGTAGATGGTTTTGCTTTCACCTGCATAGGGACTAGGAAAGTAGTTTTTATACATGTCCCTGATGTAAATCAACTTAATATAAGTTGTTATTTTGCCTGAAACTTAAAAAGTAAACCTTTATTCGAACACCAATACCTAAAAGCACTATAATCTCCGGTCTGACATGTTGTCTAATAGTCTACCGTCCACCGCTCGTCAAACAACTTTGTGAGCTTGTTTGCTGTGTCAACGTAACACGCAGGCTGCTGTGTTGTCTGACCTTTGACCCGCACAGCTCTGAACATCTGAATAAATCTATCGTGTTTAACTGTACTAATAAATGATGAGGATGAGCATAAAGCATAAGGTGTGAACCTGTTCCCTATACTCTGACTGAGGAAATTCCATAAATCTATATTCAGACTGTCACATGAAGGCTATCTGAGGTTATATGGCAGTTCCCATAGTTATGCAAGAGTGTTGCCCACGTATGCGCATGAACTCAAAGAGAGAGTGACAAGGTTTCAGTGTTTACTCTCACCTATCTACCGCACTAGATACGCATGAATAGGTCACCAGCATCAAAGTGGCCACAGTGATTTCCACAGCGTTGTTGATGGAGGATTTATTTGCTTGTGCTTTAAAGGAATTCATTGAAATATACTCTAACAACATCTAAGAGTCATTGTACGTGTCACAGCACGCAAACATGAAACAAACTCAAATACAGCTTTAGAGGATTTGGAGGAACTTCATTCCAGTTTGTTGTAAACTCAACTATTCAGAAGGAACGCCTCTATGAATTAGTTGTGCAGAGACTCTGGTTATAGTCAGCCTGGGTGTGATGGCAGTTTCATATAAATCTCTTTGTTTTTACCTCTTTGACCAAGCATTCTTCTACATGGCTGTCCCTTTAATTACGATTGCCGTGACCTTTGACCGGTGACCTTGTTACCACATACCTGCTGAGCTCATGTTATGGTTGGAAATCTGGGAACTTTACTGTTTTACCTCACTGAGAGTGAAACGGACTAAATTCTTTAAAGTGACACGTCCTACCTGTGATTTAAAGTGAAATTCCAGCGTAAAAGCATCCCATGGTCTCAGGGCAGTACAGTGAAGGCATTAAAACGTCTTTTTTAACCACAAATGCTGCTGAAAATAACACCAAACCTGTGCAGCAGCATGTTAAGAGTCCCTACACATAAAACGAAGCGACTCCCTGGGAGATCTACGTTAATAGTTTATACACACAAAAAACGGTCTCAATGGCTTATTTGATGTGTCAAAAGAGACCATGGGATGATTTTACGTGGGAATTTCACCATAAGACGGGTTACAATGTCGCAGTTTGTGCGTCTGCATCATGTCAAGTACGCTCTGTTTGGTCGGACCCTATATTCTGTAGCTGTCCTGGATAGACTTCATGTGTGCAGTACAGTTTCACACCACCAGATGGTGGTGTCTGTCCACTATGGTGGTCACCTTTGCTCAGCTGCTACATCAACCTCACCAGGCAGACTGCAACACTCAACGAAACAACTCTGTGTTTATTAGCAGTTGTGACAGTCAAAGTGTCCTTGGGCAAGACACTGAACCCAAAGCAGCTCTTCTTCCAAACCTGTTACTAACACAAACTCGTGCTCCTGAAATTAACGATTGGATCAGTAATTCTACAGAAACTAAGTCTGTGAACATTTGAATCATCAGCTCATCGTGCAACTTATTTCTCTAGTAAACACATCAAATATTTGCTGAGTATAGCTTGCTTTTTTATGTTTATATTATTGTAAGTTGCAATAAATACTTGACTTAAATCATTTGATAAAGAGATAACCAAGAGCTGCGGGGTTCTCCTCAAAGCGATTTCAGTCAAAACATACTGGACTTGGTTATTTGGCTAGGAAGACGTTTCACCTCTCAATCAAGAGGCTTCATCAGTTCATGTACGCATCTGACCAGGCTGGGACTGGACCAGGACCAGGACCAGGCTGGGACTGGACCAGGACCAGGACCAGGACCGGGCTGGGACTGGACCAACTAGCTGGTGTGAGATCCAGGTATTTAACCTCTCACAAGGCCGATGATGTCACTGAAACCCTTTGTGCTCCAAGTGCCAACGACCGTCGTTAGAGTGGCAGTCGTTGATGGGAAGTTGGTTTGGACTTGGTTAGTGCTGGTCCAGTCCCAGCCTGGTCCTGGTCCTGGTCCAGTTGTTGGTGGGAAGTAGGTCTGGACTTGGTTAGTGCTGGTCCAGTCCCAGCCTGGTCCTGGTCCTGGTCCAGTCGTTGATGGGAAGTTGGTTTGGACTTGGTTAGTGCTGGTCCAGTCCCAGCCTGGTCCTGGTCCAGTTGTTGGTGGGAAGTAGGTCTGGACTTGGTTAGTGCTCTATTGAGTCTTAACGACAGTCGTTATAGTCACAGGAGGCCTTTTGTGAACAGTTGTTCTTTGAGGTTAGATTTTTGAATCTCTTGGAGCACAAAGGGTTCCAGTGACATCATCGGCCTTGTGAGATTTTAAATACCTGGATCTCCACACCAGTTAGTTGGACCAGTCCCAGCCTGGTCCTGGTCCTGGTCCTGGTCCTGGTCCAGTCCCAGCCTGGTCCTGGTCCTGGTCCTGGTCCTGGTCCAGTCCCAGCCTGGTCAGATGCGTACATGAACTGATGAAGCCTCTTGGATGAGAGGTGAAACGTCTTCCTAGACAAATAAAGCAATTTCAGTCAAAAGCAACTGAAATTGCTTTGAGGATAACGACGACCTGGACACATGAGAATATTCACAGGCTTATCGCAGAGGGGTTTTCTTTTGGGTGTAACTGGAGAATCCCTCTCGCTCACCTGTTCTCATCACAGGAGTGAGCGCAGCTGAAATGTCTACGATTCCTAATGGAAATATCCTCAGGCAAACATTTCCAGTAGAATCGGTTTGCTTCCTTCCCTGACTCGTTTCTCTGTGCTCCCCTCCACTCTTCACCTCCACTAGGTGGTCGAAGCAGCCAACGCCACCACCTTCAGCTGCCAAATGAACCAGACCAACCAGACCCAGGTGCTGGTGCCGAGCTTCGACTCCCGTCTCTACATGCTCTGCTTCCTGCCCGCCATCATCCTGCTGGTTTTCACCCCTGACCTCAAGTACCTGGCTCCCCTCTCTCTGGTGGCAAACCTGGTCATGACCGCCAGCTTGATCCTCATCTACTTCTACTCGCTAACGGTAAACGCCGCATTTATCTGGCCTCTCTTTGGGGTCGGTTTGGCTTTAATCGCCATTCATTCAGAGAAGATGTTTGCTGCTTCTCAGCTCTGCACAACATGCACATAATAAACCAGATCTCTGACGCGAGGTTACAAACCACATTAGTAAACCAAGAGACGTACACACTCCACATGTACTGCAGCAGTGTGATTACTCCAGAATCCTAGTTAACATGCAGGCGGTCAGTACACACATTAAACCATCATTATCTTTTTCAACCAGGATTTGCATATTTGAGCTGCAGTTCCTGCCCGTCTTGTAACATGACTACGTTTAAACCTGCAGTGCAGAACTTTTCAAATGAGGGCAGAGGGAATGAAAAGGCGGAGTGATGTAGCACTAGTATTTCACAAATACCAACATGTCCAAGACTGGCAACACAACACCTGTGTCTGCGCTTGTCTGTTTTCTGACTGTAACTGTGTGTTTGCATTTGTGCTGCGGCCTGTCTCGGCCAGATCATCTCAGTCGGACCCCCCTCGTTAAATACAACTTAAACACAAAACAAAAGACGTCATTATAGAAACAAGTTTTATGGGGCGAAATAAAAAAAAAATCTCATCAAATATGTTCAGTATTGAAACTTTTCAGCTGCTGAAACCAACCTCACAGTTAGTGAAGTGAAGCAAGTGAAGCTTTTTTATGTATTTTATTTGAATATATCAAACAGAGTAGGGATGATTATTATCTGCTGGTGCAATTACACTTTTTCTATCTGTGCCTCGTCCTGCACACCCTCAAGAAAACAAAGAGTTGGGTTTCTTCATCAGAAAATTTGATGAATAAAAATATGAAACTCAAATCTGCGGAATATCAGATTACTTAGTTTGCTTAAATAGATCTAATTATCTATAAATTTGAAAATGGAAAGGTTTCACTTGGTCGTGACAGGCTGACAAAAGTTTCTCCAATCAGTTAAAAGTGTAGTTTGGCACCAACACTCAAGTAATCACTACACACAATACATTCAGGTCCGTTCTGTCGTGTGTTAGGAACAGATTAATTGTGTACATGACTAAAATCTGAATCTGGGGATATGATTTTCACGTGATCGTTTCTTCTCCTAGGTTTAAAACAACCCCCGTACTTTTCTCTCCTTCTCTTTGTTTCTCCCCTGCTGATTGGTTTCTGGGGTTCTTATGGATAACAGGACAACTGGTAGCGACAGAGTCTCCAGATTACCTGCTTTTTCCGGCCGTTGTGCATTTCATCATACACTTTCCGCGCTTTTCAGATATATAGCAGCAGCCGTGCTCCCTGAGAAATGGCCTTGCCTTGAAAAAAGCAATTTCTTGCATCAGAAATCCTACAAAGATTCAGCACTAAGAGATATATGTGCTCCATAAGGTTTTCATGTGGCTGATGAATCACTTTAGCAAGGAAGTGTGGGGGGAACGCGAGGGCACAGAGGCTGTTCGCACAAAGGTCTGGAAGCTCGGACTCTCATGTAACTCGGCCTGCTTCTGTTGCCCTTGCTGTGTTTTATCTCTTGTTTAACCCAAAAATCTATACAAATATATTTTTTAATTCAATTCAATTTTATTTATAGTGTCAAATCATAACAGCAGTTATCTCAGGACACTTTACAGAGTAGGTAAAGACCACACTCTATGACTTATTTATGATTTACAGAGACCCAACAATTCCCCCGTAGAGTACAGTGGAGACGAAAACCTTCACTATAACAGACAGGAACGTCAGACAGACCCAGCTCTGTGGAGGACGCACATCTGTCTGCACCGGAGAGAGGAAGAGAAGGAGAGAGAGAGAGAGAAAAGACGGACAGATGGACAGAGAGAGACAAAGACAGACACAAAGACAGAGACAGACACACTTCCAGTAACTATAATAATATCTATAGTAATGTGAATATGACTTATTAATAGAGCAGAAGAGTAGAAACAAGCACAGCTAAGGTGATAGATTATAATAGTAGCAGGAAGCCACATGATGGTTTTAAGAATTTGGTTCACCCTTGCGACCTTCACTTAATCGTAGCATGAGTTGTTGTCGCATAAGTAACATGAAATGTGTTCTTCCAAAGTGAAATCATAAGGGAGGGAAGGCAGAGGCGACCTTTTCTTATTCAGGACCATTCGATTCAAGGCAATTCAAAGTGCTCCACGGGGCGATGGGAATACATTAAACATAAGATGTTAAGAAAACATAAAAATTGCTTTTACATGACAATAAAAAACAAAAGGAAGGGGAAGCAACAAAGAAATTGCCGAGGCATTCTCAGCAGCTGGAGATGAATCTCAATGGCTTGCCTTTTTATTCTCCCGCTCGTGTTATTTTGCAGTAATGACGGGTCCCTCTACAACACGCTGCTTATTCCACAGCTACTTACCAAAGGCCCTGATCACATTACATTATTTTATTACAAGCTAATGTAATCCGTGTCCTCTCAGCACGAGGTGTCGTTCTTTAATATGATGACAGATTAAACGAACGGACCTCTTGACTACAAATGTGACATGTTCAGTTGTCTGGTTCAGATTTAACAAAAGAGCCAGTGGGGGGTTGAACTCAAACGCGCCCTGGGAGTCTCGGGTTATACAGCTTCTGCAGAATGTCGTATTAATGTTTATGTTTTTTCTCCTGGTTTCTCTGCAGAACATCACGTACCCCATCAACCTCCCAAAAGTGGGCAGACTCAAAGACTACCCTCTCTTCTTTGGGACGGCCATCTTTGCCTTCGAAGGGATCGGAGTGGTAAGTGACGCACTGATGATGACTGAATTATAAATCAGGGGTTAAACGAATTAACAGTCATCTTCAACCGCTTGTCCCTGTCGGGGTCACGGGGGGCTGGAGCCGATCCCAGCTGACATTGGGCGTGAGGCGGGGTCCACCCTGGACATTGAAACAGTTAAATCCCACATGTTATGAACATGAACATTTACATGAACATGTTCATGTGGATAGATTATCCGGGACTATTTCTTTCAGTTGTAAAACTTGCACAAAAGGCAACTAATGCACCAGTTTGATTAGGATTCATATTTTGCTTATGGTAATTTCCAGTTCAGAGTAAACAAACATTTCATGCTGCCCCTCTATTGCTCTGTTAAATCAACTGTGTGCCTCCTCGTGCATTACCTGACACTACCACCTGCTAACTTTATCAATGCCCAATACATATGCTTGATCTGGTGCTTAGTGCCTCTAGTGCACACACAATTAAATACAAAATAAACAATATTAATATAATAATCAAACTAAGGAAATAGCTTTTACAATGGCATCTGAATAGGCGTCTTTGCATTTACACCTTGTATAATGAGTGTATTTCAATGTGCAAAGGCCGAGTATTATGGGGACAGGGTCTCCTTACTGAACAGCTTAAATATGATTTCAAGAGCGGAGGAGCCGTTTGGTCCATTCAGGAATCCATCAGGGTTCCCAGGCGTCCTGGAAAACATGAAAGAAATGTAAATTTAGTTCTCCAGTCATGGAAACACCTGGTAATCGATTAAATTGACCAAATATCCTGGAAATAATCTGATGTCCTGGAACATTTGAACTGGATTTTAGCCCTTCACTCAGATCACCTACGTAAACCTGTAGGTGTGCATTTAGTTTGAAACTCCACTTGTTGGTGGGATGAACTGCACGGTAGGACACGTGAAGGCGGGTTTACCAAAGCTTCAGCTTCCACGGCATCACTCCCCGGAGCAAAACGGACCTGCAGCAATCTTTTAGGTGTCAAGTCTATATTTTGTGGAGCTGTGAGCGGGTGAAATGTGTCAATATATAAACTTAAATACAGGCTCGAGGCCCACACAGCAGACATATAACAATACGTTACATAGATATTAAATACTGGGCCTGCTGCTAAATTCAATACATACACCTCCAACACAAAGTCAAAGCAGTTATGAAGAAAATATTACACCTCAGGCATCCCAGCTCTATAATCACACGACCTTTAGTGAGTGGTGAGTGCTTTTCTGTATATTTCACAAAAAACTCTCTCCTGGGAAATGGTTCCTTAACCTTGTCTGTGTGTTCATATCACTTACATCAGGGAGAAGCCTGATGCCTGGATGTATATACTGAATTAAAACCATCAATCAGCGTAATCCATTAACCACTATAATGTGAAGCAGCCTTGTCATCCGTCATATTTCAGGTATTATTAAGCTGTGTTGACATCTAGTTGCAAGAAAGGCTTCCAGGACCGCTCGCTGCCATGTTTGTGTGCCATTAGCCATTAGCATGCATCGCGCTCTACTCAAGCCTCACGTAAATTACGTTTTGAAGCATGCCGTCTCGATTGAAATGTTGATTATATGTGATGCCAAGTCTACTTATGGATCAATAACAAATTATTTAATGGGATGAATAAGATCAGTATGTACTAACTGTATGTCCTGTTTGTCCTGTATATACATGTATAATGTATTTCTATTATAACCCATCATTTTCATTTTTAATGGTAATAACATATTTAATAGCATTTGATTGTCCTTAAGGCATTAACGCTTTTTAATAATTAATACACAGAACTTATGGATTATGCATTTTTATGAGCATGGAGAGAAAAGATGAACATCGTGCGGTCACTTTTCTTGTCAACACACAAAGCAGGTACATTTTTAGTGCAGGAAAGTTGAAGAGGCACGCACATCCAAAAAGAGAAGTACTGGGTGCCGGGGTAAAAAAGCAGAACAAGGGTAAATGGGGAGTCCGTACACCAGAATCAGCTCCAAATAGTGATTTTAATGCACCGGCCCCCAGCACTTCATCAGACGTGAGACAGAGTGGGAGACACCACTCCTTAAAAGCACCCGGGACAAGTCACGTGATCAATGCTCTCAAAACGGATTCAGAATGACAATGCAAATAAGACATACATGTGTACACACACAAATATAAATTTACACTCCACAATTTACCCAACCAAGAAATTTTAAAGTGGGGGGGCATGGAGGAGTGAACTGCGAACGAATGATGGAATATGTCCCGGCCCTTTGAGTAGAAGTAGAAGCATAGACTGTATAAATGAAGCCTGTGTGAAACAGTGATTCATGGCCGTGGTGGCCGATGTTGACTGCTGTCCTCTGATCTCAGCGCGTCAACTACCGGCATGCTGATGGACTTGCTTTTGCCCTGTCGGCGCGCGGCTCCTGCCGCTCTTGCTACGCTCTTCTTTGTTGGTTTCTAAATCCTCTTGGCAACAGCTCGCTAAGCTCCGCTCTATTTTTGTTCTCAATCGTTTCTCTCTGGTTAAATTTCTTTCTACTCTGAAAAAAAGAAAGGTTGACACAGAGAACCGTAAACTTTCACTGTGAAGCCTGTGTTCACTCTGCAGCCATATCGGTGTGTAAAGAGTCTAAGTTGAGAAGGCATTTTCAGGAAAATCATGCTAACTTCATCACCACTTTCCCACTGAGCTGTAAAAAATACTCTACATTTACGTTAACGTTAACCCCCCCCCCGCCCCCCCCCACACACACACACACACACACACACACACACACACACACACACACACACACACCTTTTTCACCCCTGACCCGTTTTTATGCCTTTAACATGAACTGCTCAGATGGTTCTTTAGAAGAGAATTCATCCTTGGTATTCAATTAACAGCATCCAGAGTGTGGAGAAAACATCACATATTACAGTCGATACGTTGTGTGCCGTACAAGAGAGCTTTGGTCTTTTGCTGAAATGTCAACACACATTTAGTCTTCATTATTACGTCAAGAAACCAAAATCAAGACATCACAGCCTGAGAGGAAGTGACATTTTAACATGGAAAAGCTCACAGGAACATAAAGACATTTAGGTTTTAAGTGTTTGGACTGTTACCGCTGATGTTGTTCAAATGTCAAAGGAGAGTTTCACACATACATTCATTCTGGTCTGTTGTCCTGTTGACAGTCTGGTTGTGTCTTTGTCTCTTTGGGTCGGCAGGTTCTTCCCCTGGAGAACAAAATGCAGAGGCCTCAGGGTTTCCTCTCGGTTCTGTACGTGGGGATGGGCATCGTCACCTTCCTCTACATTAGCCTTGGCACCATAGGATATCTGTGCTTTGGAGAGCACATAGGAGGGAGCATCACTCTCAACCTGCCAAACTGCTGGTAAGATAACACCAACACAGAGACTCAAATGCACCTGCTTCTGGTTTTTACACGTCTGTGTCTGCATATAGGGACACGTTCACACTTGTGTTGGCCCGTACATATTTTATGCAGAGTCAGAACTTCTGTTGGATGCAGACGTGGAAAGTATAAGAAAGTTTCAAAAGGCGTTTTCACCTCTCCATCGGATAGACTTTATAAAAGCAGGTGCCTGTTTTTCAAGATATTCTGAAAGATTCTCAACATTTACACTTTGTTTTTTTAATGACTGTAATTTGGTGTGGTGGTTAGCACTGTCGCCTCACAGCGAGAGGGTTCCTAGTTCGAATCCCGGCTGGGGCCCTTCTGTGTGGAGTTTGCATGTTGTCCCCGTGTCTGCGTGGGTTTTCTCCGGGTTCCCCGGTTTCCTCCCACAGTCCAAAGACGTGCAGGTGTTCGGTTCATTGATGACTCTAAATCACCCGTAGGTGTGGATGCTTGTCTGTCTCTGTTCGTCTCTATGTGTCCTGTGATAGACTGGCGTCCTGTCCAGGGTGGACCCCGCCTCACGCCTCAGCTGGGATCGGCTCCAGCCCCCCCACGACCCCGACAGGAACAAGAGGCTGAAGATGACTGAATGAATTAATGAATTTTTGGCTGCAAGCAAGTGCTCAACCAAGAATAGAGTTATATTGTTATAAGGGCAGTTCAACTGAACTCTTTTAAAAAGAGAATCAAGGCCTGGTTACTAGAGAGGGTCGCTGAATAGAGCATGGGGACAGTTACGGTTTCCATTTTTATTTTTATTTAAGATAAATGTTTTTAGTGATTATCACACACTCTTGAGTGTCTTGCCTTTCTTGTCCGGATGCTTTGTGTTGAGGACCACAATGGAAATAAGTCCTGGACTTTGTTGTATGTGTCTTTTCATGTGTGTAAGACAATTGTGATACAATCAAATTGACAACAGTACGGTGGAGTTCTAGATGACTTTTGAAGCAAATGAGAAAGTTGTGTGAGCGTGTTCCTATGATGCCATCTAGTGGCGAGCTTCAGAAGACGTTTAACTCTCTCTACCTCCATACAAGACGGTGTAGGGTTGGCACAAGACTATGGACAACGGCAATGTGACGACTCTTTCTCCTCTTGGTCACGATGCTTGACTGAGCGCTCGGACTTACTAAAGCTGGAAGTCAAATCATACGGGCTCAGTGGTTGATCACCGTCAGTCATCCTGAGACAGTGGGACCATATCCCAACAGTTTGTAATTTCACCAACAAAAAGATTAAAATTTTAGCAGCTAATTTAACACGTTTTGGACCCATGGACCAAAGCAGTCGGCTCAGCCAGACTTCTGTCACATGCAGAACTCGTAATTTTCACAGTGGTGAACAAACTCTGTGCTGCAGCTCCTGGATAATACAGAATTGACCCAAAATGTAAACGTAAATAGATTTAAGCTGCTAAATGTAGTTATGTCCTACAAACTTGGACAAGACATCCCGGTGTGGTCGTTGTCACCTGATGACAGGGAAAACGTACCCCAGAACTCGCAGGGCTTCGTAAGCTCCAGACTCACCATGTGTCAAATATTTTGTGGTAAGTTGATCAAGTAAACTATTTTATTGCAAATATTCCTGAATTTCCCACTCATTCATCTTCAACCGGTTGTCCCTGTCGGGGTCGCTGGAGCCGATCCCAGCTGTCATCGTGCATGAGGCGGGGTCCACCCTGGACAGGACGCCAGTCTATCACAGGGCACATAGAGGCAAACAGAGACTGACGACACACCTACGGGTGATTTAGAGTCATCAATGAACCGAACACCTGCACGTCTTTGGACTGTGGGAGGAAACCGGAGAACCCGGAGAAAACCCACGCAGACACGGGGAGAAAATGCAAACTCCACACAGAAGGGCCCCAGCTGGGATTCGAACCAGCAACCCTCTCGCTGTGAGGCGACAGTGCCAACCACCAATACCACCCTGTCGCCCTATTCTTGAATTAGTTTGGCTTTAATGAGAATATTGCACAGCAAACCCGGGGTGATAGTATTTGAGCATAGAACTGCCATTTTGGGTGCAGGAGTGGGCACAGCAACTCAGTTTGAAATGTGAATTTGTAAAAGTGACTGTTTGTTCAGCTCTAGCGGTCGTACCGGACCAAGCTGACTCCTCATTTTTCAGAAAACTGGTTCGCTGCTTTTCTGAATGTAAAACAACCCAACACTTCCACGCAGGCCCTCCCCGGTCCCTCCCAGTGTTCAGAATACACGAGAGCTGAGACAAAATGTTTTCAATATTGAAACTGTGTTTTAACACGTCTATTCAAACACCTCAGATTATCACCTCCTGCAGAGCTCAGCACCGACAGACAGGGAGTTACTCATTCATCTCCGCACCTTACAAATAAAGCAGTAATCATCAATCAGTGGTGTGTGTGTTCACGTCTTGTTTGTAGACGGATTAACACAATTCATCTTCCTCTCTCTGAGGACAAAGCTCAGACACAATGTGTACTCATTGAGTTTCTTCCTTTTTAGGGATAAATGTAATAAAAGCAAATACTCTTGATTGGATTTTTTTTTTCCTCATTACTTGTAACTGTCGGCACAGAGGCAGGTGATGGATGTCTTTTAAAATGCCGCCCGGGATTCGACTCATGCTGCTAATTAGTGGAATAAATTTGCTTTTGAATGAGGTTGAAAACTCAAAGGCTATAATTACGAGCATCTCCGTTTAATATAAAAACGTGCAAAAGACAGCGTCCTCTTTGTTTTACAGGGACGGCCGGTCGGTTCTTCTTCCTCTTATTTGCTTTTTGATGGATCTTGACCATGAAGTGTTTTAGATTTGCTGCTTTTCTGCAAGATTCTAGCTGTAACTTTGCTACTCTGCACTTCTCATTTCGTCTGTTTAAGGCACTTTTCTCTGTAGGGACAGACACAAATGCCAGTATTTATTCTCCCGGTCCAATTAGTTTACAGTGCAATACAAGCAAATAATCTATGATACAACACAAGCGGCCGAAATGTGTTTTCTCAGGAGGGGGGCTGGAGTCTCCCTTAGAGAGAGGGGGAGAAGTTTAGCATCCGTGAGGAACTCGGAGTAGAGCCGCTGCTCCTTTGTGTTGAAAGGAGCCAGTTGAGGTGGTTCAGGATCATCTAGTAAGGATGAACCCTGGGCGCCTCCCTAGGGAGGTGTTCCAGGCACGTCCAGCTGGGAGGAGGCCTCAGGGAAGACCCAGGACCAGGTGGAGAGATTATATCTCCACACTGGCCTGGGAACGCCTCAGGATCCCCCAGTTAGAGCGGGTTAATTGCTCTTTTGCAGACCCCTGCTCTACACCATGACTCCTTTTTGCAGGTGTCCAGTGGCAGCATCGATGAAAGGAATTGAAAAGCACAGAAAGATACGATTCCAGTTCTGATTCCAGTTTGTTACCGGTTCTTGATTCCCGTCCGTATTTCTGTGACACTTTGTTGTCCTGTGAATTTAATCCGCCTTCTTCTCTCAATCATTGCTTCCAGGACGTACCAGGCGGTGAAGCTCCTCTACTGTTTTGGCATTTTCATCACCTTCGCCCTGCAGTTCTACGTTCCAGCAGAGATTCTCATTCCACCGGTCGTGGCTCGTGTGTCAGAGAGGTGGGAGAAACCCGTCGACCTGCTGCTCCGCACCGTCTTGGTCATCTTCACATGTAAGTACCGACCAGCCGACAAAATAATGCAGGCTTCCATCCCCCGGAGGCTGAATCATTACGTTGGATTCAGTGAAAGACGTAATTATTGCTCCATGGATTCATCTCTGGTGCAGTGAGATGATTAACAGGGTAGGAAAGCAGAAGAAGTGTCTGCAACACTTTGGACTTTCCTCTAATCTCTGCTTTCTTTTGCACTTCTACTTATTTTTCCTCATTCAGCCTCTGAAGACTTTTAGAGAACCATTCTGTAATCGGACTGGTCACAAAATATAGACACACGCAAACTGAAAGATTGGTTGCAAGTAGACATTTCTTAATTAAATCGGGGCGGGGCTTGACAATAAAAGTCGCCAGTGGGACGACCGCATGTGCAGAAACTGTTTTAGAGACAGTGGGCAAGCAACTTAAGACGTTCGTCTGTGCAAAGAACCAGATGACCCTAATCCAACAAAGGGCATTTGTTAATTGTGGAGTATTTTGTATCAAAATGTCATTATTAAGCTGACGTATTACTCCATAGTATCTTTAATTATATACTTAATGTATTATAGCTTTAAATAAAGTGACAGTTTAGTGTTGAGCCCTAAGAGGTCACAATCCAAAAGGATGGGACCCCATGTTTAACCAGTTAATGCATGAATTATTATTATTAATTTTCGTAGTTTGTCCCAAAGCTCTGATCAAGATTCTGAAAATCAGTTGAGCCTCTGAGAAAGATTTGAAAAAAGCATCCCGACCCCCCAACCAAACCCCTCCGCTCAGTGTTCTCCGATTCCTCCAACGGAGCTCGTATCACCCTCCCTCGCAGAGCCGGCTAAAATGGGTATGCAGCAAAGGGCCGGCCGCAGGTCGTAGTCAAACCCGCGGCCGCTGCCTCGAGGACCTTCAGCCTCTTTACATGGGGCGGCTGCTCTAACCACTTAGCCACCGGCCGCCCCATTGGCAGCATTTTTATAAAAAAGTTAAGAGCATGTCAGTAATGTTTGTAGTACCTAAACTGCAGCACTGCCATCATTGACTAACTGAGCCAAGATTAACTCTGACTCAAATGTATTACTTATCCAAATTTATTACTTATTATTCAATTTTATTTATAGTGCCACATCATAACAAAAGTTATCTCAGGACACTTTACAAACTAGGTTAAGACCACACTCTATGACTTATTTATGATTTACAGAGACCCAACAATTCCCCCGTAGAGTACGGTGGCGTTGAAAACCTTCACTATAACAGACAGGAACGTCAGACAGACCCAGCTCTGTGGAGGACGGACATCTGTCTGCACCGGAGAGAGAAAGAGAAGGAGAGAGAGAGAGAGAAAAGACAGACAGATGGACAGAGAGAGAGACACTTCCAGTAACTATAATAATATCTATAGTAATGTGAATATGCCTGATTAATACAACAGAATAGTAGAAACAAGCACAGCTAAGGTGATAGATTATAACAGCAGCAGGAAGCGTCATGCAGGACCACGGCAGCAGGCACCGCCACCATCAGGAGACCTGCGAGACGACAAAGCACAAACAACTCCGGGGAAGAAGTTGAATTAGTAACATGCACTGATGAGACATGAATGGTACAGATTATTATCTAATTACTGGCAATGTTTCCATGCATAAAATATGCATTATTTTGCCCTTATTCTGAAAAAGACAGTATTCCTACTAAGCTGTTTACATGGCTAATGAAAGTGATTGTTATAATTATCCTAACAATCATGTTCAAATGCAGTTTATACAATAGGGTTTGTCATGGTGCCGGACATTGTTGGACCTTGCGAACACAGCCTCCCTTTTTCGATGCACGTACCTGGAAACCTGCAGTCTTGCAAACCAATGGCTGGTCGGTTTGTGATCAACAGCGCACAGAGCTGTCTGTAAACGGGCAAGAGGTTGTGTGTCACAAACTGCAGTAAAAGGCCCATAGAGACGCGAGTGAATGTGCTGTAAACATGTCCAAAGAATGCTCCTAGATGAGACCTAATTCGGAATATCCGAAGAGAATACACTATTAGCGTGATTGTCATATTTAGAATAATAGTGGAATAGTGTGCTTTCCCACAATGCCACTGTTGCATCTGTTGCATCTGTATGAACAAACAAACCAAAGAAGCAAAGACCCTCATGCTGCAGCCCAAGTTCCTCCTCAACTCAACTTCTTGAAGTGAAATAAGTTCCCGTCAGTTTAGTTTCCGTGCACGAATGCAGGACGCGCTGTGATACGCAGCATTCCCTGGTCCCCGGCTTCAAACCAGCATACTGATTTCCATCTTCTTTTCATTGCGTATTCCGATGCAGCGCGGTGCATAAAGTTCAGCAGAACGACTTTATTTCAGTCCTCAGCAGGAAAAAGAAATTGCCGTCTGTGTTGTGCTTCCTTCCTGGCTGCTGTAAAGCTTTTGAACTCACTTCTGCCGTGTGCCTACTTTCTTTTATTGTATTTTTTATTAGGTTCATTCTTCTAAAAAGAATCGAGTCTTGACAATCAGCACGCCAGCTGGCACTTAAAAGGGATCCCAGCCAACAAATGAATGTTGGTTTGTTTTTTATGAGTCACAAAATGACAAGCGGCTTACACTGTGCAAGCACGCATCTAATAAGATCTGCCTCTGCTTTAAACAACTCTATCTTTGTTTCATAGGGAGGTAAAAATGGAAGTAATCGACTCTTGAAAACAGTATAACAGCAGCCATGTTGGTGCACGTAATAGTTTAGTATATGTGGACAGGACTTCAGGGAGAACTGAAACCTGAGAAGCAAATATACACTCAGAAGTCCGCTGGTTTGAATCTTTTAATTTGCCGCTGAAAGACTCCTCTCATTCCTCAGTTACAGCAGTTTCAGCTGATTTCCCAGCTCTGCTAACGGGAGGGAGGTGGAAGCAACTATGACTCACCCTCAGCGAGCAATTAGTTCCAGGTACTGAGCCCCTTGAACTAAACTAGTAATTATGTCCCCTTTGCACTTTACTGTTTCCCCAACATCTGAATAAACGTGTGTAATTGGCCGATCGGTCAGATAACAGGAAAAAGTACGGTGGATATAATGAACAAGGTCGTCACACCAGCAGCATTTTAAACCTACTTACTTACAATACTAGAATAATAAAACCTCTTTCAACACCACGGTTCAAATTTAAAAAACAAAAATCCTTGGCACACTGTGGTGCAGAAAAAAGTCACTGAAATTTAGGGCAGATGCCGATAACAATTTTTTTTACATCAGCTTTACCATAAGACCTATACCAGGGGTGGGCAATTCCGGTCCTGGAGAACCTCTGTCCTGCATGTTTTAGGTTTCTCCCTACCCTAACACACCTGAGTCTAACACTAATCAAACTGTGACGAGCATCAGCTGCTTGATAACGAGCAAATCATTAGAATCAGGTGTGTCAGAGCAGAGAGAAACCTAAAACATGCAGGACAGTGGCTCTCCAGGATCGGCATTGACCACCCGTGACCTATACAGACTCACGATTTTCTAGAACCGATATTTGGAGCCGATGCTACTTTTGCTCTCTCAATTTTGCTCTCTCAATTTAGTTCCAAATATCATCCGATTATATCGTCTGATGATATCGGCCGGCCAATGTATCTGTCTGTCACTACTGTACACTGAACACACACCAACGCGCATCTCATCTCATCTCATCTGATCTCATCTCATCTTCAACCGCTTATCTGGGGTCGGGTCGTGGGGACAGCAGCTTTAGCAGGGGACCCCAAACTTCCCTTTCCCGGGCCACATTAACCAGCTCTAACTGGGGGATCCTGAGGCGTTCCCAGGCCAGTGTGGAGATCTAATCTCTCCACCTGGTCCTGGGTCTTCCCCGAGGCCTCCTCCCAGCTGGACGTGCCTGGAACACCTCCCTAGGGAGGCGCCCAGGGTTCATCCTTACCAGATGATCCTGAACCACCTCAACTGGCTCCTTTCAACACAAAGGAGCAGCGGCTCTACTCCGAGTTCCTCACGGATGCTGAACTTCTCCCCCTCTCTCTAAGGGAGACTCCAGCCCCCCTCTTTCGGCCACTTGTACCCGCGACCTGGTTCTTTGGGTCCTGACCCAGCTTTCATGACCACAGGTGAGGGTAGGAACCAGGACTGACCGGTAGATCCAGAGCTTTGCCTTCCTCAGCTCTCTTTTCATCACAACGGTGCGGTAGAGCGACTGCAGCACCGCCCCGGCTGCTCTGGCCAAACTCACGCTCCACGCGCAGTCAATTATATTTCCCATTGTTTCATCTGTGCATCCAAGCTTTTTTTAAAGCTTTGATACTTTTGATTCTATTAAACGTGGGTTATTTTCTAAAAGAATTAAAGGGTTGATTCTTTTGGCAGCCTTCGGAATGAATGATTGAAAAGGATTCAGAGGGTCCAAAGCGACTGTGTTTTACGGTTCTGTTGTATCCTTTAGTAAACTACCAAGTTTACCAAGTGCTCTTCCTTTACTCTCCTAGTTATCTCTCTGAATCTCTCTCTTGTTCACACACTCTTTCTGGTTGTCTCTCCCTCTGTGGACATCAAAGTCTAACCTTGTTTTTAACACTAATAATGATCCGAACATGTCCATCCCTCGTCCTAATGTCATCATTTATCGCACACACTTCTTCCTTTATTTTGTGAATGACAGTTCCTGAAGTAGGGACTTATTTTAACCATCATAGAGGAATTACTTTTATGTCTCTGGTGGTGGAAATGTCGGTTAAATCCCTGTAAATGTTTTTGGTTTTCAGAGAAAGTTTCTGCGGTGCAGTCCCACCTGTATCAGCAGAGCCGCTCGGAGCCGTTTAGTGGCTGAATGAATCTTTCACATGTTGGTTCTCTATTTTCAGTGGGTAATAGCTGCTCCTCTGCCTCTGTTAGTCCTCTGTCTAGTTGAAAATCACTGTCCCTTTTTAATCACTCCGATTCTAAACGCCCTTGGGTGTCTTTTGTGGTGATTGCGTGGAAGGCCCCTTATTTATTCCTTGAGTAGTTTTTTTCACAGTGAATGCAAACAGAACAATGTGGTGTTTTCAGATTTCTCTACATTTGCTGTAGGTTCTGTTGAGGCAGCTTAATAATGCAGACTGTTTTTTTCTGACGTCAATATCCAACACTACATTTACAATTATTTCTAAACAGCCCAGTGAGAGATGAGATGGTGAGGCCGGCAGATTGGACTGCTGCTCTCAGTGAAGCGGTAATTGGATGTATATGTGTGTGTTTGTGTGTGTGTGTGTGTGTTTGCGTGTGTGTGTCAGACACAGTTGAGTTGAATTAACACAGAGGCTTCTCATTTGTTTTTATGTTGCATATGATTTATTTAGATGATATTTTTTGCATGATTCTTGTGTTAAGATCCTTTTTTTTTACCATCTTCTGAATGAGTTTCTGCAGTTTGCAGTTTTTGAAAACCTATTCCCGTACTGGAAATGCGTCAGATGCGGCCTGAAATGCTGGTATCAGTATTGCTATTGGCAAACACGTCTAACCTTAGAGTGAGAGTTTACTGTGAGCCATATCACATCCAAACAGGGTTAATAATATACAGCTTTTAATAAAGAAGAAGAACATATACAGGTATTTGTATATATATATATTTTTTTTTATGCAACGGCACGAGATCTGTACTCCGTATCAGCTGATAACATAGACTGTATAAAAAAATGGACGTAGCATACCCATCTGTTCTCTCAACTTGATCCAATCGTCCTCGCCTACAGGAGTCGCCATCTTGTCAGACTTTGACTCCGTCTCATTTCCTCTGACCAAAGAAGGGCATTGATGTGACGTGGGGGGGAGGGAGATACGTCCATCTAGCTGACGTGGAGAAGTGAGGGCCAGAACCTAGCTGTCACTCAAGCCCCTAATTATTCAAAAACTTTAACCTCCAATAAAATAAAAACTAGCCTAGTGTTGTCATGGAGATATGACCTAAACATACAGACAAGGATGTTTTTTTGTACCAGGGCCTTAAACAGGTTTAATGATGCTGTGTAAACGGCCTGTTTAACATGGGGGTCAATGAGATACTGCTCTTTTATGAAACCTGCCCCTAGTGGACACTCTGAGAACTGCAGTTTCTGGCACTTCCGTATTGGATCAAACAGAAAATGGCTGTGGTGGGGGCTTGGCTGATACACAAGTTTAGTTATTAGATTTGCTGTAGGGAAGGAAAAAGTGTTATCGAAACATCTCTAGTTTGCATGTATGAACATCAACATTTGAGTGTGTACGTATGCAGGTATGTGGACCGGAGGATGCCCTTTCTGTAGGGTCAGTTGAGTTTGTGTGTGTGTCTCTGTGTATGTGTAGCAGGTTTCACGTGAATGTTAATGAAAACCAGCAACTTACCAGCCACACTTCTCCTCTCTCTAACATTCCCCCATCCATTCTCCTTCCTCCCACAATTTCAGGCAGCAACAAACTCCCTTTTATATCTCTGCCAAGGCTTTTTCATAGCAGCAATAGTCCTCCGATTGCTATTGATTACCGTTCAGCCAAGACTGCGGATCCTCTAAGTCTGTTGTCATCTCCTGCCTTCCCGGTTAGATTGCTTTGATTCAGTGTGGGAGCACGTAGGGGTCGGTAGGAGACAGACCTCCACCCATTTAAACATCATTATGTTCACACTAAATCTGCTGGGTTTGAGATTTTCAATCCCTGTGAAACTTTGGCTGCATGGAAATGAATTTGGATTTTGTTCATTGGCAATTTTTTTATTATTACAGAACTCTAAAATTCTGTGTTAGCCAACAGAAACCTGCTTTCTTTTAGTTATTCTAAAGTTATTATATAATCGCAAGGAAACATTAATTTCTCCTTTGACCTCATAAACTCTCAAGTACCCTTCACCGTACTGCCCCGAGCTAATCACGTTGGGCTGTTAGCGACTCGTCGGGATTTCTCCATTAATAGTTTATACACGAAAATAACTCTTTCGATGGCTTATTTGATGTATGTAAGGGCGCAGTCACACTGTCCTTCCGTCCCGTGCCCCGTGCTTTAGGGTCCTTGTCCCCCCCTCCAGGCCCGTTTGTACTCACACTACCTGGGCCTCGGAGAATGCTTCTTGCTGCCTATACGTCATCACGGCGTAACACGTCACACGCATTGATGACGTCATGGCGATGCGTGGCTTTGTTTCCAGATCTTTCCGTAGACCTCGGAGTTTTTGTGCGTCTTGTCGACTGTTTTTGAATCTTTTCATCGACCAAATCTGCAGTAAACACTCCACCTCCGCATCACACCAACGTGAACCTTTCGCCGCCATTGTTGTTGTTTTAAATGTCCGCGCATGGTCCCTCCTTCTATTTTCTATGTCCCAACAGGCGCACATAAATTACATCAGAACCGTCGTAGGCCTCGTGCTCGTGCTCGTAAACGTGCGCACGCTCATGCTCGTACATGTGCAAACGCGCTCTACAAAAGCCCACCTCTCTCAGACAGGCCGTGGACGGCCAGCTGGCCGTAGCTAGGCGCAGAGCGGTTGCACTCACACTGGTCAAACGCACTAGGCTTGACTCGAAAAACCTGTTTTGGTCCGGTGCGGAAGGACAGTGCGAGTGCGCCCTAAGTGCCGAAAAAGACCCTTTGATTTAGAATTTGAGACAGTTTGGGACCTAGCCGCCATTGTTTTCCACTGACCAAGCACCGCTGTTTTGTTGCTGTGATTTGTCTTGGGAATCGAACATTAAATGAGAAGGCCTCGGTTAGTCTGCCGCCTCCTCTGGGTGAAATGACTGAAGACGAGTTTCTGTGTGGCGGTCTGAAAGCCCCTTGAAGACATTAGAAGCATTAAAGGGCTTTGTAGACTCAAAGAAGGCTTATGATTGGGTTTTGTGGACGCTGCGACTTGTATGACCGGAGTCTTTCTTTCAGTTGGTGTTGGACTGAAGTTAATTCACACACACAGGACCTTCAGAAGCATCTTTTGAGTGGAGTGTGTCCAGTCTGCAGGCTACATGATTGCATCTCTGCTTTTCGCTGATGATGTAATTCTGTCGTCAGACCATGTCCTCTAGACCCGGGAAGATTGTAGCCCGGTGTGATTTCATTACGATCGGAAAACTGGATTGCGCCTGTCTGCTCGGGGAATGATTTTCTGCCCCAAAGTGAAGGAGTTTACTAGTTTTGTGGCCTTGTTATGTCTTGTGATTGAGGGTAGGGTGGAGCATTAGATCAACAGACAGGTTGGTGCAGGGTTTGCAGTAATAGAGGCATTCTACAGCATGCCATGATGAAGACTGTAATGAAGCTGTTAAGGTGGTGGTGGAAGCCTCTTCTTGGAGGCATACTGGACTGGACTGGACTGTCATGTGTTGGGAGATTCAGAGGCAGACCCAGAACAAACTACGGGGGTTATTCTCTTATATAGGAACACGTCAGGATGCCCCAGAGAGAGCTGGAGGACGTGGCTGAGGAGAAAGGCATTTGGGCTACTTGGAAAGTGGCCCAAAATAAATGGATTAACCGATGGATGCTATTACTAAGTGTTTCAGCCAGTAAATGTTTCATCCTTCTCAACTTAGTTTCTTAAAAAGTTGCTCGATTGATTCTACCGGCGAGCCTGAAGCTTTGATTACATTCGTAGGCGAAATGAGATTGATGGTACAAATCAAGTCATGACACTAACCAGGACCTCATTCTAAGGATTCACTTTGGTTTTTGCTGCTGCTCATTAAAGACAGAAAGGCTAAAGGAGGTTTTCAAAACACCTAAAGAAAAAAGTAATTGAGTTTAGAGCGAGCACAATAAGATCAATGGCCTGCCTATGAGCATAAGGAGGATGAAAACAGGTCCACATTTCTATATATTTCCTAGGATCTTCATTCCAAAAGAGATTTACACGTCCACAGAGAGTGGATCCTGCAAAGAAAACTGATCTGAGGGTCGCAACCCCTCATGGTGTCTGACTAAAAGGTGTCACCACATCATCTTGTTACACAAACTAAAGTGGCCCACATTGTATTTTTGTTTAAATAATGGGCACAAACTAGAAGAAGGTAGGGGCCACACAGGTTCCACTTCTGTACTGTGAGGGCGCACTCACACTGTCCTTCCGCACCGGGCCAAAACAGGTTTTTCAGCTAGAGCCTAGTGCGTTTGACCAGTGTGAGTGCACCCGCTCCGTGCATAACTGCGGCCAGCCGACCGTCCACGGCCCGTCTGAGAGAGGTGGGCTTTTGTAAAGCGTGTTTGCACATGTACGAGCACGAGGCCTACGACGTAATTTATGCGCGCCTGTTGGGACAGAGAAAAAAGAAGGAGGGACCAATGCGCGGACATTTAAAACAATGGCGGTGAAAGGTTCACGTTGTTGTGATGCGGAGGTGGAGTGTTTACTGCAGATTTGGTCGATGAAAATAATCAAAAACAGTCGACAAGACGCACAAAAACTCAGAGGTCTACGGAAAAATTTGTAAACAAAGCGACGCATCGCCATGACATCATCAATGCATGTGACGTGTTACGGCGTGATGACGTATAGGCAGCAAGAAGCATTCTCCGAGGCCCAGGTAGTGTGAGTACAAACGGGCCTGGAGGGGGGGACAAGGACCCTAAAGCACGGGGCACGGGACGGAAGGACAGTGTAAGTGCGCTCTAAGTGTCCTAACTCTTATTTTATAACGCTGCTAACTATCTATGTAGTGTCAAAAAGTTTTTCTCATCAAACTTTGATTCGCTGCCTCAGAGGCACATTCTTATGTAAAATACATTTTGGCTTTTTAAAGTTTTCTTAGATCTTCAATTCCCCCCTTTTAACTTGTGTATGGGTCGTGCGTAGCCTTGCCAGCATGGTGCAGTGTGTAACCCCTACAGCAATATACTATTAGTGTCACTTTCTGTGTAGGTGTTATGTGTCTGCGCCCTTGTGCCGACGTTGAGTGCGTTGCTTAAAAGCCTCCATTAACTGATGGATGTTAAAACCGCAATTTAAATCACATCAGCCTGGAAGAAGCTGTGAAAGTGTTATAATATAGCAGATAAATGTGGTGATCCTACGTTGAGCTTGATACAGTTGCTGTTTCTCAGCACCGGGGAGTGCTTAAGATCTTTATATTATTCATGCTTCACTGGACAGCATTGTTTATGAGAAACAGGGACAGCAAAGATGCAGTACGCGAGGGAAATGGGGCCCAGAATAAGATGTTTTACAGAGGTAGAGATATATAAATATCTTATGCAGTAAATTTAACTGATCTGCAGGGATGTCATGGAGGCTATTCAATACCAAGTTTATGGCTGCACACTTGGTATAATCAATACATACTTTGATCAGCAGTTATATAACAAGAAATGTCCAGCCTCAGGTTCATTGCCATTCCCTTCCGCGCTGCACTTGACATGGAATGAAACCTCAAGTCACGTCAGAATTATTGAGTTACGCAAACCACGGCGTTTGTGAGCCCCCGGGATCTTCATTTCCTTTATTGGCTGTGATTGGAGCCTGTAGGGAATTATGGAAATCCCACGCTGTAAAAAGATTTCTGCACATGCATGTTGATAAGCTAATAAAAGGGAATACATGCATACGTGTGCCACTTCATGTTGGCGGGTCATTTGCAAAGCAGCTCGTGGTTTCATTGGTGCTGGGCAGAGTGTCTGTTGTGAATGTGGGGATGTTGCAGCTTCAAGAAAAGACTTGCTTCCAGTGGGATCCCACTGATGCATGCTTGAATGAAGGAGTCGAGGGACGGGTGTTGGGGGACGGGGGTTGGGGGGTGCTGGAGGAGGAATCTCGTCGCTCTTACATGCAAATCTGCAAGTAGGAGATTGCTTTTGGTTTTGAATGGGAATACAAGATGAGACTGAAGCCGTGCATCGACGTCTGCATGTGCGTAGAGTAATTCTTGAAGAGAATGCCTCCGAGAGTCTCAGTGTTTGATGCCAGAGCAGATGTCGGTTCTTGAGTCTGGAGGGAGAAGCTTTTTTCTTCTTTACACTACTGCTGTCGTATTTTAGTGATGTGAGTTTGCTTCTGCTGGGCTCTGTTGCAAGGTTATCTGAGTGTGCAGCGAAAGAGAGGCTGACAGTGTACAAAGACACAATCCCCCGAACGGCCTTACACACAGCAGGTTTGTCACTCTTCAGATAGTTTTTTAAGCTTCTTCTAAATGTTGCAAAGAGATGAAAAGAACATATTCAGATTACAAACAGCACCGCATAAGCACTAAAGGTCCAAGAGTAATAATCAGAGACACTTCTGTGAGTGTGTAGAGGACTAGTAGAGCCCGAAGGATGTTTCATCTTAAAAGTTACCATCCCGAAAGAGAAGAGCTAGAACATTTGTTTACTTGTTGTGCTGTTTAGCATTTTCAGATGTCTTCTTAATGTGAGATCAGTCAGCCGACAAATAATCTTGGTGGCAATCTGCAAAGTCAAAATTGCTTTTGAATGATTGATGGTGAGAAATGTGGGTAGTGTTGACTGATGTCCCAAATTAATTTTTACCTGGGAGCTCTTTCAAGTGGCAGCAGTGTGAAATGAGCATTGATGTTTCTCTGTTTCCAGTCGCTACAACAACAAATCCCCATCACTGGTTTCAGTTTGATGTCAAACGGTTAGATAAGAGTTAAAAGAGAGCATACTCTCTCTCTCTCTCTATCTCTCTATCCCTCTCTCGCTCACGCTGCCGAGCTGTGCTTTGACTTGTGCTCCTGCTCGAAAGGTCAGGACATTTCAATGCAGCAAGATTTCTTTTGAAGTGAGCACTCTATTCTAATTTACCAGAGATGAGGGGTGGAGGAGCTTACTGTTGCTGTTACCGTTGTTGCGGTTCAGAGAGCCTCTGAGTGGCAGCTATAGGAATGCTATGTGGCTTTGCCTTGTCTCTCGTACTTGTATGTGCCGTGATACAGTTATGTTACAGGGTTTAACAAGCATCGCCCAAAGGCAGAGCACTTGTATCGCTGTTTGATCAGTCAGGCAATACATCTCAAATGGGGTGCTCGGAGAGAAACCGTAATGCTGAACTGTCAGGTAAAGCTGCATTTAGTGATTCTTGAGCAACGGTGGCAGATGGTAGATTTAAAAACAAATAGAAGTCACTCCGGCTTCATACGCATTTCTCTTTTATTCAGAAGATGTTTCTGCCCTCAGGCCTTCTTCAAGATCAAGCATCGTAGTGAGACACAGGCACTGGTATGATATATAGATGACTTTTGCTCTCTATGACAAAGCTATTCAATATTAAACCTTAAAGGAGACCTGAGGGATGAAACATCATCTGAATAAAAGAGAAATGCATGTGGAGCCGTAGTGTGCATTGGCAACACTTGTTTCCTACTTTCAAAACTACTTCAGGTGATCAGCACCTCTTTACAACCCTTTTGTGTGTATTACTTTTCTAAAACTATAGAGTCTTAACGTTATGATAGCATACACTAGCAAAATGTTACTTGCGTCTTTAAATCTGCATTCATCCTTTACACATCCAGCAGCCACGGAGCGACATTAGCATACCTCCTGAGGAAAATATCACTCTCTTGCTGCTAAAAAAGTTTCACATTGTTCACCACATCCCTGTTAACTTGCTCTATAGTAAATGACTGAAAGATGCTCAAACAGCTGAGGGGGGGCTGCTTAGTTTGACGACATTTCTCTTGTTATTTTTGGCACTTCGAGTGACACTTGACATTATATGTAGTCATTTGCGCATTTCCTCCTTTGTAGAAAGCCTTGAAAACACTTAAATTTAAAGTGGTGTTGTCAAGGTTTGAACTCAATTCAATTCAAAAGTTATCTCAGGACACTTTACAGAGTAGGTAAAGACCACACTCTATGACTTATTTATGATTTACAGAGACCCAACAATTCCCCCGTAGAGTACGGTGGCAACGAAAACCTTCACTATAACAGACAGGAACATCAGACAGACCCAGCTCTGTGGAGGACGGACTGTGCCTGGATTTTAAATAAATGTTGTTTACAGCACAATAACATCTAATGTGATGAAAAAGTATAATCATCAGTATGTGTAATTTCCCACAGCTTGAAAATATTACAAATTTGATGGTAGGAACCCTGCTGTTCACCCATTATTCCTGAAAAAATATCACTGCAGCTTTAAGTAGACAGTATTTACCTAAGTCAATAAGGAGTTAACTTATTGCCATCAGTTAAATGCAACACTGACACTTAAATGGTTTGGCCTGTACCACCCCAAATCATGTTTGGCTCAAAAGGCTTTACAGTCTCTTCAGCATACAACACCTACTATCCATAGATGGTTAAAGAAAACATTCAGGGCGCACTCACACTGTCCTTCCGCACCGCGCCCCGGGCTTTAGGGTACTTGTCCCCCCTCCCTCTCCCCCCGCGCCCCAGCCCCATTTGTACTCACACTACCTGGGCCTCGCGCAAATGCTTCTTGCTGTCCATACGTCATCACGCTGTAACACGTCACACACATTGATTGCGTGTGTGTGGCTTTGTATACAAATCTTTCCATAGACCTCGGAGTTTTTGTGCGTCTTGTCGACTGTTTTTGAATCTTTTCATCGACCAAATCTGCAGTAAACACTCCACCTCCGCATCACACCAACGTGAACCTTTCGCCGCCATTGTTGTTGTTGTTAAATGTCCGCGCATGGTCCCTCCTTCTATTTTCTATGTCCGAACAGGCGCACATACTGCTACCACCGTAGGGCTCGTGCTCGTGCTCGTGCTCGTGCTCGTGCTCGTGCTCGTGCTCGTACATGTGCGAACAGCTCTACAAAAGCCCACCTCTTTCAAGCGGGCCGTCCATGTCCGCAGTTATGCGCG
Organism: Echiichthys vipera; assembly: GCF_963691815.1. NCBI lineage: Eukaryota > Metazoa > Chordata > Actinopteri > Perciformes > Trachinidae > Echiichthys > Echiichthys vipera. The sequence continues at coordinate 3,121,152 of NC_139831.1, forward strand.
GAGCGGGTGCACTCACACTGCTTAAACGTACTAGGCTTTAGCTGAAAAAATGGTTTTGGCCCGGTACAGAAGGACAGTGTGAGTGCGCCCTTAATGGAGAAATAGGACTAATAGATATTCACATTACTTGACAAAAAGCCAGAAGAACATTGCACACACCGGCAAACCAAAACAATGCCTGAAGTGTTGACTGAATTCCAATTGCAGCCACACAGTCCCATTACAGAGAGTCACCGGCTTTATCGTTAAAGCCCATATTTGAACACTTCTGGCTTTGACAACTCCCAGTGGCATCGAAAAAGACACTGCAGCAGAAAGCAATTCGCACCAATTATTCAATTTCTTCCTTTCTGCACCACAGCAATATTGGCTGTAATGTTCATGTCATTTTTGTTTTCAAAGTGCTTCCCTCGTCCGAGTCACTTTGCCACAGGCTCGAGCTGAGCGGCGAGCGTGTGTTGTTCGGCTGTTGATGGGAACAAGACAGGACATGAGGATGTCGCGTGAGCCTCCTCCTCTTTTGTGCTTCGTCCTGGAGCGCTGTGGCACAAAGGTGACGTGCCACAGGGAATGCATGCTGCATGTTGCAGTTGATATTTTTTACCTTTTCAGAAACACATGATTGCTTGCACACATTCACCTTTAAGTCTTATGGAGCTAATTCACCTGTGTTGTTTGGCCTTTGCTTCCTGCGCCTGTTTCAGTAAATCAAAGATCAGATGTCGGTTGATGTGATGAACTTACTGTAGGTCTAAAGGTCTATTTCAGAAAGGCCCTCAAATGATAATAATAATAATTCTCCGGGCAATGAGCTGCTCTAGTCACACATGGGCTAAGTCAGTTTACACAGACTAGGCTAGCAGTGTGTAAAGAGTTTAATGTCCAGGGGGGGTGGATGACGTCTTGGTGTTCTTGGTAGTGATGTTACTTGCCATGGGGAAGTCTTCCCTCTGTTTAAAGGAAACTCGTGTTTTGTTGTTGTGGGTTTTCACGTCGTTTTAGGCGCCATTGCTTCCTACTTTATCCCATTTACGGGGCAAAAGCCACTGCAGTGGCGTGGGCAGTTATAACCAACGGAGCATGCTCAGACGCGTAACCCGATAATACTCCGCAAACGCTGTTTACATGCATGAAAACTCAGACTACTGAAGGAGTTCTCTAGGTCTGTTAACCGGGGTATGAAAACTCTGATTTTACCCGAGGTACGGTGTGTACATGCCGTTTGACTGTAGCCTTAACCCGAATATAATCAGGTTTTTAAACTGCATGTAAACACACTGCGGTGATGTAAATAATGAAACATTATAGACCTCTTCTTCAGCCTGTCATTATCACAGCACCCACTGTATGAAAAGGTAATAATTCATGAATGCAGCAGTCGCTCCTGATCACTTGCAAATGACAGGAGGGAACAGTCCGCCCTGAAGGTCACATCGGAGAAACCAATCAGAGCACAGTGTCTGGATGTGAAAGTCATGTTTTTAAAGTAGCCTCATATTTGAAAGAAAATCTATGTCTCCAAACATCCAGAACCACAGCTCACTAAGTGTTTCAGCAGAGCTAAAAGAAGCACAGCCAGGTCAGCCTGAGGATTTCTGTCTGTAGCGTGGACCTCCTGCTGGGCGGGGAAGGTCAGCGTTGCCCTCCAACTCCATCTTCCCTCACTTCCACTCCTCCTCTTGCCTTCTGTCCTTTGTCAACCTTCTCTCTCTCTCTCCTACTTTCTGTCATGTTGTCTCACTCTCAATGTCTAGATCAGGGTTGCTCAACATATTCTCGCCTGTGACCTATTTTTTTAGGTCCTAAAAAAATTGTAATGACACCAAAATGTAGAGATCCTGACATTGGAGCATTGCATGTTCAAACTCCAAATGCATTGTATCTAAATTGGGATATATTTGAATAAACATGAGAAAGAACATAAGAAGCAGAGATCTAATACCGAAACCCTCAAAGCAATTTCAGTCAAAAGCAACTGGACTTGGTTCTTCGTCAGGAAGACGTTTCACCTCTCATCCAAGAGGCTTCATCAGTTCATGTACACATCTGACCAGGCTGGGACTGGACCAGGACCAGGACCAGGACCAGGCTGGGACTGGTCCAACTAACTGGTGTGAGAACTTTTGTGAACTTTTGTGAACAGTTGTTCTTTAACCTCAAAGAACAACTGTTCACAAATGTCCTCCTGTGACCCCAACGACTGTCGTTCAGACTCAATAGAGCACTAACGAAGCCGAAACCAACTACCCACCAACGACTGCCACTCTAACGACGGTCGTTGGCACTTGGAGCACAAAAGGTTCCAGTGACATCATCGGCCTTGTGAGAGGTTAAATACCTGGATCTCACACCAGTTAGTTGGTCCAGTCCCAGACTGGTCCTGGTCTTGGTCCTAGTCCTGGTCCAGTCCCAGCCTGGTCAGATGCGTACATGAACTGATGAAGCCTCTTGGATGAGAGGTGAAACGTCTTCCTAGACAAATAACCAAGTCCAGTTGCTTTTGCCTGAAATTGCTTTGAGGATAAAGACGTCCTGGACGAATGAGAACATTCACAGGCGTAATACCTAAAAGTTTCCTGTACTCTTTAATTAGAGGCTCAGGGTTTTCATTTAATAAATTTAAGCACGTTGAAGAAATGTAATATTTTCCCCACATCAGAAAGTACGTTTTCTGTCCATAGAAAGAAATCTTAAACCCCCCAACACTCTTATCCTCTTGTATCAATCAGTGTAAAGCATCACCGACTGGGTGAGTAGGGAAATGTGAGCGTGCGTTCCTACGCAGTATGGAAAAGTATGGAATCCTGAGTGTATTTCTTAGTAACATCAGTGGCATGATAGGACTTTTGAGTGCTCAAGTTGTAGGAGTTTGCACATTGGCAGCAGGAGGTAACTGCTCACAGACGGCAGTGCAGCTTTATACTCAGGAGAGTTTGCAGAAAGTCAAACAGAACGGCTGTCCCGCTGTGACTCATCGTTTTTCTTCATCCTCGTTAAGCAATGACTACTAGAACGTGTATCAGGTTTTAACTTTCTGCAGCCTGGATGTTCTAAGAGTCTTTTTGACACGTATTAGGACAAAAAGTTTTCTCAGAGCAGGTTATACAGGTTGAAACTCTGTGAAAGTGTCATTAAAGCTTTTCTGGCACCCTCAAAAACCTGGAGTAGCACCCAAGGGCTCTTAAATATAGACAGTTGAGCTTGAGGTCAAGCCAGGAATGGACAACTATCTCTCCTTTTCCTGTTGCTTGTTTACCCTTCAGCCTTATTTGGTGAGGAGATAAAGTTTGGGTCCACTGGAGGCTCCTTTGCCACAGTGCTGTGTTCTTTCTGGGCGTACTCACACTGTCCTTCCGCACCGCGACCCGGGCTTTAGGGTACTTGTCCCCCCTCCCTCTCCCCCCGCGCCCCAGCCCCGTTTGTACTCACACTGCCTGGGCCTCGGCCAATGCTTCTTGCTGTCCATATGTCATCACGCTGTAACACGTCACACGCATTGATCGCGTGTGTGTGGCTTTGTTTACAAATCTTTCCACAGACCTCAGAGTTTTTGTGCGTCTTGTCGACTGTTTTTGAATATTTTCATCCGACCAAATCTGCAGTAAACACTCCACCTCCGCATCACACCAACATGAACCTTTCACCGCCATTGTTGTTGTTGTTAAATGTCCCATTTAAGTGTACTGTTTAACTGTAATTTGAGAATGTTTGGGACCTTGCCGCCATTGTTTTTCACTGACCAAGCACCGTCGTTTCGTTGCCGTCATTGGCTGTAGTTCACATTTCATGGCTCTGATTGTTAGTAGGTCTGCTCTTCACCGTTGTTAACACCTCTTCGAAATCAAATATAAACCGAGAGGGCCCAGACTAAAACGCATTTGCAATTAGTCTGGTGATGCCAGGCTAAAGAACATCGACACCGGACGAAAACAGCTCCTCGTCTACCATGTTCTTAAAAATCATAACAGCCATCTTCGGGAGTTTTTATGTTGAGTTTTCTGGTGGTTGGCATCCATAGGCATTACCGCCATCTGCTGGACTCTCCCTTGCCCCATCTTTTCCGACATTGTCACGTGTAAAATGGTTTAAGACCAAAAAGTTCCTGAATGTAGTGCATGTGTAAATAGTGAAAATCACTGGCGGTGCCTCAGAGGTGTCCCCGTAATTCACCGGGAACTATGGAGCAATTAACCCTGTCAATTTGAGTGAGGCCACACGGTGGTGTGGTGGCGACCCCGACCCCAGGATAAGCGGCTGAAGATGAATGAATGAGCCCTCGCTTTTCCTCATGTTTGTTCAGTCAAGCTCTTTCATATAGGGAGGCACTGACAGACAGTGAAGCCTCTATTCACTCAATAACATTGCCTGTTGTAATTGTACGTTTCACTTTTTGGCATATTGCAGGTATCAAACAATGAAATGACATGGCAGGCTACAAATGTCTCTTGATAACATTTTGTCATTGTACAATGCGCCCCCAAAAAAGAATGGCAGTCCATCACCATGTGGTACCAGAATACATACTCTTGTGTGTATCAAAATAGCTTTCGTCCTTATTTTTAACCGTATTTGACTGTTCGTGCCCTTTCGACTGTAACTTCCATTTATCGTCTCTGTCAGGTAAGACAGCAAAGTGCTTTCTATGACGCGTGTGATTTTTTTTTACTCCCTTCCTTTTGGGATGATTTCAAGCCATGTTCCTTTTCAGCACCACTTTGCAAGTCATTACTGGTTCAATGGACGGCTTTAGGTAGCTTTTGGTAGCTTTAGGTATCGAGATTCAAAGCAGAAACTTCAGTTTACTCACCTGTCTCTTTCTCAAGGCCACCACTGCCCACTCATGAATGTCACCAGTTTGTCCTTCATAATCTGAATGTTTCCATCTTATCCTCGAAATATCCGTTCTTGCTCTGAGGCTCGTTTTGCACAAGATGTACATCAATTACTTCAAAATCATAGTTGCAGAAGAGATTGATATGGATTTATTCATGAAAGCAAGCAACAGACGTCCTTATTCATCAGAAGAACACACACACACACACACACACACAAAGGCCATGAAATACACACACATGTGCCAAACAGGACCTATATACATGCAATTAATGGAGAGAAGTTAGAGCGAGGGGGCTGCCAAATGGATCGGCACCAAAGCTTGGGGGTTCAGTGCCTTGCTCAACAGCACATTGGCAGTGCCCAGGAGATGAACTGGCACCTCTCCACACACACACACACACACACACACACACAGGCGGCAAACAGCACCTGTGTACATGCAGTTAATGGAGAGATGTCAGAGCGAGGGGGCTGCCAATGGCTCAGCGCCCCGATCAGTTGAGGGTTCGGTGCCTTGCTCAACAGCACCTAGGCAGTGCCCAGGAGATGAAGTGGCACTTCTCCACACACACACGCACACACACACACACACACACACACACACACACACACACATGCACCAAACAGGACCTGTATACATGCATTTAATGAAGAGATGTCAGAGCGAGGGGGCTGCCAATGGCTCAGCGCCCGATCAGTTGAGGGTTCGGTGCCTTGCTCAACAGCTACTCGGCAGTGCCCAGGAGATGAACTGGCACCTCTCCACACACACACACGCACACACACACACACACACACACACACACACAGAGGCCCGAAATACACACACATGCGCCAAACAGGACCTATATACATGCAATTAATAAAGAGATGGCAGAGCGAGGGGGCTGCCAAATGGATCGGCACCTTGGGGGTTCAGTGCCTTGCTCAACAGCACCTTGGCACCTCTCCAGCCACCAGTCCACGCTCCATTCATGGTCCATACAGGGACTCGAACCGCCTACAGTTCCCAAACGAGTCACCTATGGACTCTCTTATAGCCGTACAATTTAGAGCAATCATTTTTTTCACAATCGTCGTCTTTGCTACAGAAGGTAAACAGTCGTCTGCATTCGTTGAAAATCCACCCTGAAGCCATGCTTTGCCTTTTTCCTCACAGACACACATGTTCAGACGACACACTGCACACTCTCTGTTGGTGCTTATTACCCTGCTCACATAAAACCCAGGCTGCTGTTCAAGGCGTAATCTCTCTTATTTAGGTTCAACACCGTGTTTTTATATACGCCTGGGAAGTTCACAGCGTTCACAGAATGTTAAAATGCTGTAATAAAGTAGCACGGCTTTGTTTTTATTTGACAGTTAATGTGAGCCCTGTTCTTCCATGTGTTGTTTGTACAATTGTACAAATGTGCTCAATTACAGTGACTTACAATAAGGCAGCAGTAAAATGTGTTTACATAACGGGTGCTTTGCAGGGTTTGAATAAACTCTGCATCATTTAGTGGTTCATGTGATCGTGGGCTCGTTGCTCAGCTGTTGTCGTGCACTTAAGTGTTAAATCTGCGTGGTTTTAGTTATGAGCAGACCAGTTAAGAGAGAAGCTCTGATCATTTTTGTTTGATCCGTCAACCTTTTCATGTTGTGTTGCCGACTTGAAAGCCACACAGATGACTCAGAGACCCCTAATTTGTTTGCTTTGGTGAGGTGAAAACAATTCTATTTGATCTTAAAGGGCACAAAAAAATGTGCACAGAAGACTGAAACAGGGCAGAAAGAAAGGACCTCAAAGACAAAGGACTGAAAAAATGTGCTATCGCTTGAAAAGCTGAGCATAAAAGCGATAAGAATGATTATAAACTGCATTCTGGGCAGTTGTTTACGTTGAATAGTTCGTTTTTCAATGCCTGGTGAATGGCAGAATGCAGAAAAGTCGGTTTTACTTGGCTAAAATCACAGGAACAGTGATCATGTTTATTTCTGATGAGTCGTTTTAAAGAAAGGTTTGAAATTGCTAAAATTAGTTTGTGAGGTATGAACAATTCAGTGGGTGGCTGTGGTTCAGGAGGTAGAGCGGGTTGTGGTAAATTGGCAGCTTCTTCAGGCTTCATGTCAAAGTGATCTTAACCCCAGAGTGTGTGAGGATGTAGAAAGTATTGTAAAAGCACCTTGAGTCGTCAAAAGACTATAGAGGCGCTAAATAAGTACAAGTCCATTTAGCATTTAACAATTCAGGAATGTGTGTGCAGAGCTCTTGAGCTTCAGCGGCTCACTAGCATTATTTCTACCAAAGAGGCCATTTTCAAAGGGTTGAGGATCCTCCCGCGGCCATTCAACCCATGCTTGCAAAGGCTCAAATGGTTTCCCATAGGACAGGGAAGCCTGGAAAAAGGTGTTGTTTACCTTAATAACATGTTGGAGCTGTAGAGCCTTTAGTCTGCAGCTCTTCATCTAATCATCAGTGTGGCTGTTTCTTCTTGTAACATTCATCCCACTGACCAACGGGTGCCACATGCATCCATATCATGTTCCGTTGACCAATTTTATTTAAAAATAGCACCAATAACACATTTCTGCAAACACCAAAAAAACAACCAACAACATTTTTTCCATAGCTGCTTCACAAAAAAAAGCCTCCAGCTAGTGGCTAGTGGAAGGCTTTTAATGTGAAGCAGCATCAGCAGCAGGAAGGGATGTGCCTTCCCAATTAATACAGCTAATATGAAGCTTCAGGCTACACGGTGTAGTGATTAGTGATTAGCACTGTCGCCTCACAGCGAGAAGGTTGCAGGTTCGCATCCCGGCTGGGGCCCTTCTGTGTGGAGTTTGCATGTTCTCCCCGTGTCTGCGTGGGTTTTCTCCGGGTTCTCCGGTTTCCTCCCACAGTCCAAAGACGTGCAGGTGTTCGGTTCATTGATGACTCTAAATCACCCGTAGGTGTGAATGGTTGTCTGTCTCTGTTCGTCTCTATGTGCCCTGCGATAGACTGGCGTCCTGTCCAGGGTGTACCTCACGCCCGATGTCAGCTGGGATCGGCTCCAGCCCCCTGCGACCCCGACAGGGACAAGCGTTTGAAGATGAATGAATGAATGAAATATGAAGCTTCAGTGTAGCTGAAAAGCAATCAGCAAACAGTGTGAACAGGAATGTATGAGTGCAACTAAGTGTCTACTCATACTTACCATTCGCGGCTAAAGTCTAGTTCAAGTCTGGTGTCAAACTCAGGCCCGTGGGCCAGATCTGGCCCGAGGTGTAATTATGTTTGGCCCGCAAGATCATATCAAGGTTCTGTGAGAGCTGGCCCGTGAGTATAAAGCACATACACGTCTACTTTTCTGTTGACAAACATGAGCATCCATGCTACCAGTCTCTGCAGACACACTGAATCCACCCCTCCCCAAAACTGGCCAAAAGAAAGATGGAGGACAGGAGCTTTCACGGCGGTGGGAGGCAGATGATCTGTGTCTGAAGGTAAAGAGCTGTTTGTCACCGTGGCTGTAACCAAAGAATCAAACAGAAGAAACACCACGACAAGAACAAGGAGCTGCACTGGAAAGCTTCAACGTTACACATCTGGAGAGAAGGGAACACATGCAACAAATACAGAGTTTGGAACGCAACTTTGTCCCAGTTTTAAATTTGGCCCACTGTGAATTGGAGTTTGACACCGCTGGTCTAGTTCGTCTGAAACGTGTGTCTTTGAGGGGTGAGGACATCTATAACCAAGAGGCAATCAAGCCGAGGCCGGGATCACTTCAAGTAACGTGAGCGCACGGCACAGATCACCTGGGCCTCGTGTGAGTGCGCCCTAAACCCCTCCTGCTCTGTGTTGTTGTTGCCTAGAAGTGATTTTTCCTTTAATTTCATTGAGTTTTTTTATAAGAATTAAATAAATAATCATCACAGTCCAAATTGATTACAGTCCCTCCAGCAGACCTCCTGATTAAATAAATCCTCTCTCTCACACACACACCTTGTATTTTCTAATTTTAAACAACCACGAGCCACGATAAATTGAATTGGTAACTCTGATGAGTGAGCATCCTGTTTCCACTCGGCCAAAGGTTTTCACTCCTCTTAACGATATATCCCAAGGGCTGAAATTCATTTCCTAAGAAACTCTAGCCATTTGGAGGAGATCTAGAAGGAATAGTTGAGCGAGGACAGCCACCCCCTCCAACTAAAGTTCTGTAATTGCAGAGGAAGGAAATGTTTGTACTTTTCTACAAGCCCCCGTTGATAGACCACCTCCTCAGGCCCGTGTTTCTTAGTCAAGTGAAAATTATTTTTATTTTGTGCTGGAGCCATGATGAGTCATACTGCTTGAGGTATATACAATGGACAGTTCTGGAAATGAAGTTACAGACCACAACACTTAACTTTCCTCTGCAACAGCAAAGTATAAAGAAAGTTTCAGCCCATTTAGTCAGTTGGACGTTCCTTCTAGTCCTTTTCTCCAACCTTGGCGTCAACCTTGTACTTCCACTGAAGTAGTCGCAGCCTCATCAATACTTTCTTTGGTAGAAAAAAGTCCAGTACATCTTAAACATTGGTGCTTAGAGCAACAGTGCAAAGTGAATCCATCAGAGCTTCGTCTGTTGCTTTGGAGAATAGTTCTTCTTTCTAAGCTCATGAGGGCAAAGAAAAGCAGATTGCTGACTCAACACGATAATGAAGCAGCAGGAAAGGGAGAGAGAGAGGTGAGGCGGGGGTTATGTTGATAGAGAAACAGAGAGCAAAGAAGGAATGAGAGGAAAACGGAATGACAGAGGTGTGTTTGATGCCAAGTTAATGATCGTTAGGGGTCACGATTAGTGCTCTGCTGGCTAGATTGCAAATCGGCATGTCTAAGAGTTCTTTATCTTTGTCTTCTTCTTTGGAACATTATGGTTTATAGACTGGCAGACAAACTGTCCCGTGGTTGGGACGTTGGGACGTCCGTGATGGTGTCCATGAACAAAACACAGAGCGTGTTTAAAGAGTGTTGCCGATTATCCCACCACCTCATTGCTGTCACTGTTGTCAGGCCACAACATGTCATTCTCCAGAGCATCTTCTGCAGTGTAATAACCAAGGTCATTTGTGAGAAACTAGCCGACAGCAAGAACTTCCGTTCAGAGTGAGGATGGGATAATGCCATCTGCAAAACTGCAAAAAATGATAAAGCATAGTCATTGTGTGCTCTACGAAAAGGAAGAAAGAAGCTGTGTGGGGAAAGGTGCTATTTCACACAGCAAATGGTATATATTTGACAGGTGTGGCTATTTTTACAGATGCGTTTACATTTTAATAAGTCGATCGACTCACACCCGGGTTGTCTCTTAAACATATCTACACCGTACCGTATCTACATTGACTGATGAGATCAGTCTGTGTGTGTCACCCGCTACCTCACTCGCTGCGCTGGGCAGAGAAATAAAGTCAAGGAATCAATTAAACACTGTTGATTTCTTCCCATAGAGCCGACATGAAAACTATCTTGGTTTCGTAAATTTCTGCTATTACTCGGCAGAGACCGTCTGTCGGCAGCCCGTCACCTACGAAGGCTTTGGTGTGACTAGCTTCGGTAGCTCACGTGTTACTTGTTATGTGTTTGTGTCACGGGGCTGACGGCATTATCTTCTTACAGTGCTTACATATTGTTCATGTCTTATCTGTCACTCTGTTGCTGTTTTGCCACTTACATAATGATTTGGCAAGACATCTGGTCTCACATGCGCGGCCAGATGTAAAATTCGGTCGTACATTCTCAAAATTGTGGTCGCAGTCTGGAGCCCCGGACCTATCTGGCTGCTGTTTTTACTCTTGCACCATTTGAGATTTTCTTTTCTGGAGTGTCAGCACATTTTAATGTAGTTGATGCTGCTGCTGCTGCTGGCTCCATGCTGAGTAGACCCACTCCTGGCTAATTAATATTAGCATATGAAGACCTTGACTGTTCACTTGCTGTTGATCCCAGTGAAAACAGCCTGCGAGTCTGTTGGGAAGGCCGAGCTCTCCTCCGTCTTTAATGAGCTACGGCCCACCGAGCAGCATATCAGCCAGATCTGGGTGTGCAAGATGAAAGTAGGTTCCAGCACAACGAAGCTGAAGGTAGCCGGGTCCTGTGGCTCCTTTCTGCTTGGCGATATCTGGAGGCGAGGAAAAGTAATGAGACCGTAGGACGGCGTCTAGTACCTCCTGGTTGACTGTGGAGAAAAGGAAACAAAGTGTTTTATCGGACCTTAGAGCTTGTGGCTCTGGATGTAATTGACTCAATTTGTCCAGGGAGAAGTTCCTCTCTGTGGATTTAAAAGTTGTGGACTGTAGAAACCGCCCGTTGACCGTACTATAAAGACAGCGAGAACCCCAATTCCCCCCTTCCCCCTGAGTCCGTCCTTTATTTTTCTCCCGGCTGCTTATTTGAACTGTCCTGACCTGCCCAGTTTCTGTGTTGATGCTGCGGGGTGTGAAGATATAAGCGAAGTTTCTAGTTACTAGATGGTGTGTTGTCCTGCATGTGAAGTTCTGCACCAATTAACCATCAACAATTGTTTGTCTAGACAAATCACAGTAATCTACCTAATCGACTTTTCCACATACTGTTACTAATGTTGTTGTTGTAATTGAATAAGCAGTTTACTTGTTCATCCGCAGCTTTGGAGTTCTTAAAATATACCCACTGGAGATAAGTTGACGTTATTTCAGTGAGTTTCTTTTCTACCCGGCTTCATAAAGACTCAAACTCTGCAGATGTGATGGCCAACCTTAGAGGTGCATTGTTGATAAAGTCACTCATTCACCTTGCCTCTATCAGCACTGACTTTACCAACATCATAAGACCACCATCGTCACATTTTCTCATTCTTTGACGTCTTTGTCGTTCTCTGAAGGCGTCTCACTGTGACAGCATAACAAAGCCCCTCCAGGCTGATGGGTAGAAAGTGTCAGGATCTTCTCTCTGTTTCTGTACGATCTGAGGTTGCTCAGCCAAATTAGTGTGCTCGGAGCGTTCCCCCTTCATCCCTTTGACTCTGCCTGATGATCCTCTCTCAGGGGACAGCAGCCAGCCTTTTAGCTACGTCTTTGTGGATTATTTGCTATGAAGCCTCAGTGCGATCTCAAGGTATGCCCGACTCTCCTCTCGCCCTTCTCCTTCACAGCAGAGGCTGCCTTGTTTGATGCCTCGGAAAGCTTCAAATGTAGTTTGAAGAGCACCCTTCACAGGTGAGGGCCTTGTCCCGAAAGTGACAGGTCTACTCTCTGGGAGTGTGTGACGGCGAGGTACTTTTCACCGTACTTGTCACATGAAAGTTCGACCTTGCCGCCGCTCCATAGGTCAATTTGACAGTCTTTGCGAAGAGCAATTGATTATGGTTCAAAGAGCCTTTTATCAACCGCTGGTAACGGCTGGCCAACGTTTAGAGAGAACAAGAACACCCGATTTGTCCTCTCCACTCACTGCGGAGGAGATGCTAACCGACAGGTGGAGAAATTTAGTGCGTGTGTGTGTGTGTTTGTGTGTCCACGCCCGACCGGCTTCCTGTGTGCAGACATTTCACGATTTAAGCTTCGCTGTGGAGTGTTTCAGCTGGAAAGGAAACAGACACCTCGTGACGTTGCAGCGTGACGTCTTGTTTTGTACGAGAGCGGCTGCCCTTTGCTGTTTATACCCGTCTCCTTGGCAACGGGTGAAGATGACTTGGGTTCCTTAGTACCAAAGCTGCATGGTGACCGCTCCCGCTGACACGTGAAAAAACATCCCCAGAGTCGTTTCTTTCTTTTCTCGCAGCGGGCGTCTCTGCCCTCTCAAACTCAATCTACCATGTTGCCCCCCCCCCCCCCCTTCCCATTGTATCATCTTTCTGACCTCGTCCATCTCTTTTACTCCTCTTCCCTCACTCTCACTTTATTCCCCTGATAGAGTTCATCTCATTTCTCATGTGTCCCTCTTTTCTTTCTTGTCTCATGAACCTTCTCTGCCCCGTTATCTACTATAGTTATGACTTTTCCCACCCTCTGTGCAGCAGAGTAGATAAAAACAAGGAAACTGTCCCTTTTTATCTCTTCTACAAGGCTGGCACTTCCTCATCAAGCTCTTCTGTTACACATGATCATCATCTAGTGTAACAAATATACATCGGTATAACATGAAAGATGCATTTTGACAGAGATGGTATTACATTAGTCCAAGGAGGTCAAAGATCAAAGTCTCAATGAGTTTCATAGTTTCTTTGAACAAGTTATGTCAATCGATCTCTTAAAAATCACAGCACACAAAGAAAACCTTGCACACTTTGTCCAGTTCCTCATGTTAAATGCAGATCTCGCACAGCCGTGATTCTGTGGCTCGTTATAACACATGAAAGAGTCAAGGGAAGTTTTACCAGACTTAGTTTTATATATTATTATAAAGTACTGGAAGCTTGTATCAGGAAGAACCGGATTAATCACGATGACGTTAATCGTGAAAAGCAGTTCAGTTTAATATGAAATTCAACACAGCTCAGAAATCGTTCATGACAGTTGTGAAATTAGAGTTCAACCAAACCTTTTTCAGTTTCCAACATGAGTTTGAGTGCTGATTTGTGAGCGCCAAGACAAGACTTGGACTTGGACTCTAGGTTAGAGACTTGACTCTGAATTGACTTTGACTCTAGACTCAGTCTTGATGTGAACTCTAGCTCAAATCTTTAGTCTTGACCTGAACTTTAGCTCAAAGACTTAAGTCTCGACTTGGACTCTAGCTCAAATCTTGAGTCTTGACCTGAACTCTAACTCAAAGACTTTGGACTTGACCTGAACTTCAGCTCAGAGGCTTCAGAATTGACCTGAACTTCAGCTCAAAGACTTTAGTCTTGACCTGAACTGTAGCTTAAAGACTTAAGACCTGACCTGGACTTTAGCTCAAAGACTTTAGTCTTGACCTGAACTCTAGCTCAAAGACTTTAGACTTGACCTGGACTCTAGCTCAAGTCTTGAGTCTTGACCTGAACTCTAGCTCAAAGACTTTAGACTTGACCTGGACTTTAGCTCCAAGACTTTAGTCTTGACCTGAACTCTAGCTCAAAGACTTTAGTCTCGACTTGAACTCTAGCTCAAAGACTTTAGACTTGACCTGAACTTTAGCTCAAAGACTTTAGACTTGACCTGAACTCTAGCTCAAATGTTTAGTCTTGACTTGGACTCTAGCTCAAATCTTGAGTCTTGACCTGAACTCTAGCTCAAAGACTTTGGACTTGACCTGAACTTCAGCTCAGAGGCTTTAGACTTGACCTGGACTCTAGCTCAAGTCTTGAGTCTTGACCTGAACTCTAGCTCAAAGACTTTAGACTTGACCTGGACTTTAGCTCCAAGACTTTAGTCTTGACCTGAACTCTAGCTCAAAGAATTTAGTCTCGACTTGAACTTTAGCTCAAAGACTTTAGACTTGACCTTAACTTCAGCTCAAAGACTTTAGACTTGACCTGAACTTTAGCTCAAAGACTTTAGTCTTGACCTGAACTCTAGCTCAAATATTGAGTCTTGACCTGGACTCTAGCTCAAAGACTTTAGTCTTGACCTGAACTCTAGCTCAAAGACTTTAGACTTGACCTGAACTCTAGCTCAAAGACTTGAGACAGTTAATGAACAACAAAGAAGTCATTATAAACCAAACTAACCTCTCTCTGTTTGTCCTCCTCCAGGTGCTCTCGCCATCCTGGTCCCCGAGCTGGACCTCGTCATCTCATTGGTCGGCTCAGTCAGCAGCAGTTTCCTGGCGCTGATCTTTCCTCCCATCCTCCAGATTCTAACTTTTCACTCGGAGGGCCTGTCGCCACTGGTGACCGTCAAGAACATGGTCATCAGTCTGATCGGGCTGATCGGGTTCCTCACGGGAACTTACATCGCCATCGTGGAGATCATCGCCCGTAACGGACTCAAACACGAAGAGACGTTCTCCTCCTACATGGTCCAGTGAGGAAGTGAAATGACTGTTGACAGATGGAAGAAACACACCCAGGACATTTAGGAACCATTTTGGGGCACATTTTTATTTGGTTTCTTCTTTACTTCGATGCTGTTGGATGTGGCGGCCATTAATCTATCGCGTATTTAAGCAGTGTGGAGCTGTAAGGATGTCGTGCGTGGTGTTGTGATTCATTATGTCACTGCGGTTCTACAGTGTCCTGTCATACGTGACATACTGCCAGTTACTCACGGTTCACCGAGTCCAGGAATTTAGTGCAATCTAATGATAACATAGTTCTGCTAAAAGCTAAATATTTCCTTTAAGTAGCTTCAAAATATTTGAAGAGGTTTTTAGAGGTAATTTATCATTGTACACAACCTGAATATATATATTGATGTTTAATCAAACTACCTCACAAAATGGTATCAATTTGGTCTTTTAGGACTTTTTTTAACATCCAGATTCAACACTGTTGCTGACATAGTGTGTACTTGTTACTCAAACAGCTTCTCGTTAAGAGCTTTTAGAGTTTGACCACCTCCACCTCGTTTAAAAAAAAAAAAAAAATCAACATTTTTTTGTTGCACTTTGATTTATGCCTTATTCAGTGGAACAGCGCACTCCTTAGACGTAGACAACACATCCACCAAATTTTAAATCAAGTCACTGTAACTTTCAAATTTACAGACTACTGAGTGTTTTTAACCAAACGGAATAAAGAATAGGGTTGAGTAACGAATCGGTTCTCAATTGGAAACGCTTAAAATTGAAACGAGAACCGTGAATTCCTTTGGGACTTGTGCTTTTCCATTTCGCTTATCGAATCCTGACAGTGTCGGAGCGCGTGCGTAGTGTTTACAACAGTACAACAGAAGTAAATTACTGATTTCAATAGACAACAAGCGTCTGTAGATCATGATTTAACATAGTAAGTCCCAGCAATAAGCTACGGATCTTGTAATCATGATATATTAGAGGAAGTGTTTACAGTTGTTATTTTTTTTATTTTGGTTAGTGTAATGCCCTTATGTACAAAAAAGCGACAAAATCATTATTTCGAAGGAAGGAACGGCTTTTTAGTTCTCTCTCGTTGGGCTGTACCCAGTTTGGAGGAGGCTGTTCTGTAACAAATATTCTTTTTTTTATTTTTTAAATCAGACTCCCACAGAAAGGAACACATTAGTGCACTAGTGTGATCCATGTCTGTCACCACCAGCGAGATCATCGCTGTCAAGATGTCCTGGAAAATCTCTAGGTTAAGCAGAAGGCAGGAGATAAAGTTCTTATCTCGGAGCCTGAAGCTGGCAGCCGCCTCTGGCTCGCTCAGACTCACCCTGGGTCGGGGTCCGTCTGTGTTTTTCCATCCTGGAAACCAGAGTGAAAAAGAGGAGCGCTCACTCTGCAGCGACCCAGTTTTCCCCAGAAATGAACTGACGCACACTGACGGACAAAATGATCAAAACGAACGACTGCTCGACTTTGAGAATGGCAGTCGAATGAGAGGTCTCCGACTGAGGGGTTTCCGACTGAGGGGTCTCTGATTGAGGGTTATCCGACTGAGGGTTCTCTGACTGAGGGGTCTCGGACTGAGGGGTCTCGGACTGAGGGGTCTCTGACTGAGGGTTCTCTGACTGAGGGGTCTCGGACTGAGGGGTCTCCGACTGAAGCGTCTCCGACTGAAGGATTCTCTGACCGGGGGGTCTCCGACTGAGGGGTCTCTGACTGAGGGTTCTCTGATTGAGGAGTCTCCGACTGAAGGTTCTCTGATTGAGGGGTCTCCGACTGAAGGGTCTTTGACTGAGGGTTCTCTGGTTGAGGAGTCTCCAACTGAGGGGTCTCCGACTGAGGGGTCTCCGACTGAGAGGTCTCCGACTGGGGGGTCTCCGACTGAGGGTTCTCTGATTGAGGGGTCTCCGACTGAAGGGTCTCCGACTGAGGGGTCTCCGACTGAAGGGTCTCGGACTGAGGGTTCTCTGATTCAGGCGTCTCCAATGAGGGGTCTCGGACTGAGGGGTCGCGGACTGAGGGGTCTCTTATTGAGGGTTCTCCGACTGAGGGTTCTCTGACTGAGGGGTCTCGGACTGAGGGTTCTCGGACTGAGGGGTCTCGGACTGAGGGGTCTCCAACTGAGGGGTCTCGGACTGAAGGGTCTCCGACTCAGGGGTCTCCAACTGACTAGTCTCCCGTCGCCGTCGTCGTTGTCGTAGTAACCTAAATCACGGAATGCTGGAACACCTGGCTCACGTAAAAAAAACACCTCAATCAAAGGGAAAATAGAGAATATTTATATTTTATTACGTTTGATTATTTTTACTTTTATTTTTTACCCACTGCATATTTTTGGTTGCTTTTCTTGCACAAACCAGGATCGATAAGCACAATGAGAATCAATCACGTAAAAACACTCGACCCCCCCAAAAAATCACATTTTCCAAACAAAACATCGAACATTAGACTTTAGTTACCCTCTGTCGGAGCTCTTCTGTGTAAAACACTTTTCTTGTCTTTGAAACTTTTATTTTTTTGATCCAATTCCTTTTTTTTTAAATGTGTTTTTATGTTTTAGTGTATTTACTAAATTAACGGTGTTTCTGAATAGTTTTTTTTATTATTTTATTCAACAGCACGCATTTTTAAGACTTACAAAGTAACCTTAAAAATGTCATTTTGCTTTAATTCCAGAGAGGCTCGGCGTGTAATATAATGTAATATGTATGTAATATAAAACACATGGTTGAACTCAAAGCTGTAGGTGCGACATTCATGAAATAACCCCCCATCCGTGTGCTTACGTAAGCAGTCACCGGCCGACACGTCCTGTAGGTGAAGCTTCTCTCCCGCTGTCTGTCCTCGCTGTTTCTGTGGCGGTGTGACGAGGACTCTGTCTCTTTAAACTCACAGCGCTGAGCCTTATGTGTGACGCATTCTGATCAGCTGTTGCTTTCAATCACAGTTGAAGTTGTACTTGTGTATATATCCATTTGTTGAACACGTAAACGTCTGCACACACACAAAGTTTAATGTTATTTAACATTTTTCTCCCGTGCTGAAACAGTTTGAATGAGATTTTCTGGACACTTTAAGAAGAGAAGGATGATGATGATGATGATGATGATGATGATGATGATGATGATGATGATGATGATGATGATGATGATGATGGTGATGATGGTGATGTTGTTGCAGCTACCCAAAGAAAACTAATTCCACTTTGCTCTCGTGCATTTAAGGCTGCGATCAATAATGATTTTTACCGTCACTGTTTTGCAATAAATCAGTTGTTTAGAGCAAACGCTGATGTCAACGCGTCGTCCTGATGTTTTAACCGCAGTTTAAAAAAAAAGCTGAATCTGTATTTGATCAATTAGTTCAAACAGAAGAACCCATTTTTATCACTTTCATTTCCTAATTCCTATATTAATAAATGACATTCAAAGGATGCACATGTGCTTCGCTGTCTTTTTTAGGTGGCTGTCGAAAATATAATTGTTGTTTTGGTTTCGTTACGGTCTAACCCGCCTGGTTTGATGCTTTGTTACACACGTCCTCAAAGCAATTTCAGTCCAAAGCAACTGGACTTGGTTATTTGTCTAGGAAGACGTTTCACCTCTCATCCAAGAGGCTTCATCAGTTCATGTACGCATCTGACCAGGCTGGGACTGGACCAGGACCAGGACCAGGCTGGGACTGGTCCAACTAGCTGGTGTGGAGATCCAGGTATTTAACCTCTCACAAGGCCGATGATGTCACTGAGACCCTTTGTGCTCCAAGTGCCAACGACCGTCGTTAGAGTGACAGTCGTTGGTGGGAAGTAGGTCTGGACTTTGTTAGGGCGCACTCACACTGTCCTTCCACACAGTGCCCCGGGCTTTAGGGTCCTTGTCCCCCCCTCCAGGCCCGTTTGTACTCACACTACCTGGGCCTCTGCGAATGCTTCTTGCTGCCTACACGTCATCACGCCGTAACACGTCACACGCATTGATGACGTCATGGCGATGCGTGGCTTTGTTTACAAATCGCTCCGTAGACCTCTGAGTTTTTGTGCGTCTTGTCGACTGTTTTTGAATCTTTTCATCGACCAAATCTGCAGTAAACACTCCACCTCCGCATCCCACCCTGTCCGAGTGTGAGAGGGTTTAAAATACACAGGAGGATCTTCAACAAACACTGCATCCCTGAGTTTCTCCGCAAAGATCTCTACATTGGACAAATGAGAAAATTCACAGGCTTATTGTTACACACAAGCAGAAACGGCCAGGTGTGAGAAATGACGCCTAATCAGAAGTGCAGTTCATCGAGAGTATTTACGGATCCTTCTTCTCTGAACACCAAGATCCAGTTTCCAACCGGCACCTCAGGAAATGTAAAGTCTTCTGTTCTTTATGACCAAAGCGTCTCTCGTGTCAAAGGTTGCCGTGCTCCTTTTGAGTTATTCAGCAGATTATTGGAAAGGGATTCGGCTATTTTACATATTCATATTTACAGTTTTGCATTTCAACATTTAAAGCAGAATTGATCAGAGCCTCTATTCACAGAACATTTGATCTTGCAGCACTAGGAGAACTCTTAAATACCTGACTCACCAGAAGCCGTCGTTAGAAACTAGAAACTTGTCGAACTATCGAACTCTCTCCAAAGTCAAGAGAAAAACATATTTTCCATTGAGGAAAGCCTTCTGCGTCGTTCTCTTCTCTGTGTAGAAAAACTCTCCAGTTCTGATAAAACTGGCGCTATTGCAGCATCTAAGGGCGCACTCATACTGTCCTTCCGCACCGCGCCAAAACAGGTTTTTCGGGTCAAGCCTAGTGCGTTTGACCAGTGTGAGTCCAACCGCGCATAACAGCTGTCCGCAGTTATGCGTGGCCCGTCTGAGAGAGGTGGGCTTTTGTAGAGCGCGTTTGCACATGTACGAGCACAAGCACGAGGCCTACGACTGTTCTGACGTAATTTATGTGCGCCTGTTCGGACATAGAAAATAGAACGACGGACCATGCGCAGACATTTAACAACAACAATGGCGGCGAAAGGTTCACGTTGGTGTGATGCGGAGGTGGAGTGTTTACTGCAGATTTGGTCGATGAAAAGATTCAAAAACAGTCGACAAGACGCACAAAAACTCTGAGGTCTACGGAAAGATCTGGAAACAAAGCCACGCATCGCCATGACGTCATCAATGCGTGTGACGTGTTACGGCGTGATGACGTATGGACAGCAAGAAGCATTTGCGCGAGGCCCAGGTAGTGTGAGTACAAACGGGCCTGGGGCGTGGGGGGAGAGGGGGGGGGGGACAAGGACCCTAAAGCCTGGGGCGCGGTGCGGAAGGACAGTGTGAGTGCGCCCTAAGCCGACCTCTTTAGGAGAGGCCATTGTTCTGAACGAGCGGTCGCCTCTCGGGTCGTGGTCAACTGCCAGTAGCTCGTCAAAGGACGCTGATTGGCCAAAATTACTCGCAGCCAAAACAATAATGCATTACTTGGAGCCTCACAGGTTGAATTCAGCTGCTGTCCAAGATAATCCAGTTCAAATCTCCCCACAAAGCTGCTGAGACCAACTTTTACGAAGGAACTTGGAGAAATCTTACCGAGCTGCAATGTAATCAAACGTTTACATATATATGTCCAAAGAAAAAGCTTGTTGTTGCCTCTGACAGGCTCAGATTTTTAAAAGAAGTCCCCTTTTACCTGAGAAACTGATCAGGGAATAGAAATGTCTGCAGCTTTAAAAAAACATCTCATCTGTTTCCGGTTCCTAATGCGACTGTACGAGCGCTTTTGGCCAAACAATTACATCCCAGAGGTTAACTCGCTGGTTAATTGAATGCAGAAAAGGCCATTGTGAGTTAAATGGTTTCTCCAACTTGTTGCCAACTGCAGTGTTTCCAATTATTTTACGCCGGCACAGACGTTAGAAATTCATTTTCTCAGACTTCCGGCTTGGTCGTCGTGCAGAACATGCAGATTCATGTGTGTTTTGAATGTTTATGAATGTATGGATCCAACTGTGATGGTTGAGTTTTTACTTTTCAATTCTACTCGTCATCATCTACAACTGCTTGTTCCTGTCGGGGTCACGGGGGGCTGGAGCCGATCCCAGCTGACATCGGGCGTGAGGCGGGGTCCACCCTGGACAGGACGCCGGTCCATCACAGGACACATAGAAACGAACAGAGACAGACAACCATTCACACCTACGGGTGATTTAGAGTCATCAATGAACCGAACACCTGCACGTCTTTGGACTGTGGGAGGAAACCGGAGAACCCAGAGAAAACCCACGCAGACACGGGGAGAACATGCAAACTCCACACAGAAGGGCCCCAGCCGGGATTTGAACCAACAATGACGCCCGACAATTAATTTCAGTTTTATTTATTGTACCAAAATCACGAGAAAAGTTCTCTCAAGACACTTTATATTTCTCTTTTGCCTCAGAAGAAGAGGCCGATGTTGATTTTAGAGAGGAGAGATTCACCAGTTACAGATATATGTTGACGATTAGATGTGGATTTTGCACCAATGGGACTCAGAAAGCTGCTTTTTACAGGTAATTACCTTATTAAAGAATATACGGTACATACAACATATTACACTGACAACCAACTTTAGAAATGAACACTAAAATAAAATAATAAATAATAAAAATAAAATAAATAGCTTAATAAACTTCATGTCCAGTATCAGTAAATTGTTGGACTTTAAATAAATAAATAAATGTAAAAATAAAGAACTAAATAGTACTGCATGTCCAGTATCAGTCAATTTTTGACATTTTAAATAAATAAATAAAAATAAAATAAATAGCTAAATAAACATCATGTCCAGTATCAGTCAATTGTTGGACTTTTAAATAAATAAATAAATAAAAATAAAATAAAATAAAATAAAATAAATAGTACTGTATGTCCAGTATCAGTAAATTGTTGTCTTTAAATAAATGAATAAAAATAAAATAAATATCTGAATAGTACTGTATGTCCACTATCGGTCAATTGCTGACCTTTTAAATAAATAAATAAATAAAAATAAAAAGCTTAACAGTACTGTATGTCCAGTATCAGTAAATTGTTGGACATTAAATAAATAAATAAATAAAAATAAAATAAATAGTTAAATAGTACTGTATGTCCAGTATCAGTAAATTGTTGGACATTAAATATATAAATAAAATAAATAGCTATATGGCATCATTTAAAAAATCCCCCTGAGCTTCGTTTTCTGCATTAAATGTTTTGTAAAAAGGGTTTTTCATATATATTCACATATGCACTGATACAGATGTATGTGTTTTATCAGTGTGGCTCTAATCAGATATGCAGATGCATGTTGTAACAATGTTTAATGCCGTCATTAATTATCGCAGCGAACCGATAAAAGAGACAAACTATCATCCGCTCACTTTTGGAGCTTCTGTCTGCCAAATGTAAATCTGAGGCGCTTGGATTGGGCGGGAGAGAGAAAAGGTCTGTTGGGGTTAATTTTCCTGCAGAAAGCTGCGTGCTGCACATATACGGTCAGTCAACGCTGGAATTTCATTAACCCGAGTGGGAGCAGGCGAGTCTCTAATGCGGACCCGCGTATGCTGACAACAGCACCATGCATTTTAGATGAGCTGCTTATTATAGACGCCTACATTTAGCTTTCCCTTACTTAAATGAGGCCCGCAGGGTGTTGGGAGTGGATGGGAGTTGATTCATTGCTGTAAGTTACGCTGGATTCTTGCTGCAGGAGTGTGTTTCCCTGTTAGAGCCGTCACTATCACATCAGTGTTCACCTTTTCTGCTTCTGCCGCCCCGTTTCCTGAGGACACACAGTTCCCGGCTCGCCTCCTCTTTTCACTTATTACCGTGTGTCTGAAGAGACCGAAGAACACCGTGATGACACCTATTCAGCGCCTCATTTTGGTAAACTAGACCCTATTCACTGTCACAAAGCAGCGTCTGCGGCAGCTGCAGACACAGACGCCGCTTTGTGACATGAAAAAAAGACTTGCTTTGTTTCTTTATGTTACGCTGAACCAATGTGATGCACACGTAACAACTCTGTCACACTTTCACCACTTCCATCACTTCCATCCAGCAGCAAAGTCTGAATTTGACATTAAAGGTTCTCTGTGTAACTTTCAGAAAACTTTCGTGATTACGGTGGCCGTCAGTGACCTGCAGTCCGCATCCTCTTGCTCGTACTCTCCATATCTGCGAAGGCGTCGTGCCCATGTTCCCCAGGTTCGATGTTCCCCGTCCGAACATACTATATAACCCTTTTCCCCCAAATGGTCCCATGTTCCCCGGTTGCATAAGCCTCTGCCTTTGCTGATTTAAGTATTATTCAGTATTTTGTTAGGGTTAGGGTCAGGGTTAGGGGGTAGTGTTAGGGTCAGGGTTAGGGGGTAGTGTTAGGGTCAGGGTTAGGGTCAGGGTTAGGAGGTAGTGTTAGGGTCAGGGTTAGGAGGTAGTGTAAGGGTCAGGGTTAGGGGGCAGTGTCATGGTCAGGGTCAGGGTCAGGGTCAGGGTTAGGGTCAGGGTTAGGGGGTAGTGTTAGGGTCAGGGTTAGGGGGTAGTGTTAGGGTCAGGGTTAGGGTCAGGGTTAGGAGGTAGTGTTAGGGTCAGGGTTAGGAGGTAGTGTAAGGGTCAGGGTTAGGGGGCAGTGTCATGGTCAGGGTCAGGGTTAGGGGGTAGTGTTAGGGTCAGAGTTAGGGTCAGGGTTAGGGTCAGGGTTAGGGGGTAATGTTAGGATCAGGGTCAGGGTCAGGGCTAGGGTCAGGGTTAAGGGGTAGTGTTAGGATCAGGGTTAGGGTCAGGGTTAGGGGGTAGTGTTAGGGTCTACAAAGGCCTATTTGCAGGGGAATTGATTGTGGAAAAAAATAACAGACCAGGGAATAAAGGACCCTTTTCTTAAAAAAGGATCTGACGTTCCCGGTCAATAACAAAGCGGGGAACATAGGACCTTTTTTGGGAAAAGCGTGGAACATAGGACCTTTTTGGGGAAAAGTGGGGAACATAGGACCTTTTTGGGGAAAAGTGGGGAACATAGGACCTTTTTGGGGAAAAGCGGGGAACATAGGACCTGGAGAACATAGTTCAGCTCCCCACGCGAGGTGGTATTGACCAAACAAGTGAGACTGAACATAATTGACCGGCATCATGTTGGAAGAATGCTGTAAAATGAATTACATACAGTATTTACAACGCTAGCTGGTGTGGTGCCCGGTTCGATTACATCGCAGCCCGGTTTTCACGGCAGCTAGGCTGCTGCATTCACGCTCAACACTGGACACATTAAAAAAAAAAATCCTGGGGGAAATACTGTAGGGTCCAGGTGGAAAAATACTGAAGTTCCCCTTAATGCCCCCTTTGGCTGTGGTCAGAGTGTGGCGGTTGCGGTGTGAGGTGCTACAGGCTGCAGCCCGACCTTTCCATCTGTGTCTGGAAGGAGAACGTGTTGGTGCAACCACAATCACGTTTTTCTTTTCTCCCCACCTCAAGGTTTCTCACTTAAGTATAACTGTGCATGTGGCTCCTGCTGTTACCTCTAGACTGTTGGAAATCTGTAGTTCCGGATGAATCTGAAATATTTTGAAGTGCAGAGAGCGGGCGGCTCTCTCAGCACCGTCAGGAGTACGCAGCTGCACCACCCTTCACTGAGAACAGAGAGATAAGGAGAGCTTCCCCCCGTGGACGCTCAGCTCAAAGGATTCTCATTCTTATTTCTCATCTTCGGGGTCGTTCTTCATTTCAAACCTCTGAGAGAGCCCGGCCCAGGATAATGTGTGCTTCCTGTTTCAGTGTGGGAGAGCGAGGGCTCGCCATGAGCACAACAGCCAATCAAACGCTAATTGAAACCCGGCAGCTACACGCACGTGATTTCATGGCTAAAAAAATGTATTTATGATATAAGTGACGGTGACCTTTCTGTGAAATAATGAACGTTTGCAGCTTCAGGACTCTGAGAGCTCACCACAGCACTGCAGCGTCGTTAAACTTCTGGGGAATAAGAGAAAATGTCACCTTGTCCTCCAGGTGTTCACATTAGCAACTCGCTGCTCTAAAGAGACGCTGAGTGGCTTCACACTCTCTATGTGTCTCTCTATCACCAGTCGGATACGTTCACTGGCATCGTCCCTATCTCACATACGGTCTAACGCAGTTTTCCGTCTGTGCAGAATTCATTTGCACACTTCTAAGAATCTACAAGTGAAATTTCCTTCTCGTACATGAACATTTAAACGACTAATTTTACATTTAAAATAGAAATTAAGAAGACTTTACGCTATATTTTGGAGTCGTTGAAGAATGTAATTTAGGGCGCGTCCACACAGAGACGCATTTTCCTGTAACCGCACAACTTAAGTATAGTTTTTGCCGACCATCCACACACAGTCGGCGTTATCGGAGCCTGAAAACAGGATCTTTTGAAACCGGGTCCCAGAGTAGGAAGATTTGAAAGCGCCCCCCATGCCGTTGTGGTCTGGATGGTGAAACCGCAGACTTTGTTAAAGGATGGCGTCATCACCTCACCTCCTACCTCTCACCCAGAGACTGTTGACTGAACTGGACTCTGAGCCACATGCATGGGACTGAATGAGGCCCAGCACAGAGTTCTCCCTTTTCCCTGATGCTCTGAATAAGGAGCTAAACTGCTCTAGGCTCTGTTTCTAAATCCAGTTCTAAGAAGCTGTGAAAAGTCTCTAAATGTAGTGAGAAAGTGGCGCCTGGGAGTGCTTTGGGACGGGGAAGGGGCTCCCAGCAGCACCCTCTGCTCAGTGAGGACACTAACTGCAGAGTGAAGGGGCTCCCAGCAGCACCCTCTGCTCAGTGAGGACACAAACTGCAGAGTGAAGGGGCTCCCAGCAGCACCCTCTGCTCAGTGAGGACACTAACTGCAGAGTGATCGGTGCATCAGAGTCCAGAACAGCACCAAAGTCTCCACTACGACCAGAACCAGGGACACGTTTGTCTCTAGGATGGAGGAGGATTTGGAGAGAAGCTCTCCGGTGTTTGGATTCTCCACAGCGTCTCCCCGTCTCTTCTTCTCCATGTTGGTGAATTTCTGTGGCAGTTCCAGCGCCACCTCCAGGCCTGGCATGGGTACTACAGCGTTTGGAGTTGGTTTCACTGGTTTCCTGTGGACGCAGAGATTTAGGAGTTGAGACCGAGTGGACAGAAAACTTCTAAGAAACTACGGAGAAAAATAAATTCGACCGTGTTGACGTACCCTTAATGTGCTGACGGCATTGATGAGAATTTGGACGACCAGCAGCTCCAAGTGTTTACAGCGAGGACATCGGGGTGTCTGGGTAGGGTAGTTACAGGGCTTATTCACCGGTGTTAGCATCCTCTTGACTACACTTACATACATACATACATATTACATACATTTGGTTTGAAAGGTATAGAAGTTACACTTGGAAATTTTGTTAGAATGATGCCAAAAACTGTCTGACTGGGACACGATTTCTGTTCATTTATTACACTTGAAGTTCTTTTATGTTGCTTTTTGTCCGTCTGTAACATAAGGTTTCAATATGTGATGGTTGGATCACTCTTACGGAGAACATGGAGATGGATAACTTTCTTAAGAACACTGTCTTTGTCTTCTGCGTACCACTGCTGATTGGGTAACACCTCTGACTCCCACCGTCGAACAGGAGAAAACATACCTCCAGGCCTGATGCACACTGTCTCAAGGAAACAACGCTGTGTTACATGGGTCGTTTAAAACACCTTCCTTCACTTCCCCTGGGGGGAATCCCCACTACCCTCATAGGTGTCAATCCATTTGTGTGAAAATCCACCCACATTGATTGCAGTTATGCATTTGTTGCAAGAAAATACATCAATGATTAGGATAAGGCAGTTATGTAGAGCTGGTACTGGCAGCCAAAAAAGGAAAAATAGAAATTCATTTCACAAAGTAAACATAACAAAACCTCATTGATATTGATATTATTATATCGACTAATATGGATTTTTTAGGGCTGATGCACGGACTGCAGATTGTCTTGAACCAATATTTGGAGCTGATGCTAGAATCAGAAAAATTACACAATGATGACAAATGTACATACAAATGTAACGAGTCTTAATTTAAAAAAAAGGAACATTTATTGAACTTAAAAAAGGCGTCTCCAGCAACACAGAGCTGCCTGTGGACGCCTATCTGTAAATAATGCCGGGAAAGAACTACCGGGGAACGCAGCAGCCCACATCGGCCGACACCTTAAAACACAAATATCGTCCGATAATATCGTCCGGCCGATGGATCAGTCTATCACTAATATTTTAATAGTTAATATTTCATTAGAGTGTTGTAATGTTCAGCTTGTATGTTTCCTTCCCAGAAAGATATAAAAATGCAATTATGAAAAGTTATGATTAATCACGATGCAGATCACAAACTTTCTAAATCAGAAAAGCAATGATAATAATTCATTCATTCATTCATCTTCAACCGCTTATCCCGGGGTCGGGGTCGCAGGGGGGCTGGAGCCGATCCCAGCTGACATTGGGCGTGAGGCGGGGTCCACCCTGGACAGGACGCCAGTCTATCACAGGACACATAGAGACGAACAGAGACAGACAACCATTCACACCTACGGGTGATTTAGAGTCATCAATGAACCGAACACCTGCACGTCTTTGGACTGTGGGAGGAAACCGGAGAACCCGGAGAAAACCCACGCAGACACGGGGACAACATGCAAACTCCACACAGAAGGGCCCCAGCCAGGATTCGAACCTGGAACCTTCTTGCTGTGAGGCGACAGTGCTACATATTAATAATTATAATAATACACCTTATAAAGATGATTTGTACAAAGTACTTACAATAAGGAAATCGCACGATATAAACAGACTGATTAATAAATGTTGTTCAAACCTAAAAATGCAGCAAAACAGTTCAGTTTGAACGTGTCCCTGCTTCACAACAAGAGGTAGATTCAGCCGATTACTCTGTTTAAGTCACTGAACACATTATTTTTAAGTGTATGAACATCACTCACCATGTTCTAAAATAAATGAATTGACTTGCGACCGTGAATTTCCATCTGTGCAACTTCAGGAGGAATGTGTTCTTGTGTTCCTGATGTGGGGTCCAGAGGGTGTGGACTTGGGTGTGGCTATGACACGCCCACGCCTGGATCCACTGTCCAATAGGTTTAAACTCCTGTTCAACCAATTATCCAATGAGGAGTGCACACCTGCTGTAGGTTGACTTTACAAGTGTTTGCCTTTTTTCAGACTCTGATGACGACACAGTGACTAACATTAGTCTGTCAGCACGATTAAAGGCTGCAGATCAATCAGGTTTTCTGAGTAACTTCCTGTCTCAGGACATTTACACGGGAAAGACAAGAACGTATGACTGAATTAAATGGATATTTCTAACGATGAGACCTGAAAGACGGCTTTAAAATGGACTCTGAATGAGAATAACACCTGAAAGTGGCAGTAATGCAACACTGTCGATGGAAGAAGAAGAAGAAGAAGAAGAAGACGACGATGAAGGAGAAGAAGACGACGACGAAGGAGAAGAAGACGGCGACGAAGGAGAAGAAGACGACGACGACGAAGGAGAAGGAGAAGAAGACGACGACGAAGGAGGAGAAGAAGAAGACGACGACGAAGGAGGAGGAGAAGAAGAAGACGACGACGAAGGAGGAGGAGAAGAAGACGACGACGATGATGACGAAGGAGGAGAAGAAGACGACGACAACGACGAAGGAGGAGGAGACTTAGAAGAAGAAGGTATTGTTGGTTTACTGGACTGGATTCATTTGATTTCACACTGCCCTTTATATCATGATTTACGCCATAAGTGGTTTCAAAGAGTCGACGCTCCTGATGTTGATTTGTTGTTGGGGGGACGGAGCTTTAATTGAAGTGTTTGCGTTTTATATTTATGGGTCCAAAGCCTGGGACACGCGGAGGAAACGTATGAGAGAAAAACATGAAAAAAGTGTTTATGCTCATGTGTTGTGTTGTTTTATTATTTATGGGGCCATGTCTGTGACTCTGCACATATCCTACTTTATTTCTATTTATTTGTTAATTTTTTTATTTATCTTTATTTTTCAATTTAAATGCTTAGTTTTTGATTGTTGTGGACTTCTGCTCTGGCACGCCTGAAGGTTCAGTTTGGTTTAGTTTTAGTTGTTTATATTGAGGTGTCTGTATCATCCTGTGTGCGACGGCTCATGGAAACGGGACCAGACACGGAAATAAAACTTAGACTTTAACTGTGGAGGTTCAGATATGAAAGTCCTTTAAACACTCGTGAGGTTTTTGATGTTCAGGTTGAAGGACTTGAAGGACAAATATGAATCAGGATGTTCTCACATGTGGGCGGCACGGTGATGTGGTGGTTGGCACTGTCGCCTCACAGCGAGAGGGTTCCTGGATCAGATCCCGGCTGAGTTTGCATGTTCTCCTCGTGTCTGCGTGGGTTTTCTCGGGGTTTCCTCCCAGAGACATGCATGTATTGGGTCAATTGATGATTCTCAATTGAATGTGCGTGTGAATGGTTGTTTGTGTTTATGTGCCCTGCGATAGAGTGGTGTCAAGCACAGCTAAGGTGACAGAATATGACAATGATAATAATTATGGTGGTAAATATGATGATTGGTGGCAATAGCAGCTACGACACAGCGAGACACACCACTGATGGTGTTTTTATGGCTACAAGTTTTATAATTTATAAGACTAGTGACAGTTTATGACTAATAGTTATAATAGCAGCAGGAAGCGTCATGCAGGACCCCGGCAGCAGGCACCACCACGATCAGCAGAGACCTGCGAGACGACAAAGCACAAACAACTCCGGGGAAGAAGTTGAATTAGTAACATGCATTGATGATGATATATATGACTTTTAATTGACTTTTCATTAAAGATGAGTTGGCCCTTGTAATAATGAGGGTCGGTCACTAATGAGCCAGCTGTCGGGCTTTTTGCTGAGCTCAATCAAAGTGACCCATCGGCCGTTTAACACACGAGGGCCGCCGCCGGCTGCTTTGCAGCAAGGTCAACTACTCGTTCTGACATGTGAGGGGCCTCGAACCCCGGTCATAAAGGGGTCTCCTGCCGCATGTGTCCGAGACGATCAATGATGTACGTCTCCTGTGGGTCCATTAACGATGTGACCTGTCCGACCTGAACAGCGCTTTCTGCATCCAGGGGTCAACTCTCGGCCTCTCTGCTCTTGATTTGCTTTGACTGCATTGAGATTCATGCTCACAGCTGATGACATAATCATATGAATGTAACCTTAGAGATGCAACATGCAGGGGGGGCGTCTTTGTGTTTCATGTGTTTTTGAACCTCTTTGCAAAGTGCCTTTTTGGGTGAAGATGGAAAGACGTGGACAGAGATGAATTCCTCTCTGATGCATGGATAAATAAATAAATTTCTACTTCCATTCAATGCCTTGACACATGACAACAGTGTGTCCATCCATCCTGAGAATCCATGACACCTTGCCTCCTGTCATCTCCGCTGATCTACCATCACCTGCTCTCCCTTTCTTTCATCTGTTCTCTCCTCATGCTCAGTTGGTCTCATCTCTTTTCTCCTCTCCACTCCTGTCGCCTCCTTTCCTATTCTCTTCCCTCCTGCCTTCGACAAACACCTCCTTATATTCCTCTCCTCTGCACGCTGCACTACACCAACAGCTCTGGGGCGTAGCGCTGACACTGACTACAGCTCTCTGATTCTCCTGCCTACTCCGCTTAATACATTACCAAACTAACTGCCAGTGATTGAAACAGGAGTACTTCAACCTTCAGGGTTCAACGGAGACAGACTGAAGACTGGGCGCTCTGTGGAAACTGGCGAGATGCGTCCAAACGCCTTCATCCATCTTCTCAAAGCAGTCATTTGCGCTCTTATTGTTTTTGGCGTGGTTCAGCTGATTTCAAGCTCCTTTTTCTCGCTGCCCAAACAAAGTAACGAAAAAGGTAGAATGGTAGGAACTTTTTTACATTGGACCGTAAAGTAAAAAGTAGTGACGACTGCGAACATACCAATGACAACAAACGGCAATGTACAAATGCAGAATCATAGACATGGTAACAAACTGAAACTGATGTGTCTTAGATTTAAAAGCAGAGATGGAGGGAGCACATCAGATACCTGACAGCAGCTGGTTCCACCGACTTATGCACAATAATTCATATATCATAGAAATAGGACGTTCTATTTAACACCACGAAACTGGTTCATATGATCATATCTCTGGAAATATGAATGCTGGGAAAACGCTTTAAAGTTAAATGAAGCTTCATGAAGCTTTTACTTTAATTTCTGAGCCACGTACTTATTTTGTGTCTATTCGCGGCTAGCTGTCACTCAAGAGGCCACGCCCCTAATTATCACTAAACTGTAACCTCCAACTAAATAAAAACTAGCCTAGTACAAAAAAAATCCCCCCCCCCCAGTGTTGTCATGGAGATATGAGCTAAACCAGGGGTCCGCAAACCGCGGCTCTTGGGCCGTAAGCGGCTCTTCAGCCCCTTTTCAGTGGCTCCCTGTAGCTTTGCCAAAAAATTATATAAACAATGTGTAAATAACGTGGTTTTTTTTGGAGAGTGGACGAGGGAACAGCTGTTATCTTGGAGTTCAAGGTGATTTTTAAAAAATATTACGTGAAAAATATGCATCACATGCTCGGCCTACGGCCCAGCGCCTTTCCCTGCAGGTCGCTAATCTTGAGTTGGTGACCCGCACTGGTATGCTAGCTGCGGATAAACCTCCCCAAAAAACTTATCGAAGGGAATTAGTGTTGCGTAGAAATATTTTTTGCTTTCACATGATGATGGTCTACCTGTATGCTTGATATGTGGTGAGAAATTAGCAAACAACATTTTTAATGACAGGTAATAATAGGAATAAAATGTCAATAGTAACAATACATAAACCTTTATAAGCTGTGACATCAAATATGTTTTGCAGCTCCAGACACATTTTACTTTGTGAAGAGGCGGAAAATGGCTCTTTTGATCTAAAGGTTACAGACCCCTGCCCGAAACATACAGACTAGAATGTTCTTTTGTCCCAGGCCTTAAACAGGTTTAATGATGCTTAATGACGGCCAATTGTTGGCAGTTCTTTATTGGATCAACCAGGAAGTCGCTGTGGCGGGGGCTTGGTTAAAACTGGTCACGTAACGGCTCCTTTCATATATTTCTCCCGTCTTTCAGCTCCTTCCATTGTGCATCTCTCGTCTCCTCCATCTCTTCATTCCTGCTTGAGTCCCCACTTTCTTCTCCCGCCCTCCTCCCTCTCCATGCTCATAGATTGTAAAACACAGACCCTCCCGGTGCTCCGGATTAGCATCTAGTGTATGTGTCATCGACAGTAGGCTATATGGTGCAAGTGCGGCTTTCTAATTAGCATAACACAGCTAACATGTTGTGTTCCTAAATCCTCTGTTGGTTCAGTCGATCAAGAGCAAACCACCTTGTCACTTATGGTAACACCACCACACGAATGATTGCAGTCCAGGTCGAGATGACGGAGTAAGCATGCTAATGGTGCTAATCCTGACAACTAGCCTACGAGGAGAAGTGAGGGCCAGAGGCTAGCTGTCACTCAAGAGGCCACGCCCCTAATTATTCATAAACTTTAACCTCCAATAAAATAAAAACTAGCCCCTCCCCCTCAGTGTTGTCATGGAGATATGAGCTAAACATACAGACTAGGATGTTTTTAGGCCTTAAACAGGTTTAATGACGCTGTGAAAATGGCCTGTTTAACATGGGGGTCAATGAGATCCTGCTCTATCATGAAACCTGCCCCTAGTGGACACTCGGAGAACTGCTGTTCTTTATTGGATCAACCAGGAAGTCGCTGTGGCGGGGGCTTGGTTAAAACTGGTCACGTAACGGCTCCTTTCATATCTTTCTCCCGTCTTTCAGCTCCTTCCATTGTGCATCTCTCGTCTCCTCCTCCTCTTCATTCCTGCTTGAGCCCCCACTTTCTTCTCTCGCCCTCCTCCCTCTCCTCATCACTCTTACGGTCTGCTCTCCCATCTCAGTTTGTAGCTGCATTCCTCTCATCTCGTCTCGTCTCTCACCTCTCCTCCTCTTCACCGTAATCTCTGCTGTTTGTTTCATGTCACACCGCCGGCTGCAGCACTGATCTGTGCAGCCTCACCGCAAATGTTGCCGGAGAGCCTGCGAGGACTCTGATTGTCCTGCGGAGTGATTCTGCACAGGACTGGAGACTTGATGATATTAGAGTGTTTGATCTGTTGCCGCGTCCTTCCACTCTTCTCATGTTGGAATAACATGTTTTTGAGTCTATGAGCTATGTGCGTGCTGAAACGTCTTAGGATCTTTTCAGCGATGCTGGCCTTTGTTTCACACTGCAGCACTGAACAAACCAGTTGCCAGAAAGAACATTGGCATTGAGTTTCAGAGTTTCTGAACCACTGTGACTCACATGCAGGTCCGTGCTGCAACGTTTTGACCATTTAACACGCTGGGATATTAAAACTATTAACGTTACTCAGACTTAGGCATCAAAACGACATGGTTAGGTTTCGAAAAAAAAAAAATTGCAGTCGCTTTCCGCACCGTTGTGACGAAAAGAGAGCTGAGTCGGAAGGTAAAGCTCTTGGTCAATTTTGGTTCCTAGCCTCACCTGTGGTCATGAAAGCTGGGTCATGACTGAAAGAACGAGGTCGCGGGTCCAAGCGGCCGAAATGTGTTTCCTCAGGAGGGGGGCTGGAGTCTCCCTTAGAGAGAGGGGGAGAAGTTCAGCATCCGTGAGGAACTCGGAGTAGAGCCGCTGCTCCTTTGCGTTGAAAGGAGCCAGTTGAGGTGGTTCAGGATCATCTAGTAAGGATGAACCCTGGGCGCCTCCCTAGGGAGGTGTTCCAGGCACGTCCAGCTGGGAGGAGGCCTCGGGGAAGACCCAGGACCAGGTGGAGAGATTATATTTCGGTAAATGGTGACATTTGGTGATATTTAGTGGTCCTAAAACACTGATAACATCCACTGGGGTCATAAACATTGGGTAGTGTGTTTTTGTTACTTTGATGTCCTTGTGTTTGTAAGGTGCTTTGATGTGACTGAATATAGGCTGAAGCGATCTGGAGAATGGGAGAGAACATTGCGGACCCCCTTGTGGTAGCGTCTCTCCTGTATGCATGCAACTTAGTAAAGACATGATTTGAGAAACACTGAGGACTCCAGAGAATTTCTTTCACAGAACGCCTCAGGATCCCCCAGTTAGAGCTGGTTAATGTGCCCCGGGAAAGGGAAGTTTGGGGTCCCCTGCTGGAGCTGCTGCCCCCGCGACCCGACCCCGGATAAGAGGCTGAAGATGAGGTTGGGTTTGAGGTCAAAACATAAAGCTGGTGCATAAATGTGCAGTGTTTACAGACACTAAAATTCAGTCGGGGAAGGAAAGGATGGAGGAATCTCTTCACTTCTCTTCTTGATGTCTTTGATTTCTTCTGTTTATCTCTCTCCCTCTCCCTCTCCACCCTTCTCTCCTCCTGGTGTAAACAGTTTGGAGAGACGGTGGTGTTGACCGCCGGCGTGGCTCCCGGCGACAACTACTCTAAACTGACAGGACGCGCCTCAGATCTCTCTGTTACCGCAGCAACAGTCAGACGAGGAGATGGATTGTGTGTGTGTGTTTATCAAAGAGAAGACGGACAGCTGTCAGTCGTGTGAGAGGTTTCTGCAGACACAAATGATGGAGGGACACAAAGAGAGGGGATTTGTATTTTATAAATTGAGCCGGTCAGAGCAGCAAGATGAGAGAGTTAAGGCAGGTGGATCACAGGTGAATGAAAAGATGAGAAGCTTGGGAGTAAAAGTCTTGAGATGAAGACAGTTCAGGAGTATACATGAGGAGGGAAAAAAGCTGTACTGTACAACCCAAATGTACAAAACGAGCATATGACAGGATTTAGACCACTCTTGTGTCTTTGTTTTAAGTGTTGATCTAAAACCAGGAGCTGATTAGCTCATTTAGCTTAGCATAGCGACTGGGAGCAGGGGTATACAGGCGGGAGCGTACCTATGTTCCCTGGGTCCCATGTTCCCCGCTTTGTGTGTGACAGGGGAACATCGGACCCTTATTTTGAAAAAATGTCGAATTCCCCTGTAAATAGGCTGATGTAGACGCTAACACTACCCCCTAACCCTGACAAAATGCTAAATTAAATCAGCTAACGCATTGGCAACGTAGTGGTGACCCCATACAGCATGGGTGTCAAAGTGATCCAGTAAAGGGCCGTGTGGCTGCAGGTTTTCATTCCAACCAATCAAAAACACACCTGGTCCAACAAATCAACTGTGTGAAGACAGTTCAGGTGGTTGAGTAAGTCGAGTCAGGTGTGTTCTTGCTTGGTTGGAATGAAAACCTGCAGCCACACGGACCCTTTACTGGATCCGTTTGACACCCACAGGCCACCTGGTGTGGAGGAAAGGCCTTCACCCCTGGAGATGAAGATTAAACGATGATGCGTTCGGCCTGCACGATCAGCTCAACAGTTACGCAGTCTGAGGCTTTTATTGTGAAAGGTAAGAATGGAAGGAGTGGAGGTGGTATGAGCTGCCTTTGTCGAGGTTGAACGTAGTAAAGTTTGCCATATTGAATCGGACTACGGAGCTTCTGTGTTGTTGTTTTTAAATCTTCATGCCTTTTATTCATTTCTAACATTTCTTTATGCTCTGATTTATTGCAGAGTAATATTTGTGTTCGGTGTGAAACTCGTCCCTCACAACCGTTCAAATGTGAATGAGTCACGCACACAAGAGAAGGCGTCTGTGTGTAAAGGCCTTAAAGCTGCAATAGAAGCAGATAAATGTAGAAATTAAAACCTTAATTATCAAATAAATGTGCAGGTTGATTTGAAAATACGTAAAAAATTAACAGAAATGGAAAAATATCAATTAACCAATGGCTGTGAAGTGCCAGCATCCAGACACACCCCCTCATTTACATACAGGGGAAGAAAAAAGGCAAATTAAAACAGAAATTAATTTATTATTAATATCACAAAAAAGGAAAATATAAGATACAAAATAAAATACATTTTATTTTTTTGTATTTTTCTGTTTCTGTGCAAATTTATTCAAATTTGTTTATCATTTATTATTTTATTCATTTATTTCAAATTGAATTGCACATTTATTTGAGACATGAGGCTTTTATTTTCTAAAACTATTTAATTCATTTATCATAATGGCAGCTTTACCGTTCATTTTACTGCTTTACCAAACTTAACCGTCTCCTTCTGTCGTCTAAACTTAACCGTCACCTTCTGTCGTCCAAACTTAACCGTCACCTTTTGTCATCTAAACTTAACCGTCACCTTCTGTCACCCAAGCTTAACCGTCACCTTCTGTCGTCTAAACTTAACCGTCACCTTTTGTGGTCTAAACTTAACCGCCACCTTTAGTCGTCTAAACTTAACCGTCACCTTCTGTCGTCTAAACTTAACCGTCACCTTCTGTCGTCTAAACTTAACCGTCTCCTTTAGTCGTCTAAACTTAACCATCACCTTATGTCGTCTAAACTTAACCGTCTCCTTTAGTCGTCTAAACTTAACCATCTCCTTCTGTCGGCCAAACTTAACCGCCACCTTTAGTCGTCTAAACTTAACCGTCTCCTTCTGTCGGCCAAACTTAACCGCCACCTTTAGTCGTCTAAACTTAACCGTCTCCTTCTGTCGTCTAAACTTAACCGTCTCCTTCTGTGGTCCAAGCTTAACCATCACCTTTCTTCTAATCTTAACGTCACCTTCTGTCGTCTAAACTTAACCGCCACCTTTAGTCGTCTAAACTTAACCGTCTCCTTCTGTCGTCTAAACTTAACCGCCACCTTCTGTCGTCTAAACTTAACCATCACCTTCTGTCGTCTAAACTTAACCGCCTCCTTCTGTCGTCTAAGCATAACCGTCACCTTTTGTTGTCTAAACTTAACCGTCACCTTCTGTCGTCTAAGCATAACCGTCACCTTTTGTTGTCTAAACTTAACCGTCACCTTCTGTCGTCTAAGCATAACCGTCACCTTTTGTTGTCTAAACTTAACCATCACCTTTTGTCGTCCAAACTTAACCGTCGCAGTCGTGACCCATTCCCCATTCCACAGCGTTACACATAAGTCACCAAAGTTGACAGTTGAGTGTTGGGAAGATTGACGGGACGGGTAACTTTCTATTTCCGTGTTGCGCCTTCACAGTAAACACACACACACACACACACACACACACACACACACACACACACACACGCAGAGCTGCAAACAAAGAGGCGGCAGACACAGTGAACGTTCTTTTATTAAGACGTGTTTTCCAGGGCTTCTGCTTGGTTTCTTTTGTCCCGTCAACGTTACAGACATTCAGAGGAAACATTCTCCACGGCGATGTGCAAAAACAGCGTGTCAAAGGAAAACAGGTACATTCGCAGTTACTGTTGGCGTCCGACGCGAGTGGCTGGCCTTCAGCCACACACACACACACACACACACACACACGGACACTTGAGTTTTTTATCTTTTTTGTTACAAACACACAAACGACAGCAAGCTCAGTCTGTTGCATTGATTTTTTTAGCGCTTAACAGAAGAAGAAAAACACCACCACAGGTAAAAGGCCGATGTATTTGAAACGCACGTGGAACCAATTTACCTCAGCCCTCGCCACGTTGGTCTAACGAGCACCCCTTGGGTCGATTTATGAATCCAGCTCCTACATTCACATCCATCTGCTCTGGGGAGGTAGGCTTTTACTCTTTTAACTCGTTCTTTTATTTAATATCTACCTCAGGTCCGCAATTAGGGAGTCGGTCGTGAACCCAGTCGATGGTTTTGGTCGTTTGCAGGTGAGAAGACGAGTGTTTCCTGACCAAAACTGGGCAAAATGGCCGCCGCGTTGAGATGTCTCGGTTACACATAACCTTTGTTTCAACATGACGTCAATGATTACATTTAAAAAACGTAGGTAGTTTCTGCTACACAATTAAATATAGTCATTAATGCATTTGAAAACCAAACTTATACGTAACTTTGCCATATTTTTTTTTCCCTTTACAACAAAACGGCGTTCACGTTTTGATGGATGTGTTCATATTTTGTCTTTTGACGTCTCAGATGAGTCAGCGAAAGTGTGATGGTGTGTCCGCAGGTAGACCAGAATGTTCTTGTGCATTTTTCATACGTACGACGAAGAGTAATGCGCGGTAATTGTGCGTTTTTCACGTATTTGTTTTGTGTGTATTTAAAGATGTAGTATAAGACAGCTGACGGGTGGTGAATGAGTCCGAAAACACAGGACTTTGACCCGAGCGAGCGGGGTTCGTTTGTTTCCGGACGTACTAAACAAAACCCAGGCCTTATGGGGCGGCCGATGGCGCGGTGGTTAGAGCAGTCGCCCGTGTAAAGAGGCTAAAGGTCCTCGAAGCAGTGGCCGTGGGTTTGACTCTGACCTGCGGCCCTTTGCAGCATGTCCCCCCCCCCCCCCCCCTCTCTCTTCCCATTTCCTGCCGTCCTATTTGAAAGGCTTAAAAAAGGCCTTTTTTCTAATCCCAACCAAGTGGTTTTCATGCCTAACCCTGACAACCGGTCACATAACGGTTGTTTTGGTGCCTAAACGACACCAAAAGCAACCGTCACAGTCCACTTCTGGTCCGTCGCTGTCTCACGGTCGACTTCCCTTCACCGATTTGTAAGATATCGCATGAATATTTTTATATTTTATTTTTTGTGCGGAACTCTTCGTACGATACCCTACAAACCTCTTCTTGAGAATACGTCGTGTACGTTGTTTTTTCCAAGACTGTTTTGGGGGGCCGAGCCCTTTTGTCCATGGGTCCTCTGCTCTACCTGATGAGCTATTGGGGGGGTTGGGGGTCTGTGTGTGTCTCAAATGGGGTTCGGGTTTTCCAAAACCTGCAGATCTTTCAGTTCATGTCTCCTGGGTACTGGAGAACGAAAGAACGTTTCAATTCCTCCTTAAAAACCCTCCCTCGGTTTGGTACCAGCAACATCATGGCACAAAAATGAAACAGAGACACGCACATACACACGCATGCACACACAGGCACGCACGCACGCACGCACACACAGACACACACACACACACACACACACACACACACACACACACACACACACACACACACACACACACACACACACACGCACACACAGAGCTCGTTAAAATGAAGCACAGCAGCATTCGTTCATCCTCCACTTTCCAGGAGTGTGAAACACAGTGATGTGGTCAGAATACTGTTCACAACAACCAGCTTAATTACTAATTATCACACCTTTCTTGTCATCATCATTCTCATGTTTAATATTCAAACGCTGGAGTGTCAAGTCAATTTTCCCCCTGCTTGACGGTGTGTGTGATGCGTAACCGAGCCCAGCGCGTGAGCACCGGAGCGTCTCCGTGCAGTTTTACTGCATGAGGACGAGTTAGAAAGGACTCTTCTGAATGAACACTGTGTTCTTGTCTCATCCTTTCACTCTGGGTTGGTTCATTTAAGTGTCTTACACAGAGTCACGTCTGGTCCAGATGTGAGGAGGAGTTCATATTGGCTCAACAGCAGGATGACGCACAGACGGAGAGTCCTTTCCCACCTATGCGCTTCCTGTCCCAAGGAAGAAAGTCTTTGCCTTGCAAGTCTCAGTGTTGGTGCTAAAAGTCAAGTCCAAAACCTGATTGAGAGGTAGATGCTACGCCATTGTTGACGGTTACAGGGTCATTCATTTAGTATCCTGTTCAGACAGATTTCCAGCCGTCCACATCCTGGGGAAGTCGATCAAAACCGTCTTTCTCATGTGGGGCAGGTTCAAGACAGTGATTGACTGATGAGGAGCATCTTAGTTACTAAGGTAACCGCCGTTCTCCGTCCAGAAACTCTGTGCTGTTTAGCTGAAATTTGAAAAAGTTTGTGACCTGGCCGCCATTTTTTTCCTGCTTCAAAACAGACCAAACACCACCTCAGTGTGAATGCATCACTCAGCGCTTCATTGCTCTGATTGGCTGTAGGTCTATCCAACATCTAGAAGCATTTTGCTCTGCACCGTTGATAACGCCATTGGAAATCAATAAGGAGCTGAGAGGTTGCACACTAATACGTGTTGCCAGGCCTCTTTAAAGGTATACTCTGCAGGAACCATTACTTATGGTTGGCTCCTGCTGCCTGGCTCAACGACACAGAATCACACGCACCTGTCCCCCCTGACCGCGGTTGCCAGAACAGCCCAGTGTATCACTTCCAGCATCACGTATGGCATGGAAAGTGAAAGCCGACCCCAGATTCAATCTCGTTAAGGAACAAGCTTAGGTGTTTAGCCGCGCTTTATTTGCTTGGGAATGATGATGTCAAGTCGTGAAGGAGAAGGGGCCAAAGTCCAAGTCACGTCACGTCATTGGTCCAAGGTGATCGCATTTGTGCCTTCAACTCTGTTAACCATCCCTCCATCCATCCGTTCCTTTATTTTGGCTTGGAGTTTGTCTTCTTTCTCCAAAGTTTAACAAGGTCCAAGTTTTAAATTGTCAAAATGAAAACTGTAAACAAACAGAAGACGGTGGATCACATCCTCATGTCCTATTCTGATGTTGTAACGTGCGTGCAGCACCTTTTAATCATGTCATAATTCAAAAAGTACGTCATATAACATCACCAAAAGCACCAATTTGATATTCTATCCAATCCTTTTGTTCTTTGTTTCCCAATCTGAGCAGCATCCGTCAGATGTCTCTTCTGTGGAAACAGAAACAGCTTTGACATCCTTAAAAAATAAAAAATAATCACAGAATTAGAATTAATATTCGTATTTGTGTCTTGAAATTGGTTCAGAGAAGATTTTCTGCATCCAAATGAATCGGTAGGAAGATGATGATCACACTGTTTGAATAATCCAACATCGAACTGGAGCGTGAAGTTGGTAAAAACATTTGTTTTGATTCTCACAGTAATGCATTCGCCTGTCAACCGGACAAATCTGCCGAGTTCATGTTTCATTTGCTCCGGCAAATTGCGAATCAGTCTGGTGGTGTCAGGCTGGAAATTCATGACTTCATTACCAAAGAAAGTCATGATGAAATTACTAAGTTAAGAGTTGCTCCCGAACTTTCGTATCTGCCTCTTTTTTCTCAGGTTCCCTGAAGGCATCACTGAAAACTCTCACTGTAGCACAATTTGTCTCAATTTCTTCTCTTCACCTCCAGCTATTAAAGTTCTTCCTTTTCTCTCTCATCCAAAGTGTTTCACTCCTTCTTCATAAAGTACCTATGCCCCCCCCCCCCCTTTCATTAGTAGTTTTCCTCTTTTGTCAAGTTGTCCTTCTCACAAAAGCTAAAAAATTGACCCTCTCCACCCTCTGCCTCCACCCTCCCCTCAGCGAATCGTCTCAGCAGTGAAACTTGAAGATGATCAGGACGATCCTCTTGTACTCCTTCCTGAAGTTGTGGTTCAGGACACCGTAGACGACAGCGTTGAGGCAGCTGTTGAAGTACGCCATGAAGTAGCTGGCCGTGAACAGCCACTCAGGTATCGCCCGGCTCAGCCTGGAGTCCAGCGCCACCGCCAGGCCGATCAGGTTCAGCGG
The DNA here is from genome assembly GCF_963691815.1 of Echiichthys vipera. Classification (NCBI taxonomy): domain Eukaryota; kingdom Metazoa; phylum Chordata; class Actinopteri; order Perciformes; family Trachinidae; genus Echiichthys; species Echiichthys vipera. Next base: position 3,162,494 of record NC_139831.1, read on the forward strand.
CGCCCAGCAGACGGCGAAGAGCACGAACACCACGAACATGGTGAGGAAGTTGCGGAGGTCGTGCGGCTTGATCTTTGGCCGCGAGTCTGGCTTCACTCTCCGCCTCACCTGGATGACGAGGATCCAGATGCGCAGGTAACAGTAGCTGACGATGCCGATCGGCAGGATGAAGTGCACCACCACCACGGTGATGGTGTACAGTGAGCTGACCGACTGCGCGAAGGTGCAGGAGTACACCCGCGGGTCGTACTGCAGCGACTCCACGAACCAGTTGGGCACGATGGCGAGGATGGTGAGCGCCCAGACGAGCACGACGTAGCACATGGTGTTGCTATTGGAGAAGAGTTTGTCGTACCTAAGGCTGTGGCAGATGTAGCAGTAGCGGTTGATGGCGATGCCGGTGATGTTGAAGATGGAGCCGATGACACTGAGGCCCATGAGGAAGCCACTGATCTGACAGTGGATGTAACCGGCGATCCAGCCATCATGGAAAATGGCGGTCAGGACCAGTGGGTAGGGATAGATGGCAACAACCAGGTCAGCGAGAGCCAGGCTCACCACGAAGGCGTTTCCTGCAGACAGGACGGAAGACAGAGAGGTTGTCAGCAGGATATGAACCGGACACACTGTGAAAGTAAGATCCCGCATTCCTATTCTTGTCTGTTCTTGGAAATAATATCAGAATTGTGTTGTTTGATATTGTTTTTAGCCTAAAGGGTCGTAGCAGGGTTTTAATCCAAATTGCATAAACTATCACAGCATAGACTTATGATAATGATCTTCTACCTTCCAGACAGCCGCTGTTTCGCCTTTATATTCTACTTAAATCAATTTGTCAAGACTTTAAACTTGCTTAAGGAAGGTAATCCATCATCACAAACATTGTTTACGATTATTGTTTTGTATCAGTTGACATAAATTCAGCTCATGCTCAGCTGAATCATGTGAAGATGTGCCGATTTGAATAATTTCATCGACCAAATCTGCAGTAAACACTCCACCTGCGCATCACACCAACGTGAACCTTTCGCCGCCATTGTTGTTGTTGTTAAATGTCCGCGCATGGTCCCTCCTTCTTTTTTTTTATATCCGAACAGGCGCACATAAATGACATCAGAACCGTCGTAAGCCTCGTGCTCGTGCTCGTACATGTGCAAACGCGCTCTACAAAAGCCCACCTCTCTCAGACGGGCCGTGGACGGCCAGCTGGCCGCAGTTATGCGAGGAGCGGGTGCACTCACACTGGTCAAACGCACTAGGCTTGACCAGAAAAACAGGTTTTGGCGCGGTGCGGAAGGACAGTGTGAGTGCGCCCTAAGACAGATAGGCCTACACATACTTTGTCTTCTCTTTATAAAAAAGTTGCCTGCGGTAAAATGACTTGGGACTTGAAATTCAGACCAAATGACCCGGGTCACATGTCTGCTCTTACATGTGGAGATATTGTTACTAAAAGGGGGAAAAACAGAGCGGCTTTAGAGAAGAACAGGGTTGAATATTTCCAGGGATGGGGAGAGACAGAAGATTCACAGCGAACAAATGTAAAAACAACTCGACAAGAGAGAAGCGAGTCGTGACAGAAAAGAAAAACAGGAGCACAACACAAACAAAAGCAAAACAGAAAAAACACTCAAGTGGGAACGACTCCAGGAGCGGGACGTTACAGAAACTAAAAACTCTGACAAGGAGACGAGCGAGCGGCAGACGAACTCCCAGTCAGATCACGTTCCCCTCCAACTGAACTCTAATAGAGTCTGGATCATTACTCTCCTAACCTCATCACCGCAGCTAAAACGCCTCCGCCATCATTAAAGGCTAATGAAGACAACTGTACACACTCTAACCACTTTAGACAGCTCACAAACACACACCTCGTCCCAAAAAAGTTCATAATGATGAACTATCGTCGTTCCCCAGGAGGGCAGTAAACACTGGTTTGTATGCCGGTCACAGCGGCAGGTGGGTCGGAGTTTAGGGCAGGTTTTTTTTACCCCCTTTTCCTCAGCCTCTACACAATAAAAAGGTTCTCGCCCTGCCGATGTGCTGTAAAGGTCTCCCACACGGGGAAATGAAGTTTTAGGAGTTTAACATTTACCTGACGGCCCAAGTGGACCGCGCTGCATTTCAATGATATTTTCACAGCGTTTTAACTGTCGAACAAAGCTCCCTTCATGGCGGCGTCTCGGTCTGTGCAGCATTAGTATGGCAGGCAGGTATTTCAGATATATTTATCCCTGACTCCAGTGAAATCAGTGCTCCGGTCCAGGCATTAAAGCCAAGGTAGGCAGTTTTCTGGGAAAGGCAAATAATTGTAAAATCCAGCCTTCTCTGTCCTCAGCCCCTCCTCCCCTAACCTAAACGAGTCCTACTCATTCCTTTTCAGTCCCCAACGAAATGTCTTCAGAAGGGACCAATGTGGGGGGTGACTGTGGCTCAATGGGAGAGTGGGTCGTCCTCCATTTGAGAGATTGGCAGTTTGATCCCTACCTCCCCCGGCCCACATGTCGAAGTGTCCTTGGACAAGACACTGAACCCTGAATTGCTCCCCGTGCTGCGCATGGGTGTGTAAATGTGGTGTACATGGTTACATTAGATGGTCTGTACATGTCCACTGTCATCAGTGTGAATGTCTGTGTGAACGGGTGAATGTGACAAACACTGTGAAAGCCCTTGAGTAGTCAGAAGACTAGAAAGTACAAGTCCGTTGACCTTTACCATCGTCTTTGTGATTTTTGTCTTTTACTGAAATATCTCAACAAAAATTAGATGTATTGTCTTGAAATTTGGTACACAGAAGAGCCCCAGCCGGGATTCGAACCAGGAACTGTTTAACTAATAGTATTCATCAGTCAAAATCCTCATTGCTAGTTAAACGGTTAATAATTAACATCCCTACTGTCCCTCCATTGTAGTGGGGGGAAATCTCAGATGCAAACATCTCAAATGAGCAGGAAAGAAATCTTAGCTTTGATGTATTTACGTCCACGTTTTGCACGCAGCCTGACACGTGGAGGTGAGCCGTGCAGAGTTGAAACCCTCCAGAGACTCAGTGAGCGTCTCGGCCCTTCTGCAGCTGCTGTAATTGATACGTTTCTGTTGGCAGCGCTGATCAGACTGCATGTAATCTTCACACCCAGAGGGGAGTGTGGCCGTTAACTCTGGCAGCGTTAATCACACCTTGTTCTACCTGCTAAAATATGCAGCGCAGTTCAATTTATATCACCCCCCGACTCCATCTTCATTAGGAGGAAGCTTCAGTGTTATTATTCTGGACGGCAGCGCTTTGTCTCCTTCACGTCACTGAGGGCTAGTTAGAGGACTGTGGCGCGGGGCACGGAGACGGAGGACTTGCTGTTAACTGCAAGCCAATGCGGATTAGTCCACGGTTCTGTCTTTATTACTGTGTTTGCCCTTTGCGACTAATCCCGACGATATCTCTGCCGCTCTGATGAGAAATGAGAAATGTTGCCAGGGTTAGCGGTTCAATTCTCTGTGTAGTTCAGTGTTTGAGGAAGACATTTTCACTGCCAGCGTCTAATTAGAGCCGTTTGTGCTGTAAACATTTCGATTCACGGGACCTCTGTTGCAAAGTTAATCCGTTGTCTTGGCATCAGAAGAACAATAAAACTGCGTTAATGTTAAAATAACAAAACCTCAATATAAAATACTCCATAACAAAGAAAATAATATTAATTAAAAGTGAAGTAGCAGCAAAATGTACCTAAATATTAACAGTAAATGTACGTTAATGGTATATCTTGTTGGGCCCCTCGCAGAGTCATAAATGATCATTCATAAAAGCACATAAATAATATTTGACGTCAATTTGTCTTTGATCACTCCTGAGAAAAAAATATACTAGCCTAAAAAAGAGTAAGCTTGCTAAACCCGATAGAAGATGGAAATATTTGGGGCACCTGGTGTCTCAGTGGTAAGAGCGGGCGCCCCATATCCAGAGGCTAAAGTCCTCAACGCAGCGGCAAGGGTTCAGTTCCCACCTGTGGCCCTTTGCTGCATGTCACCCCCTGTCTCTCTCTCCTGTTTCCTGTCACTCTTCAAAAAGCTGTCACTATCAAATAAAGGCATGAAAAGGCCAAAAAAATAACCTTTAAAAAGAAAATGGAAACATCTAAGATGAACTTCGACCTCTGCAGGTCGGTGGAATAATTATGGAAGTGATTTGCCTGCTTGTGAGGCCACGTAAGGGCGCACTCACACTGTCCTTCCGCACCGCGCCCCGTGCTTTAGGGTACTTGTCCCCCCTCCCTCTCCCCCCGCGCCCCAGCCCCGTTTGTACTCACACTATCTGGGCCTCGCGCAAATGCTTCTTGCTGTCCATACGTCATCACGCCATAACACGTCACACGCATTGATCACGTGTGTGTGGCGTGGACGGCCCGCTGTCCGCAGTTATGCGCGGAACGGGTGCACTCACACTGCTTAAATGTACTAGGCTTTAGCTGAAAAAACGGTTTTGGCCGCGGCCAAAAGGACAGTGTGAGTGCGCCCTAAGTTAAAATTCTGATATAACGTTCTTAACCAACGTCACAAACATACTGTTAGCATTTTGACCTAAACCTCAATCTTTTCCTACATCTAACCAAGTAGCTTTGTCGCCTAAACCTAGATTAAGCCCGTTCCACGCATGCACTGCGAACGCGAAATGATCTAGACATTACCAGATGGGGCTGTATGTGTGAACGCAAATACCTGATTCAGTCGGACCAGGCATCAAACACAGTTTATCCTCCCAGCACCCGCTTACAAAGACCATTTACTTTCAGTGGGTTCCTTGTCCATTCTTATCTTTGAGATTGAATGATCGTCTTGATGACGTTTTTATCGTGTGACGCCCAACAGGGGAGCGACACAAACATCTGACGGGGAAGAAGAACGGGGGTTTACACAAAGAAGCCGAAAACGAAAATGTCAAACTGGAGAGACGACGAGATTTGGGAACTTCTGCGAGCAAGGACAAATTCAGAGAACAGCAAGAGACTCGGTTGTTTGCGATCGAATTACAAACCGTCTTCGCCGACGCGATTCAATCGGCGACACATCCTCCCTCCTGCACGGTTTTTTTCTAGGAGACAGGATCGGCGAGCGAAGTCAGGGAAGAAGAGACTGCTGACTGCCATTCAACACATGTGTTAAAGCTCAATCAGGCACAATAACAGTGATGCTGAACATAAACATGGCTTTAGTTTGTTCGTACGGTGAGCTCCACAGGGGGCCTTTAATCCTAAATGAATAAATGAATCATGCATCAGACACCCGGTGTGACTTTACAGCTCTTACTGACACAGTTAGGAGGCGACCTGAGCTGCAGAGAGACACTTTAAACCCAACCAGTTATGCTAATGAGCCTGTTCATCAAGACAAATGATGAATTAATGAGCAATGATTTTTTTTTTTATCAGCGCGGTGTGATCTTTGCCTCTTGAAGGCACGGAGAAGTTGCAGTAGTTTCAAAGACATTGGGTTTTTTCGGCATTGAAATGCAAATGTATGCAGCGAGTCGCTTCAACATCTAATCAGCTCATCTGCTCTGAAGAGGGGCAGCGCCGTGAACTTCCCTCCAGTCTGGTTACAGTCAGAAAGGCAGATGCCAGCGTGGTCGAACAGCTCGCGAGAGGCTCGTCTTTGTTCTTTCACTCCCTTTCTTGTTTCATTTGTTTCTCTCAGAGTGTGTTCAACGCTGTCTCAACGCTGTCTCGGGTTGCTTGTACCTTGTTCGAGTACAACAGCGAGCACTGCTGTCGCCACACAGATGGATATCGAGCTGCGGTGTGTAGGAAAAAATAGACGCTTTGTCTGCCTGACTCAACCTTCAGCTGACGTTTCTGGGTCATATCAGAAACTGAGGTTGGGAGTAATTAGAGGGTCAAATTCAGGGCGGTGAGATTTGAGCGATACCAAGGTTACGAGTTCAAAGTCCTCATTTCCAAACTTAGTTATACTTTAAACATTATGTTTTGAATGTTGTTTGAAGCCCTCTGTACACCTTTATGTACGAAAGTATGACTCTCTAATTACCTCTCATAGATATACTGTGTATACATAGATGATCCCGGCTTGTGAGAGGCGTAGACCGCCGCCATCTTGGTTTAGGGATCAGACCTGTTCTGACCAGACTTTTGTGCTGCTTTTGGATTTTCTAACGAAAGAAACACCAAAACTAATCAACATGGCATAACATTTCACAAATGAGAAGTTGTTTTTCATTATTTTACTATCATGAAATGTTGGATTTGATATATGACAAGAGGTAATCCTTCTTTAAAGCTAACATAAAGTGAAGTGACCGTCCTAATGCTAAATTAAGCTAACGCTAGCTTATGTTGGGTATTTAGTTATCAGTAATATATCAGTAAGATGCTGAAAATTATGTTTGTCACTGTAATGTTATTCAAGAGACAACCTCTGGGCTGCCCATAGACCTCCATGTTAAAATGAGTCAATCCCCATAGACCTCCATGTTAAAATGAGTCAATCCCCATAGACCTCCATGTTAAAATGAGTCAATCCCCATAGACCTCCATGTTAAGATGAGTCCATCTCCATAGACCTCCATGTTAAAATGACAAAATCATGATAACCGAACTGAGGCTGAATTTTAATATAACTCACCTAGATTAAATTACTGTTACGATCAACACAAGATAAGGTGTTTCAGTATGTCCGAGGATCCTGTACGATTTATAAATGTCTGGCATTTGTAAGAAACCAAACCGCGTTTGAAAATTCAGTGAGAAATGAGGATTTTTAGAGGACATACCTCCTCCCTCCATAGACATACATCAGAATCAGAATCAGAGAACCTTTAATGTCCCGCAGACGGGGAAATTCGTTTGTCACAGCAGCAACAGAATATTACAAAATAAGATAGAAAATAGCAAAAATAAGCAATAAAGTTACATTTAAAATGGGAAGAAATAGAAATAGACATATATACATATTCACATGATATAGTGCAGTTGTTCTTGTTTTGTTTGTTTTGTAATAATATAATACGGAGTGAATAAATATGAGTAAATATGACTAAATAGTGCAAAAACAGAAGTGACCTTAGTACAGGCATGTTGCACAGTGCAGGGCACAGGATGAGGTCAATAGTCTATTGGGAGCAGTGCTGCTAAAATGAGTCCATCCCCATAGACCTCCATGTTAAAATGAGTCAGTCCCCATAGACGTCCATGTTAAAATGAGTCAGTCCACATAGACCTCCATGTTAAAATGAGTCAGTCCCCATAGACGTCCATGTTAAAATGAGTCAGTCCCCATAGACCTCCATGTTAAAATGAGTCCATCACCATAGACCTCGATGTTAAAATGAGTCCATCACCATAGACCTCGATGTTAAAATGAGTCCATCCCCATAGACTTCCATGTTAAAATGAGTCAGTCCCCATAGACCTCCATGTTAAAATGAGTCAGTCCCCATAGACCTCCATGTTAAAATGAGTCAGTCCACATAGACCTCCATGTTAAAATGAGTCAGTCCCCATAGACGTCCATGTTAAAATGAGTCAGTCCCCATAGACCTCCATGTTAAAATGAGTCCATCACCATAGACCTCGATGTTAAAATGAGTCCATCACCATAGACCTCGATGTTAAAATGAGTCCATCCCCATAGACTTCCATGTTAAAATGAGTCAGTCCCCATAGACCTCCATGTTAAAATGAGTCAGTCCCCATAGACCTCCATGTTAAAATGAGTCAGTCCCCATAGACCTCCATGTTTGTAAAGTCTGACAGCAGCAGGAAGGAAGGACCTGCGGTACCTCTCCTTCGCACACTTAGGGTATGTATATATATATATATATATATATATATATATATATATATAGGTATATATGATTACCTCTGCCAAGGTGGGTTTTGTTTCTGGTCCCGTTCGTGTGTTTGTCAACAGGATTACAGAAAAACTTTTGGCCCAATTTCCATAAAACTTGGTTGTAGGTTGTAGCATGAGCCAAGGAAGAACCCATTACCTTTTAAATGGATCCACATTACAGGGCAGACAGGCCTACGTGATGTATTTAGTTAACACTGCGCGATGGTGGAGGTCTTGAAATTGTTTCTCATTTGGAGGCAGCGGAAACAAACTGTGCACACAACACTGAATTCTCTGACTTAATAAGTTGAGCTTGTTAGCAAACAGTTGCTTGTTTCCACGTCGAGCTGACACAGAGCGACATTACCATTCACGTGCAGTCGTGTTTGTGTCCTCCTGATGAATATAAGTCCACTATTCTCTCCCTGTTGGCTGTTTTTGGTCTCCATCAACTCCTGGGGGAAACATCGGTCTCTTTAGCAGCTAAATGTTTACCAGCTAGTCTCTTTACTGTCAGGTCTTCTTTATTTATAAATCCACAATGTCACAGCTCACAAATTTGCCTCCTGGGGCTTTCGGCAAACTGTACAAACAACCGTCTTGGACCCTGGATTGGGATAAGTAAGTAAAAACTGCCGCCTGTGACCGAACAAGACACAAGATCATAAAGATGTGGGCCGGACGGTTAAACAATGAGCTGAAACTCACTGTAAAGCTGAGGGGAGCTGCAGATTCAGCCGATGGGTTCATCCCCCCTCCTTTGAACAGTCACACTGTTATCGTGAAAATATCTTTGTAGAATAGACGGTATGTCATTAACCAGCGAGTTGCTTTGCATCGGCAGAACATCTGTACAGCTGCTGGAGGCCATTAGCCACTGAAGCTGCTCAGTCTTTGATCAATGCATGACTCCAGTAATCAGCGAGGCGATTGTTAGCGCTGGTGCTAAACAAAGAGGGCAACGACAAGGCTGCAGGTAAACCAGGGATAATGATAAAGATAATGGGTCTTTTTTAGTCATTTAGAGGTATTGCCATTGTTGAACGTATACGCATACGTGCCGTTACAGCCTGTACGAGCAGGCAGTCATGAAACAAGCAATAACACATATCTCTGCAAACTCTCATCACACTTTTCTTCTGAGTACAAAACATCAGGAGGAAGTCTCTGTGTGCCGCAGCGCAATTCAAACCGCTCGAAGCTATCGTTTGTTCCAGCCTCCGTCAAGCTGTTCAACTCTCAAATCTCTATACACATGCACTCAGCACTTAGATCATTACAGGTCCTCGTTACGCTGATGCGTTGTCAATGTCTCTCGCGTTTAAAGACGCTTTTGTGGATTATTTTTTCAGCTTTTTAAGCTTTTGTTTTTTTAAGTACAGCTGAAGATTGTTATGGAGAAGTAGATGTGGGTGTGTGTACGTATGTCTGTGTGTATGGCTGTGTATGTGCGTGAGTGTGTATGTATTTGTGTATCTGTGTGTTTAATCGTGAAAGGTAGTAGGTTTTGGTTTTCATGGTGTTTCTTTGTTGTTCATGTTGTTGGGTGTGTGTCTGTGTGTGTGGCTATGTATGCGCGTGAGTGTGTGTGCATTTGTGTATCTGTGTGTGTTTATTCGTGGAGGGTAGGAGGTTTGAGTTTTCATGGTGCTTCTTTGTTGTTCATGTTGTTGGGTGTGCGTGAGTGTGTATGCATTTGTGTATCTGTGTGTTCATTCGTAAGGGTAGGAGGTTTGGATTTTCTTGTTGTTCATGTTGTTGGGTGTGTGTCTGTGTGTGTGGCTATGTATACGCTTGAGTGTGTGTGCATTTGTGTGTGTTTATCCGTGGTGGTAGGAGGTTTGAGTTTTCATGGTGTTTCTTTGTCGTTCATGTTTTGCTTTGTTTTTAATTATCTGTGCTACTCGAACGTATGAAAAGTGCCTTTTAAATAAAGCTGATTTGATTTGTTTAGATCAACTTGCCGTGAGTCCATTTTACCTGCCGTGACTCTACAAATGTCTAAACTTTGTGTAGCCGCCTTTAAAGCCCACAGGAGTTGAGTGTTTGATCATTGTGGACGGCACAAAGTGTATATTTCACACAAACTAACAAACGTATCTCCAGCGTCAGGATCTCAGGGTGCGAGGTTAAAGATGAGCCAGGCTGCTGCGTCTCGAACGCCTGCAGCCGTGTTCTCCCTGACACTAAAAAAATACAAACAGGCGGAATTATATAAAATGATAAAGCGTCCGAGCGGTTAAAGGAAATTAGATGCGATAAATCAAAGCGCCGTGGCAGCTCGCCAGAGTTGTCTGTATCCTGGGGCAGGTGTGCTGCCGCAGGACGAGGTCGGGCAGGTGGCTGGGATCAGGTCAGGCTCATCAGACATGATGTCTGGGGGGAGGGGGGGGGGCATGACATCGTGTCATACGCTGCAGCAGAACACATGCCTTCACCATGCAGCAGTGTGCTGGGTTGTTACACTGCAGGTGGCTCTTCTCTCTCTCTGCGTTTAGAGCTCGACTGTCTCTTGATTTTTGAGTTATCCACGAACTATCCATTGAACTAATATGTATTATATTAATGTATTATAGTTATTGATGCATTAGCATGTTCTTCACTTTAAAGTTGTAAGTTTTCCATCTGTTTAATTGCCTTTTAAGTTAATATCTATCAAATAGTGAGTTTAAACAATGGTGATTGATCATATGACCCCCTAATGAAAGCACTTCTACTTGCCTTTTTGCGAGTATTACAATATCCGTGTCTGTGGCGACATTCGCGTAACCTGACTCTCACCAGATGAATTTCGCTCCGCCTTGCTTCCCTCATCACTCTGGGATCGCTCTACTGGGAAGTGACTTCAGGAGGCTGGGCCTTATCAAAAATCCTTGCATATGATTGGATAAACCACTTGTCGGCCATCTTTATTGACGTGCTTCTTCAACCACTCACATCGAAACCGACCCGTGACGCTGATGAGAGCGACGGGTGAAAACATGGTTTCCACCAACAAAAGCCTTCAGATCCGTTCTCTTGTGTTCTTTAAAGAAGAAATATTCTCTAAATTAGACGACAAGGATGAAATAGCAGCATCCATGTTGACGCTTGCATCCTCGATGTGAGCCGCCATTGTTGTCTGAATCACAACAGTCTTTTCTCTGCTGCGTCACATCTATGAAACCCCGCCCGGTGGTCCGGATTGGCCATTGGCTATGGAGCGATCCCAGGTGGATGAGTGGAGCGAGGCGGAGTCAAGACGGAACAAAAGTCATCTGGCGAGAGTCAGGTTAACATTCGCGGGCTAGATGTAATTACGCTGCCATGTTAGTGACGCTGCTGACAGCGGTTGGTCTGTCGGCCCAGATCTTAACTTACAGTTATGCTGCGTTCACTTGTAATCGGAAGTCAGTGTGTTGTGTGCTTTAAAATGCAATTCCATTATATGTTTGGTGAAGTACTGTAATGGTTAATATCTAGAATAAATATGTGGAAATAATTCCAATACTGGTTATATTACTTATTCCATGTTCTCAAAGCAATTTCAGTCAAAAACAACTGGACTGGTTATTTGTCTAGGAAGACGTTTCATCGCTGGTCCTGGTCCAGTCCCAGCCTGGTCCTGGTCAGATGTGTACATGAACTGATGAAGCCTCTTGGATGAGAGGTGAAACGTCTTCCTAGACAAATAACCAAGTCCAGTTGTTTTTGACTGAAATTGCTTTGAGGATAACGACGACCTGGACGAATGAGAACATTCACAGGCTTACTTATTCCATGATAACAAATTGGCATATATATAACTAGCATTATATTTTTATTTATATTCTACATATACCATGAAGGGACATCTAAAACAATTGGAAAAAAACAAAAACTGTGCCGTTTAAAAAACAATCATAATCATCGTAAAATTTCCTTTTTTTGTTAGTGATTACATTTAAAAGTGTTGGACTTGAAAGAAAAAAGTGACTTTTATTGCAAAGAAGTCACAGGAAATGCAATAAATCACACTAACTTGAATATTTCAACACCTTCAGCAACAAATGCAGAAGGTTTCTGTCTTAGTGTGAGACACCAAATGCCCCTACTGTCTGTTTCTGAAGCAGATCGTTTCTAACAACATCGTCTTTCAGCCGTCTGCGATGGTTGTCATCCCGACTTTTAGAAGCTGCTGAAAATGCACGTACTGCACCCCGGCATTTTTTAAAAGCTTTGCTATCTGAGAACCCTGAGGGGAGCTTCCATAAACATTGCTCTCGCCTGCTGGCCAGCGGTGACCTTGCTCAGGCAGCGCCGTAAAGGTTTAATGATGTGAAGGCATCACATTTCACTCCTCGTATTCCCCTAAAAATCTATAGTTAACAAGAAAGATCTGTTCGGTGAGATGAAAAGGGGGAAATGAACTCTGTCAGATCTCAAATTCATAACGCTACAAATAGAATAAAATGCTGCTGTTCCCACGCGGTCCCTCCATCGAGGTGTCGATCAGCAGCAGAAACGGGATTTACACACTAATGGCTTGTGTGCTGTTGTCCTCTAAAGGAACAAGCTGCAAACTTTTCAGAGCAACCTCAACATTTGATTTTATATTATTCCACGTTGTGTTATCGTTTCATTGTTTTGCCACTAAAATATTTGGTTGAAAAATTAATTTATCAACTAACCACCATGACAAAGTGGGCCAGAGGCGTAAAGTTGGGGAGGACCAAGGGCTCTTCCCAACGTTATCCCCCCTTACTTGCATCCCCCCTAACTTCCATCCCTCCTTACTTTTATCCCCTTTACTCTAATCACATAGTTGTTTTTCATGTTGATCCCAACTGCACACCTGAGACATTTCGTATCTTGCACTGCTGCAGTGCCGTCATGATGACAAAATCTGTCCACCTGGCAAAATCCTCAAAGCTGCTTCTGTGGTGGTTCCTGCTACAGTAGACTTCTCCAGGACCACATTCACTTTACCTTGACCTTTACTGTTTGAGGGTAGGACAAGTGTAAATGGACAGGGAGAGGGGTAGGGGACGAGCGTGGGGCTGTGGGCGCGCTCTCTCCCAGGTGAGCTACCCTGCGTCCGCTCCAGGACGCCATTTTGCTACAGATCCGAACTAAATCTGAGTTTTGCTCCTTAATATTGAGTTACTGGGGCAGCCAGTGGCTGAGTGTTTAGAGCAGTTGCCCCGTGTGAAGAGGCTAAAGGTCCCTGAGGCAGCGGCCGAGGGTTCGACTCCGACCTGCTGACCTTTGCTGCATGTCTCCCCCTCTCTCTCACCCTATTTCCTGTCTGCCCTATGTAATGAAGGCTTGGAAAACTGCCAATATGTTTATATTGTATATATTTTCTTTATCTTTACTTTACCAGCGGTGTCAAACTCAAATTTACAGTGGGCCAAATTTAAAAACTGGGACAAAGTTGCGGGTCAAACTCAATATTTACTAAAAATCTCTCCAGATGTGTAACATTGAACCTTTTCAGTGCAGGTCCTTGTTCTTGTCGTGGTGTTTCTTCTGTTTGATTCTTTGGTTACAGCCACGGTGACAAACAGCTCTTTACCTTCACACACAGATCATCTGCTGAAAGATCCTGTCCTCCATCTTTCTTTGGGTCGTTTTTGGGGAGGGGTGGATTAAGTGTGTCTGCAGAGACTGGTAGCATGGATGCTCATGATTGTCAACAGAAAAGCAGACGTGTATGTGCTTTATACTCGCGGACCAGCTCTCAGAGAATCTTGATATGATCTTGCGTACCAAACATAATTACACCGCGGGCCAGATTTGGCCCACAGGCCTGAGTTTGACACCCCTGCTTCAAACTGTTGAAAGTAGAACCTACATAGATCTCATAGATCCATAGAGGATTTGATGGTCGCCTTCACTTCTGGTTCCACAAACCCCAAACCTAATTATTTCGAGGGGATGCATACAAACAAATTTGTTCATGTATGTTAACGAACTGCAGAGAGGTCTCTCATTTACATAATAAGTTTCTTTGGTTGGGAGCTTCAGGGCCTGTTGAGATTGTTGAGAGTTAATCAGAGTGAACTCTGGTGCGTCTTGAGATGTCGAGATGAAAAACGAATGTCTAAGACGAGTCTTATCTTACGGGTAAATCCCCTCAGTGGGTGGTATTTCAGAGCAGACCACACTTCCTGCTGCTTTCCAGCTGTCCGACCGGTTGGTTCTGGATCAAGTGCAACACCCAGAGAAAAAGCCATCTGCTGAGCTCCACTTCTCCTGATCCAGACAGTGACACCGCCCATCATCCCAACGATTAAGACAAACTAAACTCCATCTGTGTGGAGCTGCTGACATTTAAATATCATGATATAGCACAGACTTTAAGATGAGCTATTATCCTGTTCTCTAACTCAACTGTATCATAAAGTTATGATGGCTCTCGACATGAAACTATTTTTCATCCAAAGTCGGCACCAAAAGTTCTCGAGCAGTTTTTTCAACCAGCCCTGCATCAATACAACACAGGCGGTACATGCAGGTGGGCGAGTCGGGTCACCCGGCTGACCAGATACATCGTTCCTCTTCACACACTGCAGCGACACAATGCTGGTTGAAAATCTGCACATTTCTGTCTGTTTGCATGGCTCTGCACTAAAGTTGTACTCCATAAGAATTGAGATATCTTGTGTTTAGCGGTTCGATTTAACTGAAGGGGAGCCTGTTCTTTCACAGCCTTCCATCTTTTCACGTTCACTATGCATGTTGTTCTTTTGTAAACTTTATTGAAAAACAATTACCTCTTTACTTCCAGTCCGTCCCCAATAGGTTCCCCTCTTAAATCCACACACACACACATGTGTGCGCGAGTGTGTGTGTGTGTGTAAATTGGAGAGAGAGAGAGGGAGGGCGGGAGCATGCAGCAAAGGACCACAGGTCACAATCCAACCCGGCCGTAAGCCCGTGCAAAGATGTGCGTGCACAGATCATTTTCTTTGTTGCGTTCCACTCCACCACTGGATAAGTGTCTGCTCTACTTCGCCATGTTGTTGTGGCGTCTGTACTACCACACGTCACATCCCGCTTGGCATTATATCCAATCAGCGACCGGGCTTCTCTCAGGGGTTTGAGCGACAAAAACGGCCGCTCACATGCAAATTAGAGTAGTTTCAGCGAGATAGACCCGCCTCATTCCGTGTTTTCGACCATAGTGGAAACACACCTAAGAACTCCCGTCCCCCGGGTGAAAGTCCTGTGTTTTGGGACCCAACCACCTTTCCTGACCCTCCTCCCTAAATGAGGCGAAGGCAGTGAATGAGAACAGCCTGGGATTCTCGACACGGGACACGACTGAACTTTTAAAACGAAGACGGGATAAAAAATGCATGTTCATGAATATATCTGGGTGATATTTAGAGTTCATCACCAGCACCGGTCTGCTGTGGATTACTCTGTTCAGGTAGAGAACCGCTCATCTACTGGCCCGCAAGATCAATGAATACTGTCCGACTCGTTCAGGCTGCGGCAATTTTGATTCCCAGCAGGACGTGACTTTCTACAAGTGATGTGGAATTTGTAGTAAGTCTAGAATTTGCGGAGTTCGGGTAATCGGCCAAGAACCGGCGATGCTACGTGGTCTCATGGGAGGGCATATAAATAGCACGCCACTTTTAATGACTTTTCCCGTGCATGTCTACGTATATTAAGCTTTTCGCGTGTCATTTAACGCCCGTCATTTCAGCCATCCTTCACATGAAATAGTGATTTAAAAATGACATTTGTGCGTCAAATGACAACGCCATCTCTGCACAATACAAGTCAATTGAGACTAAATGGCGTGAAATGACACGCAAAAATCATGCAATGCGTTGTAATTATACGCGAGATGGCTTGAGAGAAATAGCGTGTCATTCACACGCCTTTTGGTGATACCAGGCTGGGCGATGAAAGAGTAAAACCGTTCCTGTCGAGGTAATTGTCTTTTCAGATGTAAACAACCACAGCTAGTTCTGTATCTACGAGTGTTTTTTTGTTTTTTTTTCGCATGGAGGTTTGTGAATCAACGTAATGCATCAGTTTTGTGTCGGTGACACTGACGTGATGAGCTGTGACAGGCCTTCACTAATGATCGGATAATGTGTCTCTGACAGCGCAGATGGAGAGGGGAGATTAATGGATGGAGGGGAGGGACGGGGAAACAGAGACCAGAAGAGGAGAAGAAAGGGTAGGAATTTAGAGGAGACAATCCCAGAGATGAGAGACCCGACACGGGCAGGAGAGGACGACAGAGAAGAGTAATTAAGAGGAGAAGAGAGAGATTGAAAAGGGAGGAGAGGAGCAGAGAGGTGAGAAGAAGACTCTGAAGGAATGAATCAAATGGAAAGGACATGAAAGGGAGGAGAATTGGAAAGGCAGGAGTTGAATTGAGACGAGATTTTAAAAGATGGTGTAACAAAAAAAAGGTGGGGTGGGATTAAAAAACAGGAGATAAGAGAGGACAGGAAGGGAGATCAGATGATGAATGAGGGGGCTGAGGGTAGAATAGATGAGAGAGGTGAACAATCCATCCAGTTTTCCACCTTCAATCGTTACGTTTGCACCCAGGGATCTGGCGCAGGGATTGATGGGAAAAGCAGGATGAACAAACAAAAGACTCCTCTCTTGCGACTGACGGGACAGCTTCGACGAGCTAACGGGAACGACAGAATATGGGCGTTTATGTATTGATTTGTGGCGGTGCTAATTTTTCATTGTGACAAGTGTGGAGCTCCGGAGCGCAGCTGAGACCCAAAGATCTGCTGATTCAGACGCTCCGGTGACAGGGAAAGGATCTCTGATCAAGATGAAGCCAAAACCAGCCCATCTCCATCCTCCTCTGCGTAAATTCACCGCTTTGTTTGAACCCCGGATAACTTTCTTTCATCATTCGATAAACCATCAAGACGTCTGCGTCCTGTCGCAACTAGTTTGAGAGTTTGAGCGTGACAGTTCAGCCGTACAGTCGGATTGTTTAAAGGAAGATTTACACAAAGTCCTAGAAGTCTAAGTTTAACTTGATTTGACTGAAAATAAGATTTTCATCCCTTCAATGACTGCATGCAAATGTGTACTGTTGTGGGAATTTTGTATATTTGTAATTCATAATCATAGTTTTGTCAGGTCAGACGCAGTTCAGTGTCCCCTCTGTCTCACCTTCGTAATGGATAACGCAAATAACGAACTCATGATGGTATAACGGCATATGTGTGCATCTGCACCCTGTGTTAGAGACCTTGTGATGAGAGAGGTTCAGAAAGTTCAGAATTGTAATGTCTAAGGCATGTTTTTGTTTGGTCTAAAGACGTCACCGAACCACGGCTATTCGCGTCCTGTCCCTCTTCCTAAAAGACTGTGCGAGATTTGGCGCATCGTCATTCCCTACTAGACTCTAACTTTGTGAGGATGTAGGAATGATTGTGTTTTTGTCTGCAGAGGAAAATGCTTTGGCAAAATAAACCCACGGAGAAAAAGCTGATCCTGTTTGTTGATCTTTATTGAAGAATCTATTTCCACAACAGTAATTACGAATTGAAATGCTCTTGAAAGAGTTGGATGTAGCCTCAGTTACTTTTCAGCCCCATTTATCCAAGTTATGGCCGATATGTCCGACACAAACGGGGCACGGACCGCGGTCTCCTGGGTGAAGGTCTTGGGTTTGGCCCATCTGCCACCTGGACCCTTTACCCAAGCAGACTCTAATGCTCTCACTTCTGGAGCTCCGAGCGTCTAATTACCCCGCAGAGAGGGGAAAGCCCTGCCGTTTCATGCAGACGCTTGAAGATGCCTTGTAAATCGAGCGAACGCAGATGGCCATTTGGCGGTCGGTTAGTTCCAGTAAATGTGTAAAAAATGAGACCCTAATCTGCAGATTCTGGCTCCAAAATTACAACGCGGTGGCACGGTTTGTACAGCAGCGGGAAATGGAGAGGGAGCCTATGGGCTGACACACACATGCAGTTCCCACACAGCCCCGCCTCCTCTCATTCACAGCACTGATCCTCTCGTCACTCATCTCCGTTGCTCTGGTTGGTTATTTGCAGGTTTTGTAGATGTTAGCTCGTTAAGGATACTTTAATATTATGTTTACAGTTTCCCTGTGGTATCGAAAATACTATTGCCCTAAAGATGGTTTTCAGGGTGTTGTATCCAAGTTATAAATTCAACACGAATGTCCGCCCTAAAAAGACTAATAGTGAAATTAAAGATGGATACAATGACCGACCTTTACCTTGACATTGCTGGATGTTAAGTCTGCATGAAGCATTTGATGTGAAATATAGAAAATGCCACAGAGACAAAAATAACTCGACATGTGTGGAGTCTGCATGTTGTCCCCGTGTCTGCGTGGGTTTTCTCCGGGTTCTCCATTTTCCTCCCACAGTCCAAAGACGTGCAGGTGTTGGGTTCATTGATGACTCTAAATCACCCGTAGGTGTGAATGGTTGTCTGTCTCTGTTCGTCTCTATGTGTCCTGTGATAGACTGGCGTCCTGTCCAGGGTGGACCCCGCCTCACGCCCGATGTCAGCTGGGATCGGCTCCAGCAACCCCCCCCGTGACAAGAGGTTGAAAATGAATGAATGCATGAATGAACAGAGTTGCTAAAGAGGCAAACAAACCTCTCCTCACAGGTGTTTTCTACACTCTTTCCACTCATAAGGGGCGAATCTACTCCATCAGAATAATAAAACAGCATTTTACAAACATACAACTTGTCATGATCACTGAACTGCACTTTTGACGTGTGCAGAGACCTGTTCAAACTAAAACCCGTGACTTAAAGTGCTGTTTTATTAATAATCAGACATTGAAAATTGTTCTCAAAGTGAGCAAACGCCGACTCCCGTGCTCTCTCCATAAAATGTACCGTCTTTTAGTTGCCAGGGTTAATTTCCACGTGTGGATCTCTCTTGTTAAACCTTGTGTTGATACCTGAGTCCATTATCACACAAACTGCTAAGTGCTTTCACTACACGACAGCTCATTCATGCTTTCAGAGAGGAGACGGTACGGCCTCTCCTTCTTACTCTCCCTCATCATTTGACCTTGAAACATTTCGACCTTTGAGAAAACATGTTGTATTTTTGATGGATGTGTTTGGTGGGATGCACGGAAATTGATTGTCCTGCCTGGACTAAATTTATTAAAGCATTACAGGAAGTTTAGCTTCAACCACAAAAAGCAATTCATTAATATTCATATATTGTGGTTTAAGTGTAAAGAAGGTGCCCGTCATCACTAATTGCTTCTAATGTGATATTTACTACTTCAGATGGCTCTGCAGGAGCATGCTGCGGAATGAAAGGTAACAATTATGAGTGTGGATTGATTATTTTTTCCTTTGTCCGTCATGTTTCCTAAGTGCTCGGGTTATTTATGCACAGCGGCGCTCTAGCGGTCCACATCAGTCACGGGCTACAATCAGATTTATACATCGATTACAGTTAGTCCCCCACACAGGCTTCACTACTTCCAAGAGTCCTTGACCGGGAGCCAAAATGGCAAATCTCCCAGCCTGCAGCCGCACAGCTGCTCCCAAAGTCTGGGCTGTCTCAGTTTTTCAGACACTGATGGAGACAAATGTGTCGTTTTTAAAGAAAACTACAGCAACATGTCACACGGCGTTTAGAGTCTGAATGGTCTGCAGCGGCCAAACATTCTGTCAGAGTGTTCCTGAGTAACACATCAAGCAGTGGTCGGTCCGAGGCGCTCAGCCCGGCAGCCACAGAAAGATGCCAAGATGGAGAAAGTTAAAGAGAACTGAGCTCTCCACAACTTCTGGAGCCAGATCTGTCCTGATAATGCAAACGGGCAGAGATAAAAGTCTCATAATGAAGTGCCAAAAACTGCAGTTTACACTTTATACACTTAAGAATCAATGAGCAGGTTTAGTGTAGAGGCTGGGCTTTGTGTTTGCCTCCTGGGATACAGGACAGTAGTTTCACAATAGCTCGTTTATTTTACATTTTAATATTTATTTTTTGAAGATGTCCTCAATTTCTTGTCTAAATATATTCTTAAATAGATACAGGATCTGATTACTAAAGGTTTTTAAGGCTGAACTTTTAGACATTATAGGAATATCATCAGAAAATGCTGGTGCTAAGGTATAAATCCACTATACACACTTAAACAGGTGATCAGCTCCAGAAGGACTGGACCAAGCTGGGTAATAAACTCTCTGTTCATCATCATAATCAGTTACTGCATAGATATTAAAAGAGTGGTTACAGTCACAACCATCTGTACCTGCTTTCCTGAGTTTCCTGTTCCTGAACACGGACACGATGACCAGCAGGTTCCCGATAACATCCACCACGATGGTCGTGATCAGGACGCCGGCCAGCAGGGTCACCACCCACGGGAAGGACTGGTGCTGCACACCCGGAGCCCCCTCCTCCCCCGCCGGCGTGGAGTTGCGGGGCCCCATGGTCCCTTCCACCAGGGTGGGCTCATGGTCCTCCAGGGACATCAGTTGCGGAAGGTGCCTCGGGTCGACGAGTCGCATCGGGTCGTGGTCGCGGAAGGCCGGTCCATGCAGCATTACGCACGGCTGTCCGGTGGATGCTGGAAGTCAGTCAGAGTTTGGAGATTCTCATTCAGGACTTCATATGACCTCCTTGGCCATTTGAATGACCAGAATAATATATATTTATATATATGGTATATATAGTTATTAAACGTTTTAGACTACATCAGACCTGAACAGCGACTACACTGAACTGATGCGTGAGAGGAGAGAGGAGAGCTGAGAGCTGAGAGCTGAGAGCTGAGCCAGGACCAGTTTTTATAGCCCAGTTCATTCAAAAAGCAGTGAGACCATTCTCTCACACACACACTCTTTACTGATAACCACTGACTCGTAGAGCAACATTAAAATTCATGCAAGAAAGTTTTCCTTTCTGCACTTCTGTCCATCACACCCCTCTGTCTCTCTCAGTCACGCGTCACAGGACAGAGTGTCGCTGTGCAGCGGCAGGAACACCAGTTACCTTATGTGCGCTGGGTCTGTGTGACAGGATTGTCGGTGTACCGATGTCTTTGGTTACTTTGATAAACTGGGGCAACTTCGAGAAAAACTCCCTTTGAAACTCTTCAGTGTGTCGTCAAGAAGAAAAGCACCGACTTGCTTCGACTCCGCATCACAACGAATCTAATGATTAACGAATCAGCTTTACAACCACACGTGTTTGTCCAATATCCCCGGAAATAAAAGGGGGAAACGTGTTATGAGTCCAACCCTTTTTTAATCAATTAATGATTTTTACAATGATAGGGTTAAGGGGGTGCTTCAGCCCCATCGGGGAGCCGTGCGCTTGGCTGCGCGCAATGGCATCGGAGCGACGCGTCCTTTTTGCGCCCAAGGTTCCAAACAGCATGGCATCTCTGTGAGACCACAGCAGTGTTTTTTATCTTTTAATAGTCCCGTCGTCCACCCGTGTAGGTTAACTCGTCAGTCACTGGTGCAAACGAGAAAAGAAACCCGACAGGTGTGTCCTTTACGCTCGAGGAATCCTCAGTGAGCACGCAGGGGCAGAAAACGCCATAAAAATGGTTTAAATGCGCGTAAGTAGCGCCCGTGTCCGTGATTCAGTCCCCGTTTAATCTGGAACCATTCAAACAAAGAGGGAAAAAAAGAGCCTCTCTGGTCACAGCTTCATTTTGTGAATCGAGTCCTGATGTTTCCACGCTGGGGCTTCATTCACAGATCCGCTCCGTTCATGATTCCAGCAGCTCCCTTCAGTCCGTCTCTCCACGGTCATTCAGAAAGCAACTGCAACTCCAAGCGTCTCAGCCTGCGTCCAGGAGCTTTACGCGCCTTATAGCATCCAGAAACGATGCACCCTCTCACCCCCACAACCTCCTTTTCCTCCCTCTCTCCTCTCTCTCGCTCTCTCTCTCTCTCTCCCTCTCCCCCCTCTCTCTCTCTCTCTCCCTCTCTCTCTCTCCCTCCCTCTCCCCGTCTCGTGTGCGTGTTTCTGTCACACTCAATCCTTATCATCCGCCGTGACGCGCTCTCTTCGTGTCCTTCCCCTCCTTTCATTCCCTTTCCCTCTTTTCTCCTCTTCTGTATTCTAATCATTTTTATTCCCTTCTCTCCGTTTCCATCTGTTCATCTTTCCAGAGGTTTCCAGCTGTGCGTCAAATGGTTTCTTTTGATCCACACTGATGCTCCCTCTCCCTCACTCGGCTTCTTATCGCGTCTTTTCAGATGATGTTGCGCGTGCCCTCGCCTCCTCGGGCGGGTGCGCGCCTCGCGGTCCATCCTGAGAGCACAGTCGGACGGTTCATATCCTTCTGTCAGAGGCAGTGAATGGACCCACAGGGACCTCCGTGATCGCTGTATCAGAATTATAATATCATTAATTATCAACAGACCACATAATGGCATTAATACTATTAATAATAATAATGATGATGCATCCTTTATTAATCCCGCTTGGGGGAATTTAAATCTCGCTCTGTCACATACAGGAAACACTCACACACACATGCATTGTTCCCCGAGCAACAGGGAAATGCACACTTTTTAAAGGTTAGAGCAACAGTCCCTCAAAATGTCTGTGCATGTCCCTGCGGAGCTGTTAGGGGCTCAGTGCCTTAAGGCAAATGTCTCCTCACCACACAGAGACTTGGACAAGTCCTACTAAGCTGAGCTGAGCTGAGCCACAGCCACCCCATAAACAAAGAGCCTCAGACACATAATGCAGCTGAAGGGTAATAATATTAGAGATGGTATTCTTTAGCAGTTGGAGGCCAGACAGTCACTATATGGCAGACACAAAACTATTTGTAAACACCTTTCACAGTTATTGCCTGTTGCAGAGCTACTTGTCGTTCCTAGAGTCTCCAAAAGTGGAATGGGAGACAGAGCCTTCAGCTACCAAGCTCCTCTCCTGTGGGACCAAATCCCAAGTGATGTTCAGGAGGCAGACCCTCGTCCCCATATTCAAGAGTACCCTCAAAACTTTCCTCTTTGATAAAGCTTATAGTTAGGGATTACGAGCCCTTAATGATGCTGCTATAGGTCGAGTCTGCCGGGGGATAATCCTGTTCCTGGTCCTCTGAGCTTCTCTCCTCTCTGTCTGTATCATTCATGTCTCATTAGTGCATGTTACTAATTCAACTTCTTCCCCAGAGTTGTTTGTGTTTTGTCGTGTCTCAGGTCTCTGCTGATGGTGGTGGTGCCTGCTGCCGTGGTCCTGCATGATGCTTCCTGCTGCTGTAATCACTGTTACTCATATCAACTATCATTAGTCTTATAAATTATAAAATTTGTAGCCATAAAAACCCCATCAGTGGTATGTCTCGCTGTATCACAGCTGTTGGTTGCTTGCATCTCTGGAAGTGCTTCTCTCTCTGTCTTTGTGTCTGTCTTTCCTTTATCTCTTCTTTTCTTCCTCCCCAGAGTGCAGACAGATGTGTGTCCTCCATAGAGATGGGTCTGTCTGATGTTCCTGCTGTTAAAGGGTAAGTTTTTGTTGCCACAGGGGGAATCGTTGGGTCTATGTGAATCAGGTACAAGTCATAGTGCGCGGTCTATACCTACCCTATAGGTAAAGTGTCCTGAGATAACTTTTGTTATGACTTGGCACTTTAAATAAAATTGAATTGAATTGTTGTTCGGTCAGAAGGTGAGAAAGCTCAGTTCGGTTTGAGATCTTATCTTTTTGTTTTGTTCTCACTTCAGATTTTCATTTGGGCATTTAAACGTCTGTGCAGGCCTCCAGGAAGGGCACCAGACTTTGAAACTAATTTGACATCGTGGCCAAATTTAGGAATTACAACGTCCGTGTCGGTCACGCCACAGTCAGGTCAAGACTTGACATTGATGATTAAACATGAATAAACATGAAAGCTCAGAAGAGCGGCACACTTAAATCATTTAATACCCATTTAAATTAGCACAGCGCTCAGCAGGACGCAGCCAACTCGGCCGGAGGAAGTCTCTTGTGCGCCTGCTCTATGGGTCCAACAGTAAGGAAGTAGTGCTGATCATCGCAACACTTTTACATGTGGCAGTTGAACTGTTTTGGCTTCACGCACCAACACTGTAATCCTGTTATTTTTATACATTCATGCTCCTGTGAGGCAGCCCCCCCCCCCCCCCCCGTTCTGAGATCTCTCCATACATAACGTGCGTGTGTTTGTCTTCTTTGAATAGAGTACGAATGTAATATTTCTCTCCCCCAAAAATAATGACATCATCTACCTTTTGCCTAAACCAAACCACAAATAGCAGCACAGGAATAACGCAGACCTATAAATAACCTGACGGCAGCAAACACAGGAGCGTGCACGGTGGAGGGGACAGGGAGATGGATGTAGACCGTTGGCACTGGTCCAAGACGAGAGAAGGAAGGAGGGGTGTGTGTGTGTGTGTGTGGAGGGATGTGTGTGTGTTTGTGTGGAGGGATGTGTGTGTGTTTGTGTGGAGGGATGTGTGTGTAGGGGGGTAAAAAGACAAGACAGCGCCCAGAGAATCTGAATCATTCATTTCCACATCAAACACAATGTTCTCAAAGTCTTTGGATTTTCCTCCAAACAGGACAAATACTCCTCTCTCTCTCTCCTCTCTCTCCCCTCCCTCATCTGACATGCACTTTGTTGATGCTTTAAACACCAGAGTCTCCATTGTGGATAATGTGACTATGCTGGTTGCATGCAAGCATCCACACACACACACAGTATATGCAAAATCACCTTTGGGATGTTTGACCAAACACGGTGCTTTATATGTGATTGTATATGATTATGTGCGATTCGTTGTGAATACATAAAACGCGCATACACACTCATGCACCCGTGCACTCGTGCGCAGAGACACAGAAAGCCTCATGTGGCGTCTTTTTGTTAACATATTCTGTCTCCCGTGCATCATGCATAAATAACTCTATCAGTATATTCCGGGCACGTTCGCACTCATGCATGTTCTGAGAGGTCTTATTTAGACCCTGAGGCATTTACTCCGTGAGTTCAGTCAAAGAACATCGCAGAGAAACACCTGAAATGTATAAATGGATTTCTGATGATCAGCAGTTAGGCATGCTTGGAAAACATAGAACAACTCAATGAAACGAGGCAAAGTCTTGACTGATTAAGATTCACTTTAAGATCAAACTATTCCAAAAGTTATTTTCTGAGTAGCAGCCATTTTATTTTTTTACCTTAGAGGTGCTTCTCATCTCGTCTTCAACCGCTTATCCGGGGTCGGGTCGTGGGGGCAGCAGCTTTAGCAGGGGACCCCAAACGTCCCTTTCCCGGGCCACATTAACCAGCTCTAACTGGGGGATCCTGAGGCGTTCCCAGGCCAGTGTGGAGATCTAATCTCTCCACCTGGTCCTGGGTCTTCCCCGAGGCCTCCTCCAGCTGGACGTGCCTGGAACACCTCCCTAGGGAGGCGCCCAGGGTTCATCCTTACCAGATGATCCTGAACCACCTCAACTGGCTCCTTTCAACGCAAAGGAGCAGCGGCTCTACTCCGAGTTCCTCACGGATGCTGAACTTCTCCCCCTAGAGGTGCTTAACTTTCCAAAAGGCCCTTCAAACGTGACAAGAAGAAGAAGTTGTTTGTGATTGCCTTTAAAAAACAGCACAGTCAGGCGTTTTCTGATCTGACGCCCCAAACAGAAAGACAGCCGTTGACAGTGCCTTTTAAAAGTGCCACAAAGACTGTTATAAAAAAATGTCCTCTTTTTTCCGGCACATAACGTCCACATTCAGGGACTCACGGACTTTGAAGTGCGAGAAGAATCCTAGATCCTTTTTGTTGTATATGCATCGTGAGCAATTCATATTGAACTGAATAGGTGCCATCTTGGGATCCTGTTGCAAAACAAACATTTCAAGCATCAGCGATGTAACTTTCAGTGCATAGCCTGGTCCCAAAAAGCTAGCTGTTAGCAGCTACACTTGATCATTGCTATGAGACGTAAATCTGCCGTGGTAGGTAATCGATTTTCATGAACCTGTTTGTGCGTAATCGTACAAAAAGTTCTACACTAAAATCCATATGATATCCTTCGAGAGAAGTCGAGCATGAGACGGCAACTGATCAGAAGTGTACCACGCCAGACTCTTTTTTTGGTCGGTTTACCATTACTGCAATGGTTCAGCTTACAAAAGGTGACGGTTAGGGTAAGGCATCAAAACGACTTGGTAAGGATTAGAAAAAAGGTTGTGGTTACGTTTACTACATCCAGGAAATGGACGGCAACAGGAAACTCTGCTCGTCTGGGTGAAAAGTCCTATTTTTTGGGATCCATCCACCAACTGGGCCTATCTCCTTCAGATAGACTGCGTCCTCGGCTTTCAACACGTGGGATATACACACAATAAAAACTTGGAAAATGCACAAGTTACAAGTTACATTTCGTTGGATGAGCAGTTCTCTAGAGAGCTGCAAGCAGCACAGGCGGTCCTCATTCACTGTTTGTTGTTGCTACAGATAACTATAACAGGTAATGCTGTGTAATTCGTATGTAATCCACATATATTATTGCTGTGGACATGGAAATCAGGGCGCACGCTGTCCATCCATCCAGGGTACTTGTCCCCCCCTCCAGGCCCGTTTGTACTCACACTACCTGGGCCTCGGCGAATGCTTCTTGCTGGCTATGCGTTATCACGCCGTAACACGTCACACGCATTGATGACATAGCTCCTAGGCGCGGTACAGTTGCACTCACACTGGTCAAAGGAACTAGACTCTAGCCGTGAAACGTGCTTGGGCATGGTACCGATGGACAGTGTGAGTGCGCCCATAGGTGATGTTGTTGTAGGAGTTCTGTTCATGTCCCAGAAGCACTAAGCCAAACCACAACTTTTAATCTCATTAAACCAAGTCGTTGGTACCTAAACTTAACTGCTGTGGTCCACTTCTCCTTTTGTAATATATCGTACAAACCTTTTGATGAGAAAATGTGGCGAAGCAGCACAGGGGGAAACACAATCTGCCCGTTCAGAACAGACACGTTTTGAGTGGACAGGCACGGCACTAGTGATATTAATAACCATAACACATTTCTTTATGTTGTGCAATTTATGCATTGGATGCTTGATATAAAAGAGCAAGATAATGAAAAACAAATCAACACATATGCAGCCATTATATTTGTTGTATGGAACATCATAGATCAAAGCTGAACCGTTAATATCTAACAAAGAAGGGGTTTCGGCGCGAACAATGGATCCAGTTATGAATAAATATTCAATGTGCTGTGACACTTTAAGCAACCTCGCTTATTGATTCCATTTATTCATGTTATTCAGGACCACTTTGCTGCAGTAAATCACCTGTTGTTGTTGTTGTATACAGTCCTATAGATGCACTGTACAACAACGAGGTGCCATTTTTTGCCTGTGTTTCCCTGAAATGTCTGCAGCAGGGTGTGAGAGGCGTGGGGCTGGGAAATGGGTTTTTTTGTGATCTTTGAACCCTTTCTCCGTCCTCTCTGCTCATTATTGCCGACATCAATGGGATTGTGTGCAAATTGTTCCACAAAGCAGCTCCGCGGCAGAGCCCGGCCTCACGTGACGACCGGGCACATGGGAACACACTCACATGCGCGCCACCGCACAGCCACGTAGACTACACTACCAGGAATCAGTGTGAGGCAGGTGTGTGTGAGTGAGTGTGTGTGTATGGGCGACAGAAAGTGAGCTTATTAATGCCTAAGCTGTTATGATACACACTCGATGTAAATGCATGTGTCCAAATCTGCATATTTATGAACATTTTTCCACCTGTGAACCACTCATAATCTATTAATTGTGTATAACTCATGAGGTGTCTACTCACAGAGACATGTACTGTATCGGAGTCAAAACCTGAATAAATGAGTGGAGAGTTATAATAAATGTAAATGCTTCTACACAGGTCAGGAGGGGGGTCACAGAAAGATTTAAAGGGTATGAAAATTATATGAATCATGTGTATATCGGATCTCATCCCAGCCATGTCTCTGCATCACCACTCAGGTCTATCGAGTTAATGTATACACTTAACACATGCATAATACATATATTTATACACTATACACACACAAATCTACGAGTGAAAATAACTTTGATGATGACTCAGGTGGTGGTTTACGTACAGAATGTAAATTAAATCACACACACACTCATGCTGCCACAAAAACTCACTAGAGCACCAAATGTGGATTAATCCGCCGCTGAAAATAGTCCCCAACGAAATGTCTTCAGAAGGAACCAATGTTGGGGGGCGACTGGGGCTCAGTGTAGAGTGGGTCGTCCTCCATTCAAGAGATCGGCGGTTCGCTCTCCACCTCCCCTGGTCCACATGTCGAAGTGTCCTTGGACAAGACACTGAACCCCGAATAGCTCCCTGTGCTGTGCTTGGGTGTGTAAATGTGGTGTGAATGGTTAGATTAGATGGTCTGTAGATGTCCACTGCCATCAGTGTGAATGTCTGTGTGAACGGGTGAATGTGACAAACACTGTGAAAGCGCCTTGAGTGGTCAGAAGACTAGAAAGGCGCTATATGAGTACAAGTCCATTTGCCATGTACAATTAACAAATGTGGATTAATCCGCCGCTGAAAATAGTCCCAAACGAAATGGACTATTTTATGATCAAAAACTACAGCGACCAACTGTTGTAGGAAATAAGGGCGCACTCACACTGTCCTTCCGCACCGGGCCAAAACAGGTTTTACGGGTAGAGCCTAGTGCGTTTGACCAGTGTGAGTGCAACCGCTCCGCGCCTAGCTGCGGGCAGTTGGCCTACGGCGGCTCTCACGTCATTTTATGTGCGCCTGTTCGGACAGAAAAAAAAAAGACGGACCATGCACGGACATTTAAGAACAACAGCAATGGCGGCGAAAGGTTCACGTTGGTGTGATGCGGAGGTGGAGTGTTTACTGCAGATTTGGTCGATGAAAAGATTCAAAAACAGTCGACAAGACGCACAAAAACTCTGAGGTCTACGGAAAGATCTGGAAACAAAGCCACGCATCGCCATGACGTCATCAATGCGTGTGACGTGCTACGGCGTGATGACGTATAGGCAGCAAGAAGCATTCACCGAGGCCCAGGTAGTGTGAGTACAAACGGGCCTGGAGGGGGGGACAAGGACCCTAAAGCACGGGGCGCCCTAAGTGTACCTTTATTAAAAATGAAACCGCATTTGTGAGCTGTACTTAAAAGTCTTCAGAGGGAACCAGTGTGCTTTGTCACAGCCAGGTGGGAAGTCTTGAGAGATAGTTCCTTTCGTTGGTTTGTTGACACTAAGAAGAATAATGTCAGCCTTATCCTCTGTAAATCTACTAACCATTGAGACTATTCAAGTATCGAAGTATTGCCTGAATATTATAATGATATATTTTACTGAATATGACTTCAGTAAATCTTCTTTGTAGGTTTCAGCTCATCATTACTTCTGCTTAAATCTGATCAAGCAACATGAACTTAGGGCTGGTTGTCCCTCGCCTCCTGTGAAAGAGCAGTGGGATTGTTAACTCAGCTCTCATAAAACACACACACACACACACATGCACACACACACACACGCGCGCGCACACACACACACACACACACACACTGGTCTTTCTAAGTGGATAATGAGGACAACACCTGGGGTGCTAAAATAATTGAAACTGTTTGATGTCTCGTCAAATATTATTCAAGCACACACTCCTTCTCACACGTTAACCTTTTCTTAATCATAAAAATGCACGCACGCACACACACACACACACACACACACACACACACACACACACACACACACACACACACACACACACACACGCACACGCACACGCAGACACCTAAACCATGCCTGATAGATGTGCGATTCTTGATGCTGTTCAACAGATGGGCATATAATGAGGCTTGACAGGAGCGTGTGTGTGTGTGTGTGTGTGTGTGTGTGTGTGTGTGTGTATGAGAGAGAGAGGTGGTATAGTTTAGAGAGAAAGAAGACTGTTCCAGGTATTCAGTGCACCTGATGCAGTCTAGCAAACATCAAAAAACAAGACTACGAGCACTACTTTGATGCACAACGATGCACGTGCATTTATGACGTGTCCACCTCCCCCTTGCTGGTTAGACTGCGCATGTTCTGGGCGCAAAGTAAGGCCCAGGGGACAAAGTCATGGGTGTGTTTTGGCGTAACATGAAAGAAACAATCAGAATTTCCATCTCCCATTCCCTATAAAAGCCAGGTGTGCCTCGAGCGGATGCATGGCTATTTAAACAGAAGACCGCTGAGGGAATGCATCAGCCTGCTCCATTACACTGTAAATGAGCAAATGCAGCGCTAACCTGTTTAAGGCAGGAGGTGTTTGGACAAGCATGACGCACCGATTGTCTCTTCATCCAAATCCACTTGTACCTTAAATCTTCACTCTGTGTCCAACAGTCCCTGTCGGTTGTTCTGTCATTTAAGCAGCAAAACTAAAAACTGTAGTCATGAATGCTTCTTGCTGCCTATACGTCATCACGCCGTAACACGTCACACGCATTGATGACGTCATGGCGATGCGTGGCTTTGTTTCCAGATCTTTCCGTAGACCTCGGAGTTTTTGTGCGTCTTGTCGACTGTTTTTGAATCTTTTCATCGACCAAATCTGCAGTAAACACTCCACCTCCGCTTCACACCAACGTGAACCTTTCACCGCCATTGTTTGAAATGTCCGCGCATGGTCCCTCCTTCTTTTTTCTATGTCCCAACAGGCGCAAATAAAATGACGTCAGCACCGCCACAGGCCCATTGCTCGTACTCGTATCCGTGCACACGCCTAAGCTCGTGCATGTGCAAACTTGCTTTACAAAAGCCCACCTCTCCCAAACGGGGTGGGACCGGTTTGACCAGTGTAAGTGCAAGCGTACCATGCCTAGTCGCGGTACGGTTGCACTCACACTGATCAAACAAACTAGACTTTAGCCGTGAAACGTGCTTGGGCACAGTACAGATGGACAGTGTGAGTGCGCCCTTAAGGGCAACTGGTTTTCAAATGGCTCTGTGTCAGTGCAGTGCATGCAGATGAACAGCACCAGCACCAGGAGCTCCCAGCTCACCTACAGACAAAAGATGTCCGTCAAAAGACAGTAAAAGTTTCCCTCTGTAGCGTTATTGAAATGACAGCACCATAACGGTCCTCACCAGCTCAACCCTCTTGTCCTAACGGTCACTTCTGGCCACGACGGTGGAACTGGTAAATAAATAAATAAATAAATGTAGATGAGTAAAAAGTACATATACTTTGAAATGCTGTAGGCCTATTAGTATGAAAGTAGCATAAAATGGAATTACCTCCCTGTGTTGCGTGGGTTCTCTCCGGGTTCTCCGTCATACTATGTGGTATACATGAGACAAGTAATGAGGAAGAGTGGGGGGAGTATGCATGTAGAAAATTATTTGAATGAGCAAAACAGTATGGATAAGACAAACTACAGATGAGAGTTCTTAGCGTAAATGAAATAAGCTATTCAACTAATCGATTAATCAATAAAATAGTCAATAGAAAAATATCTGGATGACCTTAATAGAAGTTGTATTGCATCTTGTCTTAGACACCCAACATGTTTATCAGTGCTCCTGTTTCTTTTTGCCTGAGCTGCTGGAAACATAGCGCCCAAAGACATCCTAGTCTTCAGGAGGGTATCATGGCGCAGGTGTTTGCCTCTGCCCTCGGGGCATCAGCTGGCAGCCGTCCTCTATCACATCCTTACACAATGGGGTCAGTGGCAAAAGACGAGA
Organism: Echiichthys vipera; assembly: GCF_963691815.1. NCBI lineage: Eukaryota > Metazoa > Chordata > Actinopteri > Perciformes > Trachinidae > Echiichthys > Echiichthys vipera. Next base: position 3,194,034 of record NC_139831.1, read on the forward strand.
CTTCCACAGTGACGTCACGCTCTGCCTCAATGGTGGCCATCAGTGTAATCAATGACTAAGCTTACTAAGTATAGATCTTTCCAGTGTGTACTCACAGTAATGTGTGTCATGTGTGATCAGCAGTACAACACATTTCCAGTGCTGTTACCTTCTTGTCATCTCCATAATAGAGCATCTTGTGTTTTTCTTGTATTGATTATGGTAAACGTGCTGAGAGTGCGAGAGGGGCATTAACAGGCATGACCACACGAGAGGACATGTTTGTCTGGAGAGGACGTTAATCTGTCTGCTAGCTTCTTTAAGTGTTTGCCCACATTTGGGGACATGTTGGACGTTAACGTCTGGACTCAATTTCTCAAATTCTTGCTTTTGCTTTGAAGTAAACGTCCAGTTATTCGCTTTTTCTGTCAGGATCCCTGTCCTGTCAGGTCTTTCCCTCTTCCTTGTGTGCTTAGTTTGTCTCCCTCTGTCTTTTTTTCCCTGCGCGTGTCTTTCCCCTCTGTTTGATTGTCTGGAGCTGGTAGGCGTGGTTCCACCCTAATCAACACCTGCAACATAAATAGCTGGATGTGGGACACATACAGCGTTAGACCGTTTTCCTTATTTGCGTGGTAACATCTCGTTGGTTGGCTCCCATGTCTTCGTATGTGTATGTATCTTCCGTGTTGATTTTGTTTGTTAATTATTGTTTCTTTGTTGCTTTTCGTTATAGTTTAGTTATATTCATTCATTCATCTTCAGCCTCTTGTCCCTGTCGGGGTCACGAGGGTGCTGGAGCCGATCCCAGCTGACATCAGGCGTGAGGCGGGATCCACCCTGGACAGGACGCCAGTCTATCACAGGACACATAGAGACGAACAGAGACAGACAACCATTCACACCTACGGGTGATTTAGAGTCATCAATGAACCGAACACCTGCACGTCTTTGGACTGTGGGAGGAAACCGGAGAACCCGGAGAAAACCCACGCAGACACGGGGACAACATGCAAACTCCACACAGAAGGAGAAGAACTCCTGCCATCAGCAGGTTCGCTTAGGAGATAGTTCACATGCTCCGTAGCTGTTTCATCGAGGTTTTGAATATGATGATATGTACCATGAGACAGTATACATTTCTCTAGCTTCAGGTCTCATGATTCGATTCGATATTGATCTAAATGCTTCGATATTGATTCATTAATAAGTGTAGATGACATAAATATACAATATACAATACCTTCTGTTAAGTGTTAAACTCTAATGTTTGAATATTTGGGCTGGTTTAGAACAAACTGACCCCAACAGAAAGAAGGGGAAGATAGTAGGTAGTATTATTACTATTAAAATTACTTAATGAACAGGTTCTGCAGGGAAAAGTTATGCACAGAAATTGATAATACGGTGACCAGAAGTCAACCGCTAACACTTCCTGTCCGTTCCTGTATCAGAATCAAATCTGTCCAAGTATGTTTACACACACAGTTTAACTCTGGATGTCAATATACAAGTCACAGACAACCGTTCACCTTCACTTGTGCCTTATATTTATAGTTATGATGCAGTTCAGTGTTTTGTTTTCTTTATATTTTGACACTATTGAGGTTCAAACTTCAAAAAAGTGTGTGGGAAAATTATCAAATACTGTTGGAGCAGGAGGCGTCTCAGTACTGTGACAAACGTGATCTTTTTTTATTCTTTTCTAATCCTCATTTCAACCTGTCAAGATTTAACTCCGGGTTTAATCCATTTTGGGGGATTAAAAACTAAGACCTGTGAGCATGCTGTGATTTATTCAGAGGGGTGAACGGCAAATGTACAAATACAAACACAACCAATCGCTTTACAACTTGCTTTTATGCTTTCAGTGAGCATGGTAGGAACTTAAAAAACAATATTAGCTGAGCTTTTGTCCCCACTGTCTAAAGAATCTGAGCATTTACACAAATTTGGAGTCACTTAAAAAAGTCAGTAGTTCATAAAGTTGCTGTTTGTATGTGTGTGTGTGTGTGTGTGTGTGTGTGTGTGTGTGTGTGTGTGTGTGTGTGTGTGTGTGTGTGTGTGTGTGTGTGTGTGTGTGTGTGTGTGTGTGTGTGTGTGTGTGTGTGTGTGTGTGTGTGTGTGTGTGTGTGTGTGTGTGTGTGTGTGTGTGTGTGTGTGTGTGTGTGTGTGTGTGTGTGTGTGTGTGTGTGTGTGTGTGTGTGTGTGTGTGTGTGTGTGTGCGTGTGTGTGAAAGAGTGATTGACAGCTGCTTGGAGGTGATAGGCAGCTACTCAGCTGGGGTCTAAAAACAGGAACTGGCCTTACGCTCTGAGTGTGTGTGTGTGTGTGTGTGCGTGTGTGTGCGTGTGTGTGTGTGTGCGCGCGCGTTTGTGTGTGTGTGTGTGTGTGTGTGTCCTCTCATGATGGGTGATCAGTGAACTGTATGTTTATTTTTCCACACGTCGGCTGTCAGTCACAAATCAAATGCGTTTTGACCCAAACACTTAAATGTTTTCATCAGATGTTGAGACGTCAGAATGTCTTTGATTTGTGACAGGAGCTGATTGTGTGGACAAAATAACACACACACACACCCCTCTCACACACACACACACACACACACACACACACACACACACACACACACACAATATATATAGGCGGCTACCTTCACTATCCAGCAGTCTGCTACAGTTAAAACCCACAGACCTCCTGTGTAACAGCCATGTCCAGAGCATCGGCTCTCATGTACAAACAACGTGTACTTAACTTGCTACTTGTTGTAACAATTATTGTACATATTTCATTTCTTGCATCCAGGTGGATCATAAACAACACATGCATGTCTTTTGGACTGTGGGAGGAAACCGGAGAACCCGGAGAAAACCCACGCAGACACGGGGAGAACATGCAAACTCCACACAGAAGGGCCCCAGCCGGGATTCGAGCCAGGAACCCCCTTGTTATGAGGCGACAGTGCTGATTTCTGGAGCTTTCAGCTCAGGTTTCCATCAGCAGGTTCGCGTAGGAGACAGTTGACAAGCTCTGTAGCTGTTATGATCTCATCAAGGCTTGAATACGATGATATTTATCATGAGACAGCTAGCTTCTCTAGCTTCAGGTCTCAGGATTCGACTCAATATTGATCTAAAAGCTTCGATATTGATTCAATAATAAGTGCAGATGACATAAATATACAAGTAATTCATTAGAGTACCTTCTGTTAAGTGTTAAATTCTAGTGTGTGCAATATTTGGGCTGGTTTAGAACAAACTGATAAACACATTAGGTAGGTTTACGCCGCCTGCAGGAATCATGATCACGGTCGTCCACGTGAATTTCAAGTAGCCATGTGAAACACGTGGTCCC
>NC_139831.1:3202363-3249863 GCF_963691815.1 Echiichthys vipera
GACTTCGCCTACCCCCCTAATTATGGCCACACGCTTTCCATTGGTACCAAGATGGAGTCTCTACGACGTTCCTATCAAAAGTTATGGCCTATTTAAAATAGGGTTAAGGTTTGGGATTAGGGTAAGGGTTAGGGTTAGGGTTAGGGTTAGGGTTAGGGTTTAGGATTAGGGTTAGGGTTTAAGGGTTAGGGTTATTTTAGAGACTTGAAACTTGGGCTACCCCCCCTATTTCATGGGTGCCGAGTGCACTCGTGCTGGTTTCGTTGCGATCGGACATCGGGAACCCTTTGATTTTAAACAATTGTGTGCCTATTTTTTTTTCCTTAGGTGCTCATTCGTTGAGACTTCGCCTACCCCCCTAATTATGGCCACGCGCTTTCCATTGCTACCAAGATGGAGTATCTACGACGTTCCTATCAAAAGTTATGGCCTATTTAAAATAGGGTTAAGGTTTGGGATTAGGGTTAGGGTTAGGGTTAGGGTTAGGGCTAGGGTTAGGGTTAGGGTTAGGGTTTAGGATTAGGGTTAGGGTTTAAGGGTTAGGGTTATTTTAGAGACTTGAAACTTGGGCTACCCCCCCTATTTCATGGGTGCCGAGTGCACTCGTGCTGGTTTCGTTGCGATCGGACATCGGGAACCCTTTGATTTTAAACAATCGTGTGCCTATTTTTTTTTCCTTAGGTGCTCATTCGTTGAGACTTCGCCTACCCCCCTAATTATGGCCACGCGCTTTCCATTGGTACCAAGATGGAGTCTCTATGACATTCCTATCAAAAGTTATGGCCTATTTAAAATAGGGTTAAGGTTTGGGATTAGGGTTAGGGTTAGGGTTAGGGTTTAGGGCTAGGGTTAGGGTTAGGGTTAGGGTTAGGGTTTAGGATTAGGGTTAGGGTTTAAGGGTTAGGGTTATTTTAGAGACTTGAAACTTGGGCTACCCCCCCTATTTCATGGGTGCCGAGTGCACTCGTGCTGGTTTCGTTGCGATCGGACATCGGGAACCCTTTGATTTTAAACAATTGTGTGCCTATTTTTTTTTCCTTAGGTGCTCATTCGTTGAGACTTCGCCTACCCCCCTAATTATGGCCGCGCGCTTTCCATTGGTACCAAGATGGAGTATCTATGACGTTCCTATCAAAAGTTATGGCCTATTTAAAATAGGGTTAAGGTTTGGGATTAGGGTTAGGGTTAGGGTTAGGGTTAGGGCTAGGGTTAGGGTTAGGGTTAGGGTTTAGGATTAGGGTTAGGGTTTAAGGGTTAGGGTTATTTTAGAGACTTGAAACTTGGGCTACCCCCCCTATTTCATGGGTGCCGAGTGCACTCGTGCTGGTTTCGTTGCGATCGGACATCGGGAACCCTTTGATTTTAAACAATTGTGTGCCTATTTTTTTTTCCTTAGGTGCTCATTCGTTGAGACTTCGCCTACCCCCCTAATTATGGCCACGCGCTTTCCATTGGTACCAAGATGGAGTCTCTACGACGTTCCTATCAAAAGTTATGGCCTATTTAAAATAGGGTTAAGGTTTGGGATTAGGGTTAGGGTTAGGGTTAGGGTTAGGGTTAGGGTTTGGGATTAGGGTTAGGGTTAGGGTTAGGGTTAGGGTTTGGGATTAGGGTTAGGGTTAGGGTTAGGGCTAGGGTTAGGGTTAGGGTTAGGGTTTAAGGGTTAGGGTTATTTTAGAGACTTGAAACTTGGGCTACCCCCCCTATTTCATGGGTGCCGAGCGCACTCATGCTGGTTTCGTTGCGATCGGACATCGGGAACCCTTTGATTTTAAACAATTTTGTGCCTATTTTTTTTTCCTTAGGTGCTCATTCGTTGAGACTTCGCCTACCCCCCTAATTATGGCCGCGCGCTTTCCATTGGTACCAAGATGGAGTCTCTACGACGTTCCTATCAAAAGTTATGGCCTATTTAAAATAGGGTTAAGGTTTGGGATTAGGGTTAGGGTTAGGGTTAGGGTTTGGGATTAGGGTTAGGGTTAGGGTTAGGGTTAGGGTTTGGGATTAGGGTTAGGGTTAGGGTTAGGGCTAGGGTTAGGGTTAGGGTTAGGGCTTAAGGGTTAGGGTTATTTTAGAGACTTGAAACTTGGGCTACCCCCCCTATTTCATGGGTGCCGAGCGCACTCATGCTGGTTTCGTTGCGATCGGACATCGGGAACCCTTTGATTTTAAACAATTGTGTGCCTATTTTTTTTTCCTTAGGTGCTCATTCGTTGAGACTTCGCCTACCCCCCTAATTATGGCCAAGCGCTTTCCATTGGTACCAAGATGGAGTCTCTACGACGTTCCTATCAAAAGTTATGGCCTATTTAAAATAGGGTTAAGGTTTGGGATTAGGGTTAGGGTTAGGGTTAGGGTTAGGGCTAGGGTTAGGGTTAGAGTTAGGGTTTAGGATTAGGGTTAGGGTTTAAGGGTTAGGGTTATTTTAGAGACTTGAAACTTGGGCTACCCCCCCTATTTCATGGGTGCCGAGTGCACTCGTGCTGGTTTCGTTGCGATCGGACATCGGGAACCCTTTGATTTTAAACAGTTGTGTGCCTATTTTTTTTTCCTTAGGTGCTCATTCGTTGAGACTTCGCCTACCCCCCTAATTATGGCCGCGCGCTTTCCATTGGTACCAAGATGGAGTCTCTACGACGTTCCTATCAAAAGTTATGGCCTATTTAAAATAGGGTTAAGGTTTGGGATTAGGGTTAGGGTTAGGGTTAGGGTTTGGGATTAGGGTTAGGGTTAGGGTTAGGGTTAGGGTTAGGGTTAGGGCTAGGGTTAGGGTTAGGGTTAGGGTTAGGGTTTAAGGGTTAGGGTTATTTTAGAGACTTGAAACTTGGGCTACCCCCCCTATTTCATGGGTGTCGAGCGCACTCATGCTGGTTTCGTTGCGATCGGACATCGGGAACCCTTTGATTTTAAACAATTGTGTGCCTATTTTTTTTTCCTTAGGTGCGCATTCGTTGAGACTTCGCCTACCCCCCTAATTATGGCCGCGCGCTTTCCATTGGTACCAAGATGGAGTCTCTACGACGTTCCTATCAAAAGTTATGGCCTATTTAAAATAGGGTTAAGGTTTGGGATTAGGGTTAGGGTTAGGGTTAGGGTTAGGGTTTGGGATTAGGGTTAGGGTTAGGGTTAGGGCTAGGGTTAGGGTTAGGGTTAGGGTTAGGGTTAGGGTTTAGGATTAGGGTTAGGGTTTAAGGGTTAGGGTTATTTTAGAGACTTGAAACTTGGGCTACCCCCCCTATTTCATGGGTGCCGAGCGCACTCATGCTGGTTTCGTTGCGACCGGACATCGGGAACCCTTTGATGTTAAACAATTGTGTGCCTATTTTTTTTTCCTTAGGTGCTCATTCGTTGAGACTTCGCCTACCCCCCTAATTATGGCCACGCACTTTCCATTGGTACCAAGATGGAGTCTCTACGACGTTCCTATCAAAAGTTATGGCCTATTTAAAATAGGGTTAAGGTTTGGGATTAGGGTTAGGGTTAGGGTTTGGGATTAGGGTTAGGGTTAGGGCTAGGGTTAGGGTTAGGGTTAGGGTTTAAGGGTTAGGGTTATTTTAGAGACTTGAAACTTGGGCTACCCCCCCTATTTCATGGGTGCCGAGCGCACTCATGCTGGTTTCGTTGCGATCGGACATCGGGAACCCTTTGATTTTAAACAATTGTGTGCCTATTTTTTTTTCCTTAGGTGCTCATTCGTTGAGACTTCGCCTACCCCCCTAATTATGGCCACGTGCTTTCCATTGGTACCAAGATGGAGTCTCTACGACGTTCCTATCAAAAGTTATGGCCTATTTAAAATAGGGTTAAGGTTTGGGATTAGGGTTAGGGTTAGGGTTTGGGATTAGGGTTAGGGTTAGGGTTAGGGTTTGGGATTAGGGTTAGGGTTAGGGTTAGGGCTAGGGTTAGGGTTAGGGTTAGGGTTAGGGTTTAAGGGTTAGGGTTATATTAGAGACTTGAAACTTGGGCTACCCCCCCTATTTCATGGGTGCCGAGCGCACTCATGCTGGTTTCGTTGCGATCGGACATCGGGAACCCTTTGATTTTAAACAATTGTGTGCCTATTTTTTTTTCTTTAGGTGCTCATTCGTTGAGACTTCGCCTACCCCCCTAATTATGGCCACGCGCTTTCCATTGGTACCAAGATGGAGTCTCTACGACGTTCCTATCAAAAGTTATGGCCTATTTAAAATAGGGTTAAGGTTTGGGATTAGGGTTAGGGTTAGGGTTAGGGTTAGGGTTTGGGATTAGGGTTAGGGTTAGGGTTAGGGCTAGGGTTAGGGTTAGGGTTAGGGTTTAAGGGTTAGGGTTATTTTAGAGACTTGAAACTTGGGCTACCCCCCCTATTTCATGGGTGCCGAGCGCACTCATGCTGGTTTCGTTGCGATCGGACATCGGGAACCCTTTGATTTTAAACAATTGTGTGCCTATTTTTTTTTCCTTAGGTGCTCATTCGTTGAGACTTCGCCTACCCCCCTAATTATGGCCGCGTGCTTTCCATTGGTACCAAGATGGAGTCTCTACGACGTTCCTATCAAAAGTTATGGCCTATTTAAAATACGGTTAAGGTTTGGGATTAGGGTTAGGGTTAGGGTTAGGGTTAGGGTTTGGGATTAGGGTTAGGGTTAGGGTTAGGGCTAGGGTTAGGGTTAGGGTTAGGGTTAGGGTTTAGGATTAGGGTTAGGGTTTAAGGGTTAGGGTTATTTTAGAGACTTGAAACTTGGGCTACCCCGCCTATTTCATGGGTGCCGAGTGCACTCGTGCTGGTTTCGTTGCGATCGGACATCGGGAACCCTTTGATTTTAAACAATTGTGTGCCTATTTTTTTTTCCTTAGGTGCTCATTCGTTGAGACTTCGCCTACCCCCCTAATTATGGCCACGCGCTTTCCATTGGTACCAAGATGGAGTCTCTACGACGTTCCTATCAAAAGTTATGGCCTATTTAAAATAGGGTTAAGGTTTGGGATTAGGGTTAGGGTTAGGGTTAGGGTTTGGGATTAGGGTTAGGGTTAGGGCTAGGGTTAGGGTTAGGGTTAGGGTTAGGGTTTAAGGGTTAGGGTTATTTTAGAGACTTGAAACTTGGGCTACCCCCCCTATTTCATGGGTGCCGAGCGCACTCATGCTGGTTTCGTTGCAATCGGACATCGGGAACCCTTTGATTTTAAACAATTGTGTGCCTATTTTTTTTTCCTTAGGTGCTCATTCGTTGAGACTTCGCCTACCCCCCTAATTATGGCCACGTGCTTTCCATTGGTACCAAGATGGAGTCTCTACGACGTTCCTATCAAAAGTTATGGCCTATTTAAAATAGGGTTAAGGTTTGGGATTAGGGTTAGGGTTAGGGTTAGGGTTAGGGTTTGGGATTAGGGTTAGGGTTAGGGCTAGGGTTAGGGTTAGGGTTAGGGTTAGGGTTTAAGGGTTAGGGTTATTTTAGAGACTTGAAACTTGGGCTACCCCCCCTATTTCATGGGTGCCGAGCACACTCATGCTGGTTTCGTTGCAATCGGACATCGGGAACCCTTTGATTTTAAACAATTGTGTGCCTATTTTTTTTTCCTTAGGTGCTCATTCGTTGAGACTTCGCCTACCCCCCTAATTATGGCCACGTGCTTTCCATTGGTACCAAGATGGAGTCTCTACGACGTTCCTATCAAAAGTTATGGCCTATTTAAAATAGGGTTAAGGTTTGGGATTAGGGTTAGGGTTAGGGTTTGGGATTAGGGTTAGGGTTAGGGTTTGGGATTAGGGTTAGGGTTAGGGTTAGGGCTAGGGTTAGGGTTAGGGTTAGGGTTAGGGTTAGGGTTGGGTTTGGGTTAGGGTTAGGGTTAGGGTTAGGGTTAGGGTTGGGGTTGGGGTTAGGGTTAGGGTTAGGGTTATTTTAGAGACTTGAAACTTGGGCTACCCCCCCTATTTCATGGGTGCCGAGCGCACTCATGCTGGTTTCGTTGCGATCGGACATCGGGAACCCTTTGATGTTAAACAATTGTGTGCCAATTTTTTTTTCCTTAGGTGCTCATTCGTTGAGACTTCGCCTACCCCCCTAATTATGGCCACGCACTTTCCATTGGTACCAAGATGGAGTCTCTACGACGTTCCTATCAAAAGTTATGGCCTATTTAAAATAGGGTTAAGGTTTGGGATTAGGGTTAGGGTTAGGGTTAGGGTTTGGGATTAGGGTTAGGGTTAGGGCTAGGGTTAGGGTTAGGGTTAGGGTTTAAGGGTTAGGGTTATTTTAGAGACTTGAAACTTGGGCTACCCCCCCTATTTCATGGGTGCCGAGCGCACTCATGCTGGTTTCGTTGCGATCGGACATCGGGAACCCTTTGATTTTAAACAATTGTGTGCCTATTTTTTTTTCCTTAGGTGCTCATTCGTTGAGACTTCGCCTACCCCCCTAATTATGGCCACGTGCTTTCCATTGGTACCAAGATGGAGTCTCTACGACGTTCCTATCAAAAGTTATGGCCTATTTAAAATAGGGTTAAGGTTTGGGATTAGGGTTAGGGTTAGGGTTAGGGTTAGGGTTAGGGCTAGGGTTAGGGTTAGGGTTAGGGTTTAGGATTAGGGTTAGGGTTTAAGGGTTAGGGTTATTTTAGAGACTTGAAACTTGGGCTACCCCCCCTATTTCATGGGTGCCGAGTGCACTCGTGCTGGTTTCGTTGCGATCGGACATCGGGAACCCTTTGATTTTAAACAATTGTGTGCCTATTTTTTTTCCTTAGGTGCTCATTCGTTGAGACTTCGCCTACCCCCCTAATTATGGCCACGCGCTTTCCATTGGTACCAAGATGGAGTCTCTACGACGTTCCTATCAAAAGTTATGGCCTATTTAAAATAGGGTTAAGGTTTGGGATTAGGGTTAGGGTTAGGGTTAGGGTTTGGGATTAGGGTTAGGGTTAGGGCTAGGGTTAGGGTTAGGGTTAGGGTTTAAGGGTTAGGGTTATTTTAGAGACTTGAAACTTGGGCTACCCCCCCTATTTCATGGGTGCCGAGCGCACTCATGCTGGTTTCGTTGCGATCGGACATCGGGAACCCTTTGATTTTAAACAATTGTGTGCCTATTTTTTTTTCCTTAGGTGCTCATTCGTTGAGACTTCGCCTACCCCCCTAATTATGGCCACGTGCTTTCCATTGGTACCAAGATGGAGTCTCTACGACGTTCCTATCAAAAGTTATGGCCTATTTAAAATAGGGTTAAGGTTTGGGATTAGGGTTAGGGTTAGGGTTAGGGTTTGGGATTAGGGTTAGGGTTAGGGTTAGGGTTTGGGATTAGGGTTAGGGTTAGGGTTAGGGTTAGGGCTAGGGTTAGGGTTAGGGTTAGGGTTAGGGTTTAAGGGTTAGGGTTATATTAGAGACTTGAAACTTGGGCTACCCCCCCTATTTCATGGGTGCCGAGCGCACTCATGCTGGTTTCGTTGCGATCGGACATCGGGAACCCTTTGATTTTAAACAATTGTGTGCCTATTTTTTTTTCCTTAGGTGCTCATTCGTTGAGACTTCGCCTACCCCCCTAATTATGGCCACGCGCTTTCCATTGGTAGCAAGATGGAGTCTCTACGACGTTCCTATCAAAAGTTATGGCCTATTTAAAATAGGGTTAAGGTTTGGGATTAGGGTTAGGGTTAGGGTTAGGGTTAGGGCTAGGGTTAGGGTTAGGGTTAGGGTTAGGGTTTAGGATTAGGGTTAGGGTTTAAGGGTTAGGGTTATTTTAGAGACTTGAAACTTGGACTACCCCCCCTATTTCATGGGTGCCGAGTGCACTCGTGCTGGTTTCGTTGCGATCGGACATCGGGAACCCTTTGATTTTAAACAATTGTGTGCCTATTTTTTTTTCCTTAGGTGCTCATTCGTTGAGACTTCGCCTACCCCCCTAATTATGGCCACGCGCTTTCCATTGGTACCAAGATGGAGTCTCTACGACGTTCCTATCAAAAGTTATGGCCTATTTAAAATAGGGTTAAGGTTTGGGATTAGGGTTAGGGTTAGGGTTAGGGTTTGGGGTTAGGGTTAGGGCTAGGGTTAGGGTTAGGGTTAGGGTTATTTTAGAGACTTGAAACTTGGGCTACCCCCCCTATTTCATGGGTGCCGAGCGCACTCATGCTGGTTTCGTTGCAATCGGACATCGGGAACCCTTTGATTTTAAACAATTGTGTGCCTATTTTTTTTCCTTAGGTGCTCATTCGTTGAGACTTCGCCTACCCCCCTAATTATGGCCACGTGCTTTCCATTGGTACCAAGATGGAGTCTCTACGACGTTCCTATCAAAAGTTATGGCCTATTTAAAATAGGGTTAAGGTTTGGGATTAGGGTTAGGGTTAGGGTTAGGGTTAGGGTTAGGGCTAGGGTTAGGGTTAGGGTTAGGGTTAGGGTTTAGGATTAGGGTTAGGGTTTAAGGGTTAGGGTTATTTTAGAGACTTGAAACTTGGGCTACCCCCCCTATTTCATGGGTGCCGAGTGCACTCGTGCTGGTTTCGTTGCGATCGGACATCGGGAACCCTTTGATTTTAAACAATTGTGTGCCTATTTTTTTTTCCTTAGGTGCTCATTCGTTGAGACTTCGCCTACCCCCCTAATTATGGCCACGCGCTTTCCATTGGTACCAAGATGGAGTCTCTACGACGTTCCTATCAAAAGTTATGGCCTATTTAAAATAGGGTTAAGGTTTGGGATTAGGGTTAGGGTTAGGGTTAGGGTTAGGGTTTGGGATTAGGGTTAGGGTTAGGGCTAGGGTTAGGGTTAGGGTTAGGGTTAGGGTTTAAGGGTTAGGGTTATTTTAGAGACTTGAAACTTGGGCTACCCCCCCTATTTCATGGGTGCCGAGCGCACTCATGCTGGTTTCGTTGCAATCGGACATCGGGAACCCTTTGATTTTAAACAATTGTGTGCCTATTTTTTTTTCCTTAGGTGCTCATTCGTTGAGACTTCGCCTACCCCCCTAATTATGGCCACGTGCTTTCCATTGGTACCAAGATGGAGTCTCTACGACGTTCCTATCAAAAGTTATGGCCTATTTAAAATAGGGTTAAGGTTTGGGATTAGGGTTAGGGTTAGGGTTTGGGATTAGGGTTAGGGTTAGGGTTTGGGATTAGGGTTAGGGTTAGGGTTAGGGCTAGGGTTAGGGTTAGGGTTAGGGTTAGGGTTAGGGTTGGGTTTGGGTTAGGGTTAGGGTTAGGGTTAGGGTTAGGGTTAGGGTTAGGGTTAGGGTTGGGGTTAGGGTTAGGGTTAGGGTTAGGGTTAGGGTTATTTTAGAGACTTGAAACTTGGGCTACCCCCCCTATTTCATGGGTGCCGAGCGCACTCATGCTGGTTTCGTTGCGATCGGACATCGGGAACCCTTTGATGTTAAACAATTGTGTGCCTATTTTTTTTTCCTTAGGTGCTCATTCGTTGAGACTTCGCCTACCCCCCTAATTATGGCCACGCACTTTCCATTGGTACCAAGATGGAGTCTCTACGACGTTCCTATCAAAAGTTATGGCCTATTTAAAATAGGGTTAAGGTTTGGGATTAGGGTTAGGGTTAGGGTTTGGGATTAGGGTTAGGGTTAGGGTTTGGGATTAGGGTTAGGGTTAGGGTTAGGGCTAGGGTTAGGGTTAGGGTTAGGGTTAGGGTTAGGGTTGGGTTTGGGTTAGGGTTAGGGTTAGGGTTAGGGTTAGGGTTAGGGTTAGGGTTGGGGTTAGGGTTAGGGTTAGGGTTAGGGTTAGGGTTATTTTAGAGACTTGAAACTTGGGCTACCCCCCCTATTTCATGGGTGCCGAGCGCACTCATGCTGGTTTCGTTGCGATCGGACATCGGGAACCCTTTGATGTTAAACAATTGTGTGCCTATTTTTTTTTCCTTAGGTGCTCATTCGTTGAGACTTCGCCTACCCCCCTAATTATGGCCACGCACTTTCCATTGGTACCAAGATGGAGTCTCTACGACGTTCCTATCAAAAGTTATGGCCTATTTAAAATAGGGTTAAGGTTTGGGATTAGGGTTAGGGTTAGGGTTTGGGATTAGGGTTAGGGTTAGGGTTTGGGATTAGGGTTAGGGTTAGGGTTAGGGCTAGGGTTAGGGTTAGGGTTAGGGTTAGGGTTAGGGTTGGGTTTGGGTTAGGGTTAGGGTTAAGGTTAGGGTTAGGGTTAGGGTTGGGGTTAGGGTTAGGGTTAGGGTTAGGGTTAGGGTTATTTTAGAGACTTGAAACTTGGGCTACCCCCCCTATTTCATGGGTGCCGAGCGCACTCATGCTGGTTTCGTTGCGATCGGACATCGGGAACCCTTTGATGTTAAACAATTGTGTGCCTATTTTTTTTTCCTTAGGTGCTCATTCGTTGAGACTTCGCCTACCCCCCTAATTATGGCCACGCACTTACCATTGGTACCAAGATGGAGTCTCTACGACGTTCCTATCAAAAGTTATGGCCTATTTAAAATAGGGTTAAGGTTTGGGATTAGGGTTAGGGTTAGGGTTAGGGTTAGGGTTAGGGCTAGGGTTAGGGTTAGGGTTAGGGTTAGGGTTTAGGATTAGGGTTAGGGTTTAAGGGTTAGGGTTATTTTAGAGACTTGAAACTTGGGCTACCCCCCCTATTTCATGGGTGCCGAGTGCACTCGTGCTGGTTTCGTTGCGATCGGACATCGGGAACCCTTTGATTTTAAACAATTGTGTGCCTATTTTTTTTTCCTTAGGTGCTCATTCGTTGAGACTTCGCCTACCCCCCTAATTATGGCCACGCGCTTTCCATTGGTACCAAGATGGAGTCTCTACGACGTTCCTATCAAAAGTTATGGCCTATTTAAAATAGGGTTAAGGTTTGGGATTAGGGTTAGGGTTAGGGTTAGGGTTTGGGATTAGGGTTAGGGTTAGGGTTAGGGTTTGGGATTAGGGTTAGGGTTAGGGTTAGGGTTAGGGCTAGGGTTAGGGTTAGGGTTAGGGTTAGGGTTTAAGGGTTAGGGTTATATTAGAGACTTGAAACTTGGGCTACCCCCCCTATTTCATGGGTGCCGAGCGCACTCATGCTGGTTTCGTTGCGATCGGACATCGGGAACCCTTTGATTTTAAACAATTGTGTGCCTATTTTTTTTTCCTTAGGTGCTCATTCGTTGAGACTTCGCCTACCCCCCTAATTATGGCCACGCGCTTTCCATTGGTAGCAAGATGGAGTCTCTACGACGTTCCTATCAAAAGTTATGGCCTATTTAAAATAGGGTTAAGGTTTGGGATTAGGGTTAGGGTTAGGGTTAGGGTTAGGGCTAGGGTTAGGGTTAGGGTTAGGGTTAGGGTTTAGGATTAGGGTTAGGGTTTAAGGGTTAGGGTTATTTTAGAGACTTGAAACTTGGACTACCCCCCCTATTTCATGGGTGCCGAGTGCACTCGTGCTGGTTTCGTTGCGATCGGACATCGGGAACCCTTTGATTTTAAACAATTGTGTGCCTATTTTTTTTTCCTTAGGTGCTCATTCGTTGAGACTTCGCCTACCCCCCTAATTATGGCCACGCGCTTTCCATTGGTACCAAGATGGAGTCTCTACGACGTTCCTATCAAAAGTTATGGCCTATTTAAAATAGGGTTAAGGTTTGGGATTAGGGTTAGGGTTAGGGTTAGGGTTTGGGGTTAGGGTTAGGGCTAGGGTTAGGGTTAGGGTTAGGGTTTAAGGGTTAGGGTTATTTTAGAGACTTGAAACTTGGGCTACCCCCCCCCTATTTCATGGGTGCCGAGCGCACTCATGCTGGTTTCGTTGCGATCGGACATCGGGAACCCTTTGATTTTAAACAATTGTGTGCCTATTTTTTTTTCCTTAGGTGCTCATTCGTTGAGACTTCGCCTACCCCCCTAATTATGGCCACGTGCTTTCCATTGGTACCAAGATGGAGTCTCTACGACGTTCCTATCAAAAGTTATGGCCTATTTAAAATAGGGTTAAGGTTTGGGATTAGGGTTAGGGTTAGGGTTAGGGTTTGGGATTAGGGTTAGGGTTAGGGTTAGGGTTTGGGATTAGGGTTAGGGTTAGGGTTAGGGCTAGGGTTAGGGTTAGGGTTAGGGTTAGGGTTTAAGGGTTAGGGTTATATTAGAGACTTGAAACTTGGGCTACCCCCCCTATTTCATGGGTGCCGAGCGCACTCATGCTGGTTTCGTTGCGATCGGACATCGGGAACCCTTTGATTTTAAACAATTGTGTGCCTATTTTTTTTTCCTTAGGTGCTCATTCGTTGAGACTTCGCCTACCCCCCTAATTATGGCCACGCGCTTTCCATTGGTACCAAGATGGAGTCTCTACGACGTTCCTATCAAAAGTTATGGCCTATTTAAAATAGGGTTAAGGTTTGGGATTAGGGTTAGGGTTAGGGTTAGGGTTAGGGTTAGGGCTAGGGTTAGGGTTAGGGTTAGGGTTTAGGATTAGGGTTAGGGTTTAAGGGTTAGGGTTATTTTAGAGACTTGAAACTTGGGCTACCCCCCCTATTTCATGGGTGCCGAGTGCACTCGTGCTGGTTTCGTTGCGATCGGACATCGGGAACCCTTTGATTTTAAACAATTGTGTGCCTATTTTTTTTTCCTTAGGTGCTCATTCGTTGAGACTTCGCCTACCCCCCTAATTATGGCCACGCGCTTTCCATTGGTACCAAGATGGAGTCTCTACGACGTTCCTATCAAAAGTTATGGCCTATTTAAAATAGGGTTAAGGTTTGGGATTAGGGTTAGGGTTAGGGTTTGGGATTAGGGTTAGGGTTAGGGCTAGGGCTAGGGTTAGGGTTAGGGTTAGGGTTTAAGGGTTAGGGTTATTTTAGAGACTTGAAACTTGGGCTACCCCCCCTATTTCATGGGTGCCGAGCGCACTCATGCTGGTTTCGTTGCGATCGGACATCGGGAACCCTTTGATTTTAAACAATTGTGTGCCTATTTTTTTTTCCTTAGGTGCTCATTCGTTGAGACTTCGCCTACCCCCCTAATTATGGCCACGCGCTTTCCATTGGTACCAAGATGGAGTCTCTACGACGTTCCTATCAAAAGTTATGGCCTATTTAAAATAGGGTTAAGGTTTGGGATTAGGGTTAGGGTTAGGGTTAGGGTTTGGGGTTAGGGTTAGGGCTAGGGTTAGGGTTAGGGTTAGGGTTTAAGGGTTAGGGTTATTTTAGAGACTTGAAACTTGGGCTACCCCCCCCCTATTTCATGGGTGCCGAGCGCACTCATGCTGGTTTCGTTGCGATCGGACATCGGGAACCCTTTGATTTTAAACAATTGTGTGCCTATTTTTTTTTCCATAGGTGCTCATTCGTTGAGACTTCGCCTACCCCCCTAATTATGGCCACGTGCTTTCCATTGGTACCAAGATGGAGTCTCTACGACGTTCCTATCAAAAGTTATGGCCTATTTAAAATAGGGTTAAGGTTTGGGATTAGGGTTAGGGTTAGGGTTAGGGTTTGGGATTAGGGTTAGGGTTAGGGTTAGGGTTTGGGATTAGGGTTAGGGTTAGGGTTAGGGCTAGGGTTAGGGTTAGGGTTAGGGTTAGGGTTTAAGGGTTAGGGTTATATTAGAGACTTGAAACTTGGGCTACCCCCCCTATTTCATGGGTGCCGAGCGCACTCATGCTGGTTTCGTTGCGATCGGACATCGGGAACCCTTTGATTTTAAACAATTGTGTGCCTATTTTTTTTTCCTTAGGTGCTCATTCGTTGAGACTTCGCCTACCCCCCTAATTATGGCCACGCGCTTTCCATTGGTACCAAGATGGAGTCTCTACGACGTTCCTATCAAAAGTTATGGCCTATTTAAAATAGGGTTAAGGTTTGGGATTAGGGTTAGGGCTAGGGCTAGGGTTAGGGTTAGGGTTAGGGTTAGGGTTTAGGATTAGGGTTAGGGTTTAAGGGTTAGGGTTATTTTAGAGACTTGAAACTTGGGCTACCCCCCCTATTTCATGGGTGCCGAGTGCACTCGTGCTGGTTTCGTTGCGATCGGACATCGGGAACCCTTTGATTTTAAACAATTGTGTGCCTATTTTTTTTTCCTTAGGTGCTCATTCGTTGAGACTTCGCCTACCCCCCTAATTATGGCCACGCGCTTTCCATTGGTACCAAGATGGAGTCTCTACGACGTTCCTATCAAAAGTTATGGCCTATTTAAAATAGGGTTAAGGTTTGGGATTAGGGTTAGGGTTAGGGTTTGGGATTAGGGTTAGGGTTAGGGCTAGGGCTAGGGTTAGGGTTAGGGTTAGGGTTTAAGGGTTAGGTTTATTTTAGAGACTTGAAACTTGGGCTACCCCCCCTATTTCATGGGTGCCGAGCGCACTCATGCTGGTTTCGTTGCGATCGGACATCGGGAACCCTTTGATTTTAAACAATTGTGTGCCTATTTTTTTTTCCTTAGGTGCTCATTCGTTGAGACTTCGCCTACCCCCCTAATTATGGCCACGTGCTTTCCATTGGTACCAAGATGGAGTCTCTACGACGTTCCTATCAAAAGTTATGGCCTATTTAAAATAGGGTTAAGGTTTGGGATTAGGGTTAGGGTTAGGGTTAGGGTTTGGGATTAGGGTTAGGGTTAGGGTTAGGGTTTGGGATTAGGGTTAGGGTTAGGGTTAGGGTTAGGGCTAGGGTTAGGGTTAGGGTTAGGGTTAGGGTTTAAGGGTTAGGGTTATATTAGAGACTTGAAACTTGGGCTACCCCCCCTATTTCATGGGTGCCGAGCGCACTCATGCTGGTTTCGTTGCGATCGGACATCGGGAACCCTTTGATTTTAAACAATTGTGTGCCTATTTTTTTTTCCTTAGGTGCTCATTCGTTGAGACTTCGCCTACCCCCCTAATTATGGCCACGCGCTTTCCATTGGTAGCAAGATGGAGTCTCTACGACGTTCCTATCAAAAGTTATGGCCTATTTAAAATAGGGTTAAGGTTTGGGATTAGGGTTAGGGTTAGGGTTAGGGTTAGGGCTAGGGTTAGGGTTAGGGTTAGGGTTAGGGTTTAGGATTAGGGTTAGGGTTTAAGGGTTAGGGTTATTTTAGAGACTTGAAACTTGGACTACCCCCCCTATTTCATGGGTGCCGAGTGCACTCGTGCTGGTTTCGTTGCGATCGGACATCGGGAACCCTTTGATTTTAAACAATTGTGTGCCTATTTTTTTTTCCTTAGGTGCTCATTCGTTGAGACTTCGCCTACCCCCCTAATTATGGCCACGCGCTTTCCATTGGTACCAAGATGGAGTCTCTACGACGTTCCTATCAAAAGTTATGGCCTATTTAAAATAGGGTTAAGGTTTGGGATTAGGGTTAGGGTTAGGGTTAGGGTTTGGGGTTAGGGTTAGGGCTAGGGTTAGGGTTAGGGTTAGGGTTTAAGGGTTAGGGTTATTTTAGAGACTTGAAACTTGGGCTACCCCCCCCCTATTTCATGGGTGCCGAGCGCACTCATGCTGGTTTCGTTGCGATCGGACATCGGGAACCCTTTGATTTTAAACAATTGTGTGCCTATTTTTTTTTCCTTAGGTGCTCATTCGTTGAGACTTCGCCTACCCCCCTAATTATGGCCACGTGCTTTCCATTGGTACCAAGATGGAGTCTCTACGACGTTCCTATCAAAAGTTATGGCCTATTTAAAATAGGGTTAAGGTTTGGGATTAGGGTTAGGGTTAGGGTTAGGGTTTGGGATTAGGGTTAGGGTTAGGGTTAGGGTTTGGGATTAGGGTTAGGGTTAGGGTTAGGGCTAGGGTTAGGGTTAGGGTTAGGGTTAGGGTTTAAGGGTTAGGGTTATATTAGAGACTTGAAACTTGGGCTACCCCCCCTATTTCATGGGTGCCGAGCGCACTCATGCTGGTTTCGTTGCGATCGGACATCGGGAACCCTTTGATTTTAAACAATTGTGTGCCTATTTTTTTTTCCTTAGGTGCTCATTCGTTGAGACTTCGCCTACCCCCCTAATTATGGCCACGCGCTTTCCATTGGTACCAAGATGGAGTCTCTACGACGTTCCTATCAAAAGTTATGGCCTATTTAAAATAGGGTTAAGGTTTGGGATTAGGGTTAGGGTTAGGGTTAGGGTTAGGGTTAGGGTTAGGGTTAGGGTTTAGGATTAGGGTTAGGGTTTAAGGGTTAGGGTTATTTTAGAGACTTGAAACTTGGGCTACCCCCCCTATTTCATGGGTGCCGAGTGCACTCGTGCTGGTTTCGTTGCGATCGGACATCGGGAACCCTTTGATTTTAAACAATTGTGTGCCTATTTTTTTTTCCTTAGGTGCTCATTCGTTGAGACTTCGCCTACCCCCCTAATTATGGCCACGCGCTTTCCATTGGTACCAAGATGGAGTCTCTACGACGTTCCTATCAAAAGTTATGGCCTATTTAAAATAGGGTTAAGGTTTGGGATTAGGGTTAGGGTTAGGGTTTGGGATTAGGGTTAGGGTTAGGGCTAGGGCTAGGGTTAGGGTTAGGGTTAGGGTTTAAGGGTTAGGGTTATTTTAGAGACTTGAAACTTGGGCTACCCCCCCTATTTCATGGGTGCCGAGCGCACTCATGCTGGTTTCGTTGCGATCGGACATCGGGAACCCTTTGATTTTAAACAATTGTGTGCCTATTTTTTTTTCCTTAGGTGCTCATTCGTTGAGACTTCGCCTACCCCCCTAATTATGGCCGCGCGCTTTCCATTGGTACCAAGATGGAGTCTCTACGACGTTCCTATCAAAAGTTATGGCCTATTTAAAATAGGGTTAAGGTTTGGGATTAGGGTTAGGGTTAGGGTTAGGGTTTGGGGTTAGGGTTAGGGCTAGGGTTAGGGTTAGGGTTAGGGTTTAAGGGTTAGGGTTATTTTAGAGACTTGAAACTTGGGCTACCCCCCCCTATTTCATGGGTGCCGAGCGCACTCATGCTGGTTTCGTTGCGATCGGACATCGGGAACCCTTTGATTTTAAACAATTGTGTGCCTATTTTTTTTTCCTTAGGTGCTCATTCGTTGAGACTTCGCCTACCCCCCTAATTATGGCCACGTGCTTTCCATTGGTACCAAGATGGAGTCTCTACGACGTTCCTATCAAAAGTTATGGCCTATTTAAAATAGGGTTAAGGTTTGGGATTAGGGTTAGGGTTAGGGTTAGGGTTTGGGATTAGGGTTAGGGTTAGGGTTAGGGTTTGGGATTAGGGTTAGGGTTAGGGTTAGGGCTAGGGTTAGGGTTAGGGTTAGGGTTAGGGTTTAAGGGTTAGGGTTATATTAGAGACTTGAAACTTGGGCTACCCCCCCTATTTCATGGGTGCCGAGCGCACTCATGCTGGTTTCGTTGCGATCGGACATCGGGAACCCTTTGATTTTAAACAATTGTGTGCCTATTTTTTTTTCCTTAGGTGCTCATTCGTTGAGACTTCGCCTACCCCCCTAATTATGGCCACGCGCTTTCCATTGGTACCAAGATGGAGTCTCTACGACGTTCCTATCAAAAGTTATGGCCTATTTAAAATAGGGTTAAGGTTTGGGATTAGGGTTAGGGTTAGGGTTAGGGTTAGGGTTAGGGCTAGGGTTAGGGTTAGGGTTAGGGTTAGGGTTTAGGATTAGGGTTAGGGTTTAAGGGTTAGGGTTATTTTAGAGACTTGAAACTTGGGCTACCCCCCCTATTTCATGGGTGCCGAGTGCACTCGTGCTGGTTTCGTTGCGATCGGACATCGGGAACCCTTTGATTTTAAACAATTGTGTGCCTATTTTTTTTTCCTTAGGTGCTCATTCGTTGAGACTTCGCCTACCCCCCTAATTATGGCCACGCGCTTTCCATTGGTACCAAGATGGAGTCTCTACGACGTTCCTATCAAAAGTTATGGCCTATTTAAAATAGGGTTAAGGTTTGGGATTAGGGTTAGGGTTAGGGTTTGGGATTAGGGTTAGGGTTAGGGCTAGGGCTAGGGTTAGGGTTAGGGTTAGGGTTTAAGGGTTAGGGTTATTTTAGAGACTTGAAACTTGGGCTACCCCCCCTATTTCATGGGTGCCGAGCGCACTCATGCTGGTTTCGTTGCGATCGGACATCGGGAACCCTTTGATTTTAAACAATTGTGTGCCTATTTTTTTTTCCTTAGGTGCTCATTCGTTGAGACTTCGCCTACCCCCCTAATTATGGCCGCGCGCTTTCCATTGGTACCAAGATGGAGTCTCTACGACGTTCCTATCAAAAGTTATGGCCTATTTAAAATAGGGTTAAGGTTTGGGATTAGGGTTAGGGTTAGGGTTAGGGTTTGGGATTAGGGTTAGGGTTAGGGTTAGGGCTAGGGTTAGGGTTAGGGTTAGGGTTAGGGTTAGGGTTTAGGATTAGGGTTAGGGTTTAAGGGTTAGGGTTATTTTAGAGACTTGAAACTTGGGCTACCCCGCCTATTTCATGGGTGCCGAGTGCACTCGTGCTGGTTTCGTTGCGATCGGACATCGGGAACCCTTTGATTTTAAACAATTGTGTGCCTATTTTTTTTTCCTTAGGTGCTCATTCGTTGAGACTTCGCCTACCCCCCTAATTATGGCCACGCGCTTTCCATTGGTACCAAGATGGAGTCTCTACGACGTTCCTATCAAAAGTTATGGCCTATTTAAAATAGGGTTAAGGTTTGGGATTAGGGTTAGGGTTAGGGTTTGGGATTAGGGTTAGGGTTAGGGTTAGGGCTAGGGTTAGGGTTAGGGTTAGGGTTAGGGTTTAAGGGTTAGGGTTATTTTAGAGACTTGAAACTTGGGCTACCCCCCCTATTTCATGGGTGCCGAGCGCACTCATGCTGGTTTCGTTGCGATCGGACATCGGGAACCCTTTGATGTTAAACAATTGTGTGCCTATTTTTTTTTCCTTAGGTGCTCATTCGTTGAGACTTCGCCTACCCCCCTAATTATGGCCACGCACTTTCCATTGGTACCAAGATGGAGTCTCTACGACGTTCCTATCAAAAGTTATGGCCTATTTAAAATAGGGTTAAGGTTTGGGATTAGGGTTAGGGTTAGGGTTAGGGTTTGGGATTAGGGTTAGGGTTAGGGCTAGGGTTAGGGTTAGGGTTAGGGTTTAAGGGTTAGGGTTATTTTAGAGACTTGAAACTTGGGCTACCCCCCCTATTTCATGGGTGCCGAGCGCACTCATGCTGGTTTCGTTGCGATCGGACATCGGGAACCCTTTGATTTTAAACAATTGTGTGCCTATTTTTTTTTCCTTAGGTGCTCATTCGTTGAGACTTCGCCTACCCCCCTAATTATGGCCACGTGCTTTCCATTGGTACCAAGATGGAGTCTCTACGACGTTCCTATCAAAAGTTATGGCCTATTTAAAATAGGGTTAAGGTTTGGGATTAGGGTTAGGGTTAGGGTTTGGGATTAGGGTTAGGGTTAGGGTTAGGGTTTGGGATTAGGGTTAGGGTTAGGGTCAGGGCTAGGGTTAGGGTTAGGGTTAGGGTTAGGGTTTAAGGGTTAGGGTTATATTAGAGACTTGAAACTTGGGCTACCCCCCCTATTTCATGGGTGCCGAGCGCACTCATGCTGGTTTCGTTGCGATCGGACATCGGGAACCCTTTGATTTTAAACAATTGTGTGCCTATTTTTTTTTCCTTAGGTGCTCATTCGTTGAGACTTCGCCTACCCCCCTAATTATGGCCACGCGCTTTCCATTGGTACCAAGATGGAGTCTCTACGACGTTCCTATCAAAAGTTATGGCCTATTTAAAATAGGGTTAAGGTTTGGGATTAGGGTTAGGGTTAGGGTTTGGGATTAGGGTTAGGGTTAGGGCTAGGGCTAGGGTTAGGGTTAGGGTTAGGGTTTAAGGGTTAGGGTTATTTTAGAGACTTGAAACTTGGGCTACCCCCCCTATTTCATGGGTGCCGAGCGCACTCATGCTGGTTTCGTTGCGATCGGACATCGGGAACCCTTTGATTTTAAACAATTGTGTGCCTATTTTTTTTTCCTTAGGTGCTCATTCGTTGAGACTTCGCCTACCCCCCTAATTATGGCCGCGCGCTTTCCATTGGTACCAAGATGGAGTCTCTACGACGTTCCTATCAAAAGTTATGGCCTATTTAAAATAGGGTTAAGGTTTGGGATTAGGGTTAGGGTTAGGGTTAGGGTTAGGGTTTGGGATTAGGGTTAGGGTTAGGGTTAGGGCTAGGGTTAGGGTTAGGGTTAGGGTTAGGGTTAGGGTTTAGGATTAGGGTTAGGGTTTAAGGGTTAGGGTTATTTTAGAGACTTGAAACTTGGGCTACCCCGCCTATTTCATGGGTGCCGAGTGCACTCGTGCTGGTTTCGTTGCGATCGGACATCGGGAACCCTTTGATTTTAAACAATTGTGTGCCTATTTTTTTTTCCTTAGGTGCTCATTCGTTGAGACTTCGCCTACCCCCCTAATTATGGCCACGCGCTTTCCATTGGTACCAAGATGGAGTCTCTACGACGTTCCTATCAAAAGTTATGGCCTATTTAAAATAGGGTTAAGGTTTGGGATTAGGGTTAGGGTTAGGGTTAGGGTTTGGGATTAGGGTTAGGGTTAGGGTTAGGGCTAGGGTTAGGGTTAGGGTTAGGGTTTAAGGGTTAGGGTTATATTAGAGACTTGAAACTTGGGCTACCCCCCCTATTTCATGGGTGCCGAGCGCACTCATGCTGGTTTCGTTGCGATCGGACATCGGGAACCCTTTGATTTTAAACAATTGTGTGCCTATTTTTTTTTCCTTAGGTGCTCATTCGTTGAGACTTCGCCTACCCCCCTAATTATGGCCACGCGCTTTCCATTGGTACCAAGATGGAGTCTCTACGACGTTCCTATCAAAAGTTATGGCCTATTTAAAATAGGGTTAAGGTTTGGGATTAGGGTTAGGGTTAGGGTTAGGGTTTGGGGTTAGGGTTAGGGCTAGGGTTAGGGTTAGGGTTAGGGTTTAAGGGTTAGGGTTATTTTAGAGACTTGAAACTTGGGCTACCCCCCCCTATTTCATGGGTGCCGAGCGCACTCATGCTGGTTTCGTTGCGATCGGACACCGGGAACCCTTTGATTTTAAACAATTGTGTGCCTATTTTTTTTTCCTTAGGTGCTCATTCGTTGAGACTTCGCCTACCCCCCTAATTATGGCCGCGCGCTTTCCATTGGTACCAAGATGGAGTCTCTACGACGTTCCTATCAAAAGTTATGGCCTATTTAAAATAGGGTTAAGGTTTGGGATTAGGGTTAGGGTTAGGGTTAGGGTTAGGGTTAGGGTTTGGGATTAGGGTTAGGGTTAGGGTTAGGGCTAGGGTTAGGGTTAGGGTTAGGGTTAGGGTTAGGGTTTAGGATTAGGGTTAGGGTTTAAGGGTTAGGGTTATTTGAGAGACTTGAAACTTGGGCTACCCCGCCTATTTCATGGGTGCCGAGTGCACTCGTGCTGGTTTCGTTGCGATCGGACATCGGGAACCCTTTGATTTTAAACAATTGTGTGCCTATTTTTTTTTCCTTAGGTGCTCATTCGTTGAGACTTCGCCTACCCCCCTAATTATGGCCGCGCGCTTTCCATTGGTACCAAGATGGAGTCTCTACGACGTTCCTATCAAAAGTTATGGCCTATTTAAAATAGGGTTAAGGTTTGGGATTAGGGTTAGGGTTAGGGTTAGGGTTAGGGTTAGGGTTTGGGATTAGGGTTAGGGTTAGGGTTAGGGCTAGGGTTAGGGTTAGGGTTAGGGTTAGGGTTTAGGATTAGGGTTAGGGTTTAAGGGTTAGGGTTATTTTAGAGACTTGAAACTTGGGCTACCCCGCCTATTTCATGGGTGCCGAGTGCACTCGTGCTGGTTTCGTTGCGATCGGACATCGGGAACCCTTTGATTTTAAACAATTGTGTGCCTATTTTTTTTTCCTTAGGTGCTCATTCGTTGAGACTTCGCCTACCCCCCTAATTATGGCCACGCGCTTTCCATTGGTACCAAGATGGAGTCTCTACGACGTTCCTATCAAAAGTTATGGCCTATTTAAAATAGGGTTAAGGTTTGGGATTAGGGTTAGGGTTAGGGTTAGGGTTTGGGATTAGGGTTAGGGTTAGGGCTAGGGTTAGGGTTAGGGTTAGGGTTAGGGTTTAAGGGTTAGGGTTATTTTAGAGACTTGAAACTTGGGCTACCCCCCCTATTTCATGGGTGCCGAGCGCACTCATGCTGGTTTCGTTGCGATCGGACATCGGGAACCCTTTGATGTTAAACAATTGTGTGCCTATTTTTTTTTCCTTAGGTGCTCATTCGTTGAGACTTCGCCTACCCCCCTAATTATGGCCACGCACTTTCCATTGGTACCAAGATGGAGTCTCTACGACGTTCCTATCAAAAGTTATGGCCTATTTAAAATAGGGTTAAGGTTTGGGATTAGGGTTAGGGTTAGGGTTAGGGTTTGGGATTAGGGTTAGGGTTAGGGCTAGGGTTAGGGTTAGGGTTAGGGTTTAAGGGTTAGGGTTATTTTAGAGACTTGAAACTTGGGCTACCCCCCCTATTTCATGGGTGCCGAGCGCACTCATGCTGGTTTCGTTGCGATCGGACATCGGGAACCCTTTGATTTTAAACAATTGTGTGCCTATTTTTTTTTCCTTAGGTGCTCATTCGTTGAGACTTCGCCTACCCCCCTAATTATGGCCACGTGCTTTCCATTGGTACCAAGATGGAGTCTCTACGACGTTCCTATCAAAAGTTATGGCCTATTTAAAATAGGGTTAAGGTTTGGGATTAGGGTTAGGGTTAGGGTTAGGGTTTGGGGTTAGGGTTAGGGCTAGGGTTAGGGTTAGGGTTAGGGTTTAAGGGTTAGGGTTATTTTAGAGACTTGAAACTTGGGCTACCCCCCCCTATTTCATGGGTGCCGAGCGCACTCATGCTGGTTTCGTTGCGATCGGACATCGGGAACCCTTTGATTTTAAACAATTGTGTGCCTATTTTTTTTTCCTTAGGTGCTCATTCGTTGAGACTTCGCCTACCCCCCTAATTATGGCCGCGCGCTTTCCATTGGTACCAAGATGGAGTCTCTACGACGTTCCTATCAAAAGTTATGGCCTATTTAAAATAGGGTTAAGGTTTGGGATTAGGGTTAGGGTTAGGGTTAGGGTTAGGGTTAGGGTTTGGGATTAGGGTTAGGGTTAGGGTTAGGGCTAGGGTTAGGGTTAGGGTTAGGGTTAGGGCTAGGGTTAGGGCTAGGGTTAGGGTTAGGGTTAGGGTTAGGGTTAGGGTTAGGGTTAGGGCTAGGGTTAGGGTTAGGGTTAGGGTTAGGGTTTAAGGGTTAGGGTTATTTTAGAGACTTGAAACTTGGGCTACCCCCCCTATTTCATGGGTGCCGAGCGCACTCATGCTGGTTTCGTTGCGATCGGACATCGGGAACCCTTTGATGTTAAACAATTGTGTGCCTATTTTTTTTTCCTTAGGTGCTCATTCGTTGAGACTTCGCCTACCCCCCTAATTATGGCCACGTGCTTTCCATTGGTACCAAGATGGAGTCTCTACGACGTTCCTATCAAAAGTTATGGCCTATTTAAAATAGGGTTAAGGTTTGGGATTAGGGTTAGGGTTAGGGTTAGGGTTTGGGATTAGGGTTAGGGTTAGGGTTAGGGTTTGGGATTAGGGTTAGGGTTAGGGTTAGGGCTAGGGTTAGGGTTAGGGTTAGGGTTTAAGGGTTAGGGTTATATTAGAGACTTGAATTTTGGGCTACCCCCCCCTATTTCATGGGTGCCGAGCGCACTCATGCTGGTTTCGTTGCGATCGGACATCGGGAACCCTTTGATTTTAAACAATTGTGTGCCTATTTTTTTTTCCTTAGGTGCTCATTCGTTGAGACTTCGCCTACCCCCCTAATTATGGCCGCGCGCTTTCCATTGGTACCAAGATGGAGTCTCTACGACGTTCCTATCAAAAGTTATGGCCTATTTAAAATAGGGTTAAGGTTTGGGATTAGGGTTAGGGTTAGGGTTAGGGTTAGGGTTTGGGATTAGGGTTAGGGTTAGGGTTAGGGCTAGGGTTAGGGTTAGGGTTAGGGTTTAGGATTAGGGTTAGGGTTTAAGGGTTAGGGTTATTTTAGAGACTTGAAACTTGGGCTACCCCGCCTATTTCATGGGTGCCGAGTGCACTCGTGCTGGTTTCGTTGCGATCGGACATCGGGAACCCTTTGATTTTAAACAATTGTGTGCCTATTTTTTTTTCCTTAGGTGCTCATTCGTTGAGACTTCGCCTACCCCCCTAATTATGGCCACGCGCTTTCCATTGGTACCAAGATGGAGTCTCTACGACGTTCCTATCAAAAGTTATGGCCTATTTAAAATAGGGTTAAGGTTTGGGATTAGGGTTAGGGTTAGGGTTAGGGTTTGGGATTAGGGTTAGGGTTAGGGCTAGGGTTAGGGTTAGGGTTAGGGTTAGGGTTTAAGGGTTAGGGTTATTTTAGAGACTTGAAACTTGGGCTACCCCCCCTATTTCATGGGTGCCGAGCGCACTCATGCTGGTTTCGTTGCGATCGGACATCGGGAACCCTTTGATGTTAAACAATTGTGTGCCTATTTTTTTTTCCTTAGGTGCTCATTCGTTGAGACTTCGCCTACCCCCCTAATTATGGCCACGCACTTTCCATTGGTACCAAGATGGAGTCTCTACGACGTTCCTATCAAAAGTTATGGCCTATTTAAAATAGGGTTAAGGTTTGGGATTAGGGTTAGGGTTAGGGTTAGGGTTTGGGATTAGGGTTAGGGTTAGGGCTAGGGTTAGGGTTAGGGTTAGGGTTTAAGGGTTAGGGTTATTTTAGAGACTTGAAACTTGGGCTACCCCCCCTATTTCATGGGTGCCGAGCGCACTCATGCTGGTTTCGTTGCGATCGGACATCGGGAACCCTTTGATTTTAAACAATTGTGTGCCTATTTTTTTTTCCTTAGGTGCTCATTCGTTGAGACTTCGCCTACCCCCCTAATTATGGCCACGTGCTTTCCATTGGTACCAAGATGGAGTCTCTACGACGTTCCTATCAAAAGTTATGGCCTATTTAAAATAGGGTTAAGGTTTGGGATTAGGGTTAGGGTTAGGGTTTGGGATTAGGGTTAGGGTTAGGGTTAGGGTTTGGGATTAGGGTTAGGGTTAGGGTTAGGGCTAGGGTTAGGGTTAGGGTTAGGGTTAGGGTTTAAGGGTTAGGGTTATATTAGAGACTTGAAACTTGGGCTACCCCCCCTATTTCATGGGTGCCGAGCGCACTCATGCTGGTTTCGTTGCGATCGGACATCGGGAACCCTTTGATTTTAAACAATTGTGTGCCTATTCTTTTTTCCTTAGGTGCTCATTCGTTGAGACTTCGCCTACCCCCCTAATTATGGCCACGTGCTTTCCATTGGTACCAAGATGGAGTCTCTACGACGTTCCTATCAAAAGTTATGGCCTATTTAAAATAGGGTTAAGGTTTGGGATTAGGGTTAGGGTTAGGGTTAGGGTTTGGGATTAGGGTTAGGGTTAGGGTTAGGGTTTGGGATTAGGGTTAGGGTTAGGGTTAGGGCTAGGGTTAGGGTTAGGGTTAGGGTTAGGGTTTAAGGGTTAGGGTTATATTAGAGACTTGAAACTTGGGCTACCCCCCCTATTTCATGGGTGCCGAGCGCACTCATGCTGGTTTCGTTGCGATCGGACATCGGGAACCCTTTGATTTTAAACAATTGTGTGCCTATTTTTTTTTCCTTAGGTGCTCATTCGTTGAGACTTCGCCTACCCCCCTAATTATGGCCACGCGCTTTCCATTGGTACCAAGATGGAGTCTCTACGACGTTCCTATCAAAAGTTATGGCCTATTTAAAATAGGGTTAAGGTTTGGGATTAGGGTTAGGGTTAGGGTTAGGGTTAGGGTTAGGGCTAGGGTTAGGGTTAGGGTTAGGGTTAGGGTTTAGGATTAGGGTTAGGGTTTAAGGGTTAGGGTTATTTTAGAGACTTGAAACTTGGACTACCCCCCCTATTTCATGGGTGCCGAGTGCACTCGTGCTGGTTTCGTTGCGATCGGACATCGGGAACCCTTTGATTTTAAACAATTGTGTGCCTATTTTTTTTTCCTTAGGTGCTCATTCGTTGAGACTTCGCCTACCCCCCTAATTATGGCCGCGCGCTTTCCATTGGTACCAAGATGGAGTCTCTACGACGTTCCTATCAAAAGTTATGGCCTATTTAAAATAGGGTTAAGGTTTGGGATTAGGGTTAGGGTTAGGGTTAGGGTTTGGGATTAGGGTTAGGGTTAGGGTTAGGGTTAGGGTTTAGGATTAGGGTTAGGGTTTAAGGGTTAGGGTTATTTTAGAGACTTGAAACTTGGACTACCCCCCCTATTTCATGGGTGCCGAGTGCACTCGTGCTGGTTTCGTTGCGATCGGACATCGGGAACCCTTTGATTTTAAACAATTGTGTGCCTATTTTTTTTTCCTTAGGTGCTCATTCGTTGAGACTTCGCCTACCCCCCTAATTATGGCCACGCGCTTTCCATTGGTACCAAGATGGAGTCTCTACGACGTTCCTATCAAAAGTTATGGCCTATTTAAAATAGGGTTAAGGTTTGGGATTAGGGTTAGGGTTAGGGTTAGGGTTTGGGATTAGGGTTAGGGTTAGGGCTAGGGTTAGGGTTAGGGTTAGGGTTTAAGGGTTAGGGTTATTTTAGAGACTTGAAACTTGGGCTACCCCCCCTATTTCATGGGTGCCGAGCGCACTCATGCTGGTTTCGTTGCGATCGGACATCGGGAACCCTTTGATTTTAAACAATTGTGTGCCTATTTTTTTTTCCTTAGGTGCTCATTCGTTGAGACTTCGCCTACCCCCCTAATTATGGCCACGCGCTTTCCATTGGTACCAAGATGGAGTCTCTACGACGTTCCTATCAAAAGTTATGGCCTATTTAAAATAGGGTTAAGGTTTGGGATTAGGGTTAGGGTTAGGGTTAGGGTTTGGGATTAGGGTTAGGGTTAGGGTTAGGGTTTGGGATTAGGGTTAGGGTTAGGGTTAGGGCTAGGGTTAGGGTTAGGGTTAGGGTTAGGGTTTAAGGGTTAGGGTTATATTAGAGACTTGAAACTTGGGCTACCCCCCCTATTTCATGGGTGCCGAGCGCACTCATGCTGGTTTCGTTGCGATCGGACATCGGGAACCCTTTGATTTTAAACAATTGTGTGCCTATTTTTTTTTCCTTAGGTGCTCATTCGTTGAGACTTCGCCTACCCCCCTAATTATGGCCACGCGCTTTCCATTGGTACCAAGATGGAGTCTCTACGACGTTCCTATCAAAAGTTATGGCCTATTTAAAATAGGGTTAAGGTTTGGGATTAGGGTTAGGGTTAGGGTTAGGGTTTGGGATTAGGGTTAGGGTTAGGGTTAGGGTTTGGGATTAGGGTTAGGGTTAGGGTTAGGGCTAGGGTTAGGGTTTAGGATTAGGGTTAGGGTTTAAGGGTTAGGGTTATTTTAGAGACTTGAAACTTGGGCTACCCCCCCTATTTCATGGGTGCCGAGCGCACTCATGCTGGTTTCGTTGCGATCGGACATCGGGAACCCTTTGATTTTAAACAATTGTGTGCCTATTTTTTTTTCCTTAGGTGCTCATTCGTTGAGACTTCGCCTACCCCCCTAATTATGGCCACGCGCTTTCCATTGGTACCAAGATGGAGTCTCTACGACGTTCCTATCAAAAGTTATGGCCTATTTAAAATAGGGTTAAGGTTTGGGATTAGGGTTAGGGTTAGGGTTAGGGTTTGGGATTAGGGTTAGGGTTAGGGTTAGGGTTTGGGATTAGGGTTAGGGTTAGGGTTAGGGCTAGGGTTAGGGTTAGGGTTAGGGTTAGGGTTTAAGGGTTAGGGTTATTTTAGAGACTTGAAACTTGGGCTACCCCCCCTATTTCATGGGTGCCGAGCGCACTCATGCTGGTTTCGTTGCGATCGGACATCGGGAACCCTTTGATTTTAAACAATTGTGTGCCTATTTTTTTTTCCTTAGGTGCTCATTCGTTGAGACTTCGCCTACCCCCCTAATTATGGCCACGCGCTTTCCATTGGTACCAAGATGGAGTCTCTACGACGTTCCTATCAAAAGTTATGGCCTATTTAAAATAGGGTTAAGGTTTGGGATTAGGGTTAGGGTTAGGGTTAGGGTTTGGGATTAGGGTTAGGGTTAGGGTTAGGGTTTGGGATTAGGGTTAGGGTTAGGGTTAGGGCTAGGGTTAGGGTTTAGGATTAGGGTTAGGGTTTAAGGGTTAGGGTTATTTTAGAGACTTGAAACTTGGGCTACCCCCCCTATTTCATGGGTGCCGAGCGCACTCATGCTGGTTTCGTTGCGATCGGACATCGGGAACCCTTTGATTTTAAACAATTGTGTGCCTATTTTTTTTTCCTTAGGTGCTCATTCGTTGAGACTTCGCCTACCCCCCTAATTATGGCCACGCACTTTCCATTGGTACCAAGATGGAGTCTCTACGACGTTCCTATCAAAAGTTATGGCCTATTTAAAATAGGGTTAAGGTTTGGGATTAGGGTTAGGGTTAGGGTTAGGGTTTGGGATTAGGGTTAGGGTTAGGGTTAGGGTTTGGGATTAGGGTTAGGGTTAGGGTTAGGGCTAGGGTTAGGGTTAGGGTTAGGGTTAGGGTTTAAGGGTTAGGGTTATTTTAGAGACTTGAAACTTGGGCTACCCCCCCTATTTCATGGGTGCCGAGCGCACTCATGCTGGTTTCGTTGCGATCGGACATCGGGAACCCTTTGATTTTAAACAATTGTGTGCCTATTTTTTTTTCCTTAGGTGCTCATTCGTTGAGACTTCGCCTACCCCCCTAATTATGGCCACGCGCTTTCCATTGGTACCAAGATGGAGTCTCTACGACGTTCCTATCAAAAGTTATGGCCTATTTAAAATAGGGTTAAGGTTTGGGATTAGGGTTAGGGTTAGGGTTAGGGTTTGGGATTAGGGTTAGGGTTAGGGTTAGGGTTTGGGATTAGGGTTAGGGTTAGGGTTAGGGCTAGGGTTAGGGTTAGGGTTAGGGTTAGGGTTTAAGGGTTAGGGTTATATTAGAGACTTGAAACTTGGGCTACCCCCCCTATTTCATGGGTGCCGAGCGCACTCATGCTGGTTTCGTTGCGATCGGACATCGGGAACCCTTTGATTTTAAACAATTGTGTGCCTATTTTTTTTTCCTTAGGTGCTCATTCGTTGAGACTTCGCTTACCCCCCTAATTATGGCCACGCGCTTTCCATTGGTACCAAGATGGAGTCTCTACGACGTTCCTATCAAAAGTTATGGCCTATTTAAAATAGGGTTAAGGTTTGGGATTAGGGTTAGGGTTAGGGTTAGGGTTTGGGATTAGGGTTAGGGTTAGGGTTAGGGTTTGGGATTAGGGTTAGGGTTAGGGTTAGGGCTAGGGTTAGGGTTAGGGTTAGGGTTAGGGTTTAAGGGTTAGGGTTATATTAGAGACTTGAAACTTGGGCTACCCCCCCTATTTCATGGGTGCCGAGCGCACTCATGCTGGTTTCGTTGCGATCGGACATCGGGAACCCTTTGATTTTAAACAATTGTGTGCCTATTTTTTTTTCCTTAGGTGCTCATTCGTTGAGACTTCGCCTACCCCCCTAATTATTGCCACGCGCTTTCCATTGGTACCAAGATGGAGTCTCTACGACGTTCCTATCAAAAGTTATGGCCTATTTAAAATAGGGTTAAGGTTTGGGATTAGGGTTTGGGATTAGGGTTAGGGTTAGGGTTAGGGCTAGGGTTAGGGTTAGGGTTAGGGTTAGGGTTTAGGATTAGGGTTAGGGTTTAAGGGTTAGGGTTATTTTAGAGACTTGAAACTTGGGCTACCCCCCCTATTTCATGGGTGCCGAGCGCACTCATGCTGGTTTCGTTGCGATCGGACATCGGGAACCCTTTGATTTTAAACAATTGTGTGCCTATTTTTTTTTCCTTAGGTGCTCATTCGTTGAGACTTCGCCTACCCCCCTAATTATGGCCACGCGCTTTCCATTGGTACCAAGATGGAGTCTCTACGACGTTCCTATCAAAAGTTATGGCCTATTTAAAATAGGGTTAAGGTTTGGGATTAGGGTTAGGGTTAGGGTTAGGGTTTGGGATTAGGGTTAGGGTTAGGGTTAGGGTTTGGGATTAGGGTTAGGGTTAGGGTTAGGGCTAGGGTTAGGGTTAGGGTTAGGGTTAGGGTTTAAGGGTTAGGGTTATATTAGAGACTTGAAACTTGGGCTACCCCCCCTATTTCATGGGTGCCGAGCGCACTCATGCTGGTTTCGTTGCGATCGGACATCGGGAACCCTTTGATTTTAAACAATTGTGTGCCTATTTTTTTTTCCTTAGGTGCTCATTCGTTGAGACTTCGCTTACCCCCCTAATTATGGCCACGCGCTTTCCATTGGTACCAAGATGGAGTCTCTACGACGTTCCTATCAAAAGTTATGGCCTATTTAAAATAGGGTTAAGGTTTGGGATTAGGGTTAGGGTTAGGGTTAGGGTTTGGGATTAGGGTTAGGGTTAGGGTTTGGGATTAGGGTTAGGGTAAGGGTTAGGGCTAGGGTTAGGGTTAGGGTTAGGGTTAGGGTTTAAGGGTTAGGGTTATTTTAGAGACTTGAAACTTGGGCTACCCCCCCTATTTCATGGGTGCCGAGCGCACTCATGCTGGTTTCGTTGCGATCGGACATCGGTAACCCTTTGATTTTAAACAATTGTGTGCCTATTTTTTTTTCCTTAGGTGCTCATTCGTTGAGACTTCGCCTACCCCCCTAATTATGGCCACGCGCTTTCCATTGGTACCAAGATGGAGTCTCTACGACGTTCCTATCAAAAGTTATGGCCTATTTAAAATAGGGTTAAGGTTTGGGATTAGGGTTAGGGTTAGGGTTAGGGTTTGGGATTAGGGTTAGGGTTAGGGTTAGGGTTTGGGATTAGGGTTAGGGTTAGGGTTAGGGCTAGGGTTAGGGTTAGGGTTAGGGTTAGGGTTTAAGGGTTAGGGTTATATTAGAGACTTGAAACTTGGGCTACCCCCCCTATTTCATGGGTGCCGAGCGCACTCATGCTGGTTTCGTTGCGATCGGACATCGGGAACCCTTTGATTTTAAACAATTGTGTGCCTATTTTTTTTTCCTTAGGTGCTCATTCGTTGAGACTTCGCCTACCCCCCTAATTATGGCCACGCGCTTTCCATTGGTACCAAGATGGAGTCTCTACGACGTTCCTATCAAAAGTTATGGCCTATTTAAAATAGGGTTAAGGTTTGGGATTAGGGTTAGGGTTAGGGTTAGGGTTTGGGATTAGGGTTAGGGTTAGGGTTTGGGATTAGGGTTAGGGTTAGGGTTAGGGCTAGGGTTAGGGTTAGGGTTAGGGTTTAAGGGTTAGGGTTATATTAGAGACTTGAAACTTGGGCTACCCCCCCTATTTCATGGGTGCCGAGCGCACTCATGCTGGTTTCGTTGCGATCGGACATCGGGAACCCTTTGATTTTAAACAATTGTGTGCCTATTTTTTTTTCCTTAGGTGCTCATTCGTTGAGACTTCGCCTACCCCCCTAATTATGGCCACGCGCTTTCCATTGGTACCAAGATGGAGTCTCTACGACGTTCCTATCAAAAGTTATGGCCTATTTAAAATAGGGTTAAGGTTTGGGATTAGGGTTAGGGTTAGGGTTTGGGATTAGGGTTAGGGTTAGGGCTAGGGCTAGGGTTAGGGTTAGGGTTAGGGTTTAAGGGTTAGGGTTATTTTAGAGACTTGAAACTTGGGCTACCCCCCCTATTTCATGGGTGCCGAGCGCACTCATGCTGGTTTCGTTGCGATCGGACATCGGGAACCCTTTGATTTTAAACAATTGTGTGCCTATTTTTTTTTCCTTAGGTGCTCATTCGTTGAGACTTCGCCTACCCCCCTAATTATGGCCACGCGCTTTCCATTGGTACCAAGATGGAGTCTCTACGACGTTCCTATCAAAAGTTATGGCCTATTTAAAATAGGGTTAAGGTTTGGGATTAGGGTTAGGGTTAGGGTTAGGGTTTGGGATTAGGGTTAGGGTTAGGGTTTGGGATTAGGGTTAGGGTTAGGGTTAGGGCTAGGGTTAGGGTTAGGGTTAGGGTTAGGGTTTAAGGGTTAGGGTTATATTAGAGACTTGAAACTTGGGCTACCCCCCCTATTTCATGGGTGCCGAGCGCACTCATGCTGGTTTCGTTGCGATCGGACATCGGGAACCCTTTGATTTTAAACAATTGTGTGCCTATTTTTTTTTCCTTAGGTGCTCATTCGTTGAGACTTCGCCTACCCCCCTAATTATGGCCACGCGCTTTCCATTGGTACCAAGATGGAGTCTCTACGACGTTCCTATCAAAAGTTATGGCCTATTTAAAATAGGGTTAAGGATTGGGATTAGGGTTAGGGTTAGGGTTTGGGATTAGGGTTAGGGTTAGGGCTAGGGCTAGGGTTAGGGTTAGGGTTAGGGTTTAAGGGTTAGGGTTATTTTAGAGACTTGAAACTTGGGCTACCCCCCCTATTTCATGGGTGCCGAGCGCACTCATGCTGGTTTCGTTGCGATCGGACATCGGGAACCCTTTGATTTTAAACAATTGTGTGCCTATTCTTTTTTCCTTAGGTGCTCATTCGTTGAGACTTCGCCTACCCCCCTAATTATGGCCACGTGCTTTCCATTGGTACCAAGATGGAGTCTCTACGACGTTCCTATCAAAAGTTATGGCCTATTTAAAATAGGGTTAAGGTTTGGGATTAGGGTTAGGGTTAGGGTTAGGGTTTGGGATTAGGGTTAGGGTTAGGGTTAGGGTTTGGGATTAGGGTTAGGGTTAGGGTTAGGGCTAGGGTTAGGGTTAGGGTTAGGGTTAGGGTTTAAGGGTTAGGGTTATATTAGAGACTTGAAACTTGGGCTACCCCCCCTATTTCATGGGTGCCGAGCGCACTCATGCTGGTTTCGTTGCGATCGGACATCGGGAACCCTTTGATTTTAAACAATTGTGTGCCTATTTTTTTTTCCTTAGGTGCTCATTCGTTGAGACTTCGCCTACCCCCCTAATTATGGCCACGCGCTTTCCATTGGTACCAAGATGGAGTCTCTACGACATTCCTATCAAAAGTTATGGCCTATTTAAAATAGGGTTAAGGTTTGGGATTAGGGTTAGGGTTAGGGTTAGGGTTAGGGCTAGGGTTAGGGTTAGGGTTAGGGTTAGGGTTTAGGATTAGGGTTAGGGTTTAAGGGTTAGGGTTATTTTAGAGACTTGAAACTTGGGCTACCCCCCCTATTTCATGGGTGCCGAGCGCACTCATGCTGGTTTCGTTGCGATCGGACATCGGGAACCCTTTGATTTTAAACAATTGTGTGCCTATTTTTTTTTCCTTAGGTGCTCATTCGTTGAGACTTCGCCTACCCCCCTAATTATGGCCACGCGCTTTCCATTGGTACCAAGATGGAGTCTCTACGACGTTCCTATCAAAAGTTATGGCCTATTTAAAATAGGGTTAAGGTTTGGGATTAGGGTTAGGGTTAGGGTTAGGGTTTGGGATTAGGGTTAGGGTTAGGGTTAGGGTTTGGGATTAGGGTTAGGGTTAGGGTTAGGGCTAGGGTTAGGGTTAGGGTTAGGGTTAGGGTTTAAGGGTTAGGGTTATTTTAGAGACTTGAAACTTGGACTACCCCCCCTATTTCATGGGTGCCGAGTGCACTCGTGCTGGTTTCGTTGCGATCGGACATCGGGAACCCTTTGATTTTAAACAATTGTGTGCCTATTTTTTTTTCCTTAGGTGCTCATTCGTTGAGACTTCGCCTACCCCCCTAATTATGGCCACGCGCTTTCCATTGGTACCAAGATGGAGTCTCTACGACGTTCCTATCAAAAGTTATGGCCTATTTAAAATAGGGTTAAGGTTTGGGATTAGGGTTAGGGTTAGGGTTAGGGTTTGGGATTAGGGTTAGGGTTAGGGTTTGGGATTAGGGTTAGGGTTAGGGTTTGGGATTAGGGTTAGGGTTAGGGTTAGGGCTAGGGTTAGGGTTAGGGTTAGGGTTTAAGGGTTAGGGTTATATTAGAGACTTGAAACTTGGGCTACCCCCCCTATTTCATGGGTGCCGAGCGCACTCATGCTGGTTTCGTTGCGATCGGACATCGGGAACCCTTTGATTTTAAACAATTGTGTGCCTATTTTTTTTTCCTTAGGTGCTCATTCGTTGAGACTTCGCCTACCCCCCTAATTATGGCCACGCGCTTTCCATTGGTACCAAGATGGAGTCTCTACGACGTTCCTATCAAAAGTTATGGCCTATTTAAAATAGGGTTAAGGTTTGGGATTAGGGTTAGGGTTAGGGTTAGGGTTTGGGATTAGGGTTAGGGTTAGGGTTTGGGATTAGGGTTAGGGTTAGGGTTAGGGCTAGGGTTAGGGTTAGGGTTAGGGTTTAAGGGTTAGGGTTATATTAGAGACTTGAAACTTGGGCTACCCCCCCTATTTCATGGGTGCCGAGCGCACTCATGCTGGTTTCGTTGCGATCGGACATCGGGAACCCTTTGATTTTAAACAATTGTGTGCCTATTTTTTTTTCCTTAGGTGCTCATTCGTTGAGACTTCGCCTACCCCCCTAATTATGGCCACGCGCTTTCCATTGGTACCAAGATGGAGTCTCTACGACGTTCCTATCAAAAGTTATGGCCTATTTAAAATAGGGTTAAGGTTTGGGATTAGGGTTAGGGTTAGGGTTTGGGATTAGGGTTAGGGTTAGGGCTAGGGCTAGGGTTAGGGTTAGGGTTAGGGTTTAAGGGTTAGGGTTATTTTAGAGACTTGAAACTTGGGCTACCCCCCCTATTTCATGGGTGCCGAGCGCACTCATGCTGGTTTCGTTGCGATCGGACATCGGGAACCCTTTGATTTTAAACAATTGTGTGCCTATTTTTTTTTCCTTAGGTGCTCATTCGTTGAGACTTCGCCTACCCCCCTAATTATGGCCACGCGCTTTCCATTGGTACCAAGATGGAGTCTCTACGACGTTCCTATCAAAAGTTATGGCCTATTTAAAATAGGGTTAAGGTTTGGGATTAGGGTTAGGGTTAGGGTTAGGGTTTGGGATTAGGGTTAGGGTTAGGGTTTGGGATTAGGGTTAGGGTTAGGGTTAGGGCTAGGGTTAGGGTTAGGGTTAGGGTTAGGGTTTAAGGGTTAGGGTTATATTAGAGACTTGAAACTTGGGCTACCCCCCCTATTTCATGGGTGCCGAGCGCACTCATGCTGGTTTCGTTGCGATCGGACATCGGGAACCCTTTGATTTTAAACAATTGTGTGCCTATTTTTTTTTCCTTAGGTGCTCATTCGTTGAGACTTCGCCTACCCCCCTAATTATGGCCACGCGCTTTCCATTGGTACCAAGATGGAGTCTCTACGACGTTCCTATCAAAAGTTATGGCCTATTTAAAATAGGGTTAAGGATTGGGATTAGGGTTAGGGTTAGGGTTTGGGATTAGGGTTAGGGTTAGGGCTAGGGCTAGGGTTAGGGTTAGGGTTAGGGTTTAAGGGTTAGGGTTATTTTAGAGACTTGAAACTTGGGCTACCCCCCCTATTTCATGGGTGCCGAGCGCACTCATGCTGGTTTCGTTGCGATCGGACATCGGGAACCCTTTGATTTTAAACAATTGTGTGCCTATTCTTTTTTCCTTAGGTGCTCATTCGTTGAGACTTCGCCTACCCCCCTAATTATGGCCACGTGCTTTCCATTGGTACCAAGATGGAGTCTCTACGACGTTCCTATCAAAAGTTATGGCCTATTTAAAATAGGGTTAAGGTTTGGGATTAGGGTTAGGGTTAGGGTTAGGGTTTGGGATTAGGGTTAGGGTTAGGGTTAGGGTTTGGGATTAGGGTTAGGGTTAGGGTTAGGGCTAGGGTTAGGGTTAGGGTTAGGGTTAGGGTTTAAGGGTTAGGGTTATATTAGAGACTTGAAACTTGGGCTACCCCCCCTATTTCATGGGTGCCGAGCGCACTCATGCTGGTTTCGTTGCGATCGGACATCGGGAACCCTTTGATTTTAAACAATTGTGTGCCTATTTTTTTTTCCTTAGGTGCTCATTCGTTGAGACTTCGCCTACCCCCCTAATTATGGCCACGCGCTTTCCATTGGTACCAAGATGGAGTCTCTACGACATTCCTATCAAAAGTTATGGCCTATTTAAAATAGGGTTAAGGTTTGGGATTAGGGTTAGGGTTAGGGTTAGGGTTAGGGCTAGGGTTAGGGTTAGGGTTAGGGTTAGGGTTTAGGATTAGGGTTAGGGTTTAAGGGTTAGGGTTATTTTAGAGACTTGAAACTTGGGCTACCCCCCCTATTTCATGGGTGCCGAGCGCACTCATGCTGGTTTCGTTGCGATCGGACATCGGGAACCCTTTGATTTTAAACAATTGTGTGCCTATTTTTTTTTCCTTAGGTGCTCATTCGTTGAGACTTCGCCTACCCCCCTAATTATGGCCACGCGCTTTCCATTGGTACCAAGATGGAGTCTCTACGACGTTCCTATCAAAAGTTATGGCCTATTTAAAATAGGGTTAAGGTTTGGGATTAGGGTTAGGGTTAGGGTTAGGGTTTGGGATTAGGGTTAGGGTTAGGGTTAGGGTTTGGGATTAGGGTTAGGGTTAGGGTTAGGGCTAGGGTTAGGGTTAGGGTTAGGGTTAGGGTTTAAGGGTTAGGGTTATTTTAGAGACTTGAAACTTGGACTACCCCCCCTATTTCATGGGTGCCGAGTGCACTCGTGCTGGTTTCGTTGCGATCGGACATCGGGAACCCTTTGATTTTAAACAATTGTGTGCCTATTTTTTTTTCCTTAGGTGCTCATTCGTTGAGACTTCGCCTACCCCCCTAATTATGGCCACGCGCTTTCCATTGGTACCAAGATGGAGTCTCTACGACGTTCCTATCAAAAGTTATGGCCTATTTAAAATAGGGTTAAGGTTTGGGATTAGGGTTAGGGTTAGGGTTAGGGTTTGGGATTAGGGTTAGGGTTAGGGTTTGGGATTAGGGTTAGGGTTAGGGTTTGGGATTAGGGTTAGGGTTAGGGTTAGGGCTAGGGTTAGGGTTAGGGTTAGGGTTTAAGGGTTAGGGTTATATTAGAGACTTGAAACTTGGGCTACCCCCCCTATTTCATGGGTGCCGAGCGCACTCATGCTGGTTTCGTTGCGATCGGACATCGGGAACCCTTTGATTTTAAACAATTGTGTGCCTATTTTTTTTTCCTTAGGTGCTCATTCGTTGAGACTTCGCCTACCCCCCTAATTATGGCCACGCGCTTTCCATTGGTACCAAGATGGAGTCTCTACGACGTTCCTATCAAAAGTTATGGCCTATTTAAAATAGGGTTAAGGATTGGGATTAGGGTTAGGGTTAGGGTTTGGGATTAGGGTTAGGGTTAGGGCTAGGGCTAGGGTTAGGGTTAGGGTTAGGGTTTAAGGGTTAGGGTTATTTTAGAGACTTGAAACTTGGGCTACCCCCCCTATTTCATGGGTGCCGAGCGCACTCATGCTGGTTTCGTTGCGATCGGACATCGGGAACCCTTTGATTTTAAACAATTGTGCTCCTATTCTTTTTTCCTTAGGTGCTCATTCGTTGAGACTTCGCCTACCCCCCTAATTATGGCCACGTGCTTTCCATTGGTACCAAGATGGAGTCTCTACGACGTTCCTATCAAAAGTTATGGCCTATTTAAAATAGGGTTAAGGTTTGGGATTAGGGTTAGGGTTAGGGTTAGGGTTTGGGATTAGGGTTAGGGTTAGGGTTAGGGTTTGGGATTAGGGTTAGGGTTAGGGTTAGGGCTAGGGTTAGGGTTAGGGTTAGGGTTAGGGTTTAAGGGTTAGGGTTATATTAGAGACTTGAAACTTGGGCTACCCCCCCTATTTCATGGGTGCCGAGCGCACTCATGCTGGTTTCGTTGCGATCGGACATCGGGAACCCTTTGATTTTAAACAATTGTGTGCCTATTTTTTTTTCCTTAGGTGCTCATTCGTTGAGACTTCGCCTACCCCCCTAATTATGGCCACGCGCTTTCCATTGGTACCAAGATGGAGTCTCTACGACATTCCTATCAAAAGTTATGGCCTATTTAAAATAGGGTTAAGGTTTGGGATTAGGGTTAGGGTTAGGGTTAGGGTTAGGGCTAGGGTTAGGGTTAGGGTTAGGGTTAGGGTTTAGGATTAGGGTTAGGGTTTAAGGGTTAGGGTTATTTTAGAGACTTGAAACTTGGGCTACCCCCCCTATTTCATGGGTGCCGAGCGCACTCATGCTGGTTTCGTTGCGATCGGACATCGGGAACCCTTTGATTTTAAACAATTGTGTGCCTATTTTTTTTTCCTTAGGTGCTCATTCGTTGAGACTTCGCCTACCCCCCTAATTATGGCCACGCGCTTTCCATTGGTACCAAGATGGAGTCTCTACGACGTTCCTATCAAAAGTTATGGCCTATTTAAAATAGGGTTAAGGTTTGGGATTAGGGTTAGGGTTAGGGTTAGGGTTTGGGATTAGGGTTAGGGTTAGGGTTAGGGTTTGGGATTAGGGTTAGGGTTAGGGTTAGGGCTAGGGTTAGGGTTAGGGTTAGGGTTAGGGTTTAAGGGTTAGGGTTATTTTAGAGACTTGAAACTTGGACTACCCCCCCTATTTCATGGGTGCCGAGTGCACTCGTGCTGGTTTCGTTGCGATCGGACATCGGGAACCCTTTGATTTTAAACAATTGTGTGCCTATTTTTTTTTCCTTAGGTGCTCATTCGTTGAGACTTCGCCTACCCCCCTAATTATGGCCACGCGCTTTCCATTGGTACCAAGATGGAGTCTCTACGACGTTCCTATCAAAAGTTATGGCCTATTTAAAATAGGGTTAAGGTTTGGGATTAGGGTTAGGGTTAGGGTTAGGGTTTGGGATTAGGGTTAGGGTTAGGGCTAGGGTTAGGGTTTAGGATTAGGGTTAGGGTTTAAGGGTTAGGGTTATTTTAGAGACTTGAAACTTGGGCTACCCCCCCTATTTCATGGGTGCCGAGCGCACTCATGCTGGTTTCGTTGCGATCGGACATCGGGAACCCTTTGATTTTAAACAATTGTGTGCCTATTTTTTTTTCCTTAGGTGCTCATTCGTTGAGACTTCGCCTACCCCCCTAATTATGGCCACGCGCTTTCCATTGGTACCAAGATGGAGTCTCTACGACGTTCCTATCAAAAGTTATGGCCTATTTAAAATAGGGTTAAGGTTTGGGATTAGGGTTAGGGTTAGGGTTAGGGTTTGGGATTAGGGTTAGGGTTAGGGTTAGGGTTTGGGATTAGGGTTAGGGTTAGGGTTAGGGCTAGGGTTAGGGTTAGGGTTAGGGTTAGGGTTTAAGGGTTAGGGTTATTTTAGAGACTTGAAACTTGGACTACCCCCCCTATTTCATGGGTGCCGAGTGCACTCGTGCTGGTTTCGTTGCGATCGGACATCGGGAACCCTTTGATTTTAAACAATTGTGTGCCTATTTTTTTTTCCTTAGGTGCTCATTCGTTGAGACTTCGCCTACCCCCCTAATTATGGCCACGCGCTTTCCATTGGTACCAAGATGGAGTCTCTACGACGTTCCTATCAAAAGTTATGGCCTATTTAAAATAGGGTTAAGGTTTGGGATTAGGGTTAGGGTTAGGGTTAGGGTTTGGGATTAGGGTTAGGGTTAGGGCTAGGGTTAGGGTTAGGGTTAGGGTTTAAGGGTTAGGGTTATTTTAGAGACTTGAAACTTGGGCTACCCCCCCTATTTCATGGGTGCCGAGCGCACTCATGCTGGTTTCGTTGCGATCGGACATCGGGAACCCTTTGATTTTAAACAATTGTGTGCCTATTTTTTTTCCCTTAGGTGCTCATTCGTTGAGACTTCGCCTACCCCCCTAATTATGGCCACGCGCTTTCCATTGGTACCAAGATGGAGTCTCTACGACGTTCCTATCAAAAGTTATGGCCTATTTAAAATAGGGTTAAGGTTTGGGATTAGGGTTAGGGTTAGGGTTAGGGTTTGGGATTAGGGTTAGGGTTAGGGTTAGGGTTAGGGTTTGGGATTAGGGTTAGGGTTAGGGTTAGGGCTAGGGTTAGGGTTAGGGTTTAAGGGTTAGGGTTATTTTAGAGACTTGAAACTTGGGCTACCCCCCCTATTTCATGGGTGCCGAGCGCACTCATGCTGGTTTCGTTGCGATCGGACATCGGGAACCCTTTGATTTTAAACAATTGTGTGCCTATTTTTTTTTCCTTAGGTGCTCATTCGTTGAGACTTCGCCTACCCCCCTACTTATGGCCACGCGCTTTCCATTGGTACCAAGATGGAGTCTCTACGACGTTCCTATCAAAAGTTATGGCCTATTTAAAATAGGGTTAAGGTTT
Source organism: Echiichthys vipera (assembly GCF_963691815.1). Taxonomy (NCBI): domain Eukaryota; kingdom Metazoa; phylum Chordata; class Actinopteri; order Perciformes; family Trachinidae; genus Echiichthys; species Echiichthys vipera. Next base: position 3,242,595 of record NC_139831.1, read on the forward strand.
GGGATTAGGGTTAGGGTTAGGGTTAGGGTTAGGGCTAGGGTTAGGGTTAGGGTTAGGGTTTAGGATTAGGGTTAGGGTTTAAGGGTTAGGGTTATTTTAGAGACTTGAAACTTGGGCTACCCCCCCTATTTCATGGGTGCCGAGCGCACTCATGCTGGTTTCGTTGCGATCGGACATCGGGAACCCTTTGATTTTAAACAATTGTGTGCCTATTTTTTTTTCCTTAGGTGCTCATTCGTTGAGACTTCGCCTACCCCCCTAATTATGGCCACGCGCTTTCCATTGGTACCAAGATGGAGTCTCTACGACGTTCCTATCAAAAGTTATGGCCTATTTAAAATAGGGTTAAGGTTTGGGATTAGGGTTAGGGTTAGGGTTAGGGTTTGGGATTAGGGTTAGGGTTAGGGCTAGGGTTAGGGTTAGGGTTAGGGTTTAAGGGTTAGGGTTATTTTAGAGACTTGAAACTTGGGCTACCCCCCCTATTTCATGGGTGCCGAGCGCACTCATGCTGGTTTCGTTGCGATCGGACATCGGGAACCCTTTGATTTTAAACAATTGTGTGCCTATTTTTTTTCCCTTAGGTGCTCATTCGTTGAGACTTCGCCTACCCCCCTAATTATGGCCACGCGCTTTCCATTGGTACCAAGATGGAGTCTCTACGACGTTCCTATCAAAAGTTATGGCCTATTTAAAATAGGGTTAAGGTTTGGGATTAGGGTTAGGGTTAGGGTTAGGGTTAGGGTTTAGGATTAGGGTTAGGGTTTAAGGGTTAGGGTTATTTTAGAGACTTGAAACTTGGGCTACCCCCCCTATTTCATGGGTGCCGAGTGCACTCATGCTGGTTTCGTTGCGATCGGACATCGGGAACCCTTTGATTTTAAACAATTGTGTGCCTATTTTTTTTTCCTTAGGTGCTCATTCGTTGAGACTTCGCCTACCCCCCTAATTATGGCCACGCGCTTTCCATTGGTACCAAGATGGAGTCTCTACGACGTTCCTATCAAAAGTTATGGCCTATTTAAAATAGGGTTAAGGTTTGGGATTAGGGTTAGGGTTAGGGTTAGGGTTAGGGTTTGGGATTAGGGTTAGGGTTAGGGTTAGGGTTTGGGATTAGGGTTAGGGTTAGGGTTAGGGCTAGGGTTAGGGTTAGGGTTAGGGTTAGGGTTTGGGATTAGGGTTAGGGTTAGGGTTAGGGTTTGGGATTAGGGTTAGGGTTAGGGTTAGGGCTAGGGTTAGGGTTAGGGTTAGGGTTAGGGTTTAAGGGTTAGGGTTATTTTAGAGACTTGAAACTTGGGCTACCCCCCCTATTTCATGGGTGCCGAGTGCACTCGTGCTGGTTACGTTGCGATCGGACATCGGGAACCCTTTGATTTTAAACAATTGTGTGCCTATTTTTTTTTCCTTAGGTGCTCATTCGTTGAGACTTCGCCTACCCCCCTAATTATGGCCACGCGCTTTCCATTGGTACCAAGATGGAGTCTCTACGACGTTCCTATCAAAAGTTATGGCCTATTTAAAATAGGGTTAAGGTTTGGGATTAGGGTTAGGGTTAGGGTTAGGGCTAGGGTTAGGGTTAGGGTTAGGGTTAGGGTTTAGGATTAGGGTTAGGGTTTAAGGGTTAGGGTTATTTTAGAGACTTGAAACTTGGGCTACCCCCCCTATTTCATGGGTGCCGAGCGCACTCATGCTGGTTTCGTTGCGATCGGACATCGGGAACCCTTTGATTTTAAACAATTGTGTGCCTATTTTTTTTTCCTTAGGTGCTCATTCGTTGAGACTTCGCCTACCCCCCTAATTATGGCCACGCGCTTTCCATTGGTACCAAGATGGAGTCTCTACGACGTTCCTATCAAAAGTTATGGCCTATTTAAAATAGGGTTAAGGTTTGGGATTAGGGTTAGGGTTAGGGTTAGGGTTAGGGCTAGGGTTAGGGTTAGGGTTTAGGATTAGGGTTAGGGTTTAAGGGTTAGGGTTATTTTAGAGACTTGAAACTTGGGCTACCCCCCCTATTTCATGGGTGCCGAGCGCACTCATGCTGGTTTCGTTGCGATCGGACATCGGGAACCCTTTGATTTTAAACAATTGTGTGCCTATTTTTTTTTCCTTAGGTGCTCATTCGTTGAGACTTCGCCTACCCCCCTAATTATGGCCACGCGCTTTCCATTGGTACCAAGATGGAGTCTCTACGACGTTCCTATCAAAAGTTATGGCCTATTTAAAATAGGGTTAAGGTTTGGGATTAGGGTTAGGGTTAGGGCTAGGGTTAGGGTTAGGGCTAGGGTTAGGGTTAAGTTTTAGGGTTAGGGTTTAAGGGTTAGGGTTATTTTAGAGACTTGAAACTTGGGCTACCCCCCCTATTTCATGGGTGCCGAGCGCACTCATGCTGGTTTCGTTGCGATCGGACATCGGGAACCCTTTGATTTTTAACAATTGTGTGCCTATTTTTTTTTCCTTAGGTGCTCATTCGTTGAGACTTCGCCTACCCCCCTAATTATGGCCACGCGCTTTCCATTGGTACCAAGATGGAGTCTCTACGACGTTCCTATCAAAAGTTATGGCCTATTTAAAATAGGGTTAAGGTTTGGGATTAGGGTTAGGGTTAGGGTTAGGGTTAGGGTTTAGGATTAGGGTTAGGGTTTAAGGGTTAGGGTTATTTTAGAGACTTGAAACTTGGGCTACCCCCCCCTATTTCATGGGTGCCGAGTGCACTCGTGCTGGTTTCGTTGCGATCGGACATCGGGAACCCTTTGATTTTAAACAATCGTGTGCCTATTTTTTTTTCCTTAGGTGCTCATTCGTTGAGACTTCGCCTACCCCCCTAATTATGGCCACGCGCTTTCCATTGGTACCAAGATGGAGTCTCTACGACGTTCCTATCAAAAGTTATGGCCTATTTAAAATAGGGTTAAGGTTTGGGATTAGGGTTAGGGTTTAGGGCTAGGGTTAGGGTTAGGGTTTAGGATTAGGGTTTAAGGGTTAAGGTTTGGGATTAGGGTTAGGGCTTGGGTAGGGTTGTGGTTGGGGTTAGGGTCTATCTATCTATCTACCTGTATATCTATCTTTCTAGCCAACTACCTGTCTATCTATCCATCCATTCATCCATCTTTAGTGTTACTCTTCACTGATGCATAATCAGGTGTAAGTGCTGCTTTACTTCCAGAGTAATGCGGCTCGTCCAGGCGTCCTTCCACCTGTTTGTCCCAATGAATCTCCCAGTTGAGACGTTTGAGATGAACCCTGGAGATGATGATACCTTCTGAGTGACTGACATCAGCGATGTTCACGGGCAGATTCAAATTACACACGCTTTCCTCTGATGACACTAATCCTGTCTGAGGAAGGCTTAACGTTTCTCCTTCCAGACGCTGACCAAACTCACAGATGTGGGGGTTTTGTGACACGAAGCAGCAAGAACTGGGATATCTTCGATCGGTGCTCATAGAAGATAATATCTTTATTCATATTCTCTTTACAATATTGAAAAACAAAAACGGAAAGACGGCATCTTAATAAAATCTCTCACAGAGAAACAACAGGGCCGAACGTGGGGAGGCCCACATTGATACAAAAATAAACTTTATGAATGAAAACAAACTTACATCGAAGTCAAAGTATATTATTCTGCACAAACGACAACCTACAACAGCAACACACACACATACACACAATATGTACAACACAATACCTGTACACTATAAGGTGTTTTTTTTACAGATAGAGGAAACAGCAGTCAGAGTTAAACCACCAGTGATTGTACATTAAAACACTACATCCAACATACAACTGCATTGAACCCAGTGGGGGGATTTAGTGACACAAGATGACACTGACCTAGTGAGACAATCATGTATCGGTTACTCAAATTAAAGTGTTGATTAGTGGGTTTATCGAGGCGATTACAGCAGCCTGGTTAAGATTAGCTTTTGGTGGTACAACACTTTCCCCGATGCTCAAAGATTTTTAATCCTTTCTTACAAATTTACCTTAAAACGCTCGGACTGAAACAACAAATATGCCGATTTATTATGGAAAACTGCAACGATCAATCCTGGGTATTAAATTCACAAAGCTAATTCTGGAGCGGCAGTAGCTCCGTCCATAGGTGACTCGCCGGTTCGAGTCCCTGTGTGGACCATGAATGGAGTGGCTTGAGAGGTGCCAGTTCATCTCCAGGGCAGTGCAGAGGTTGAGCAAGGCACCGAACCCCCAACTGCTCGGGTCGCCGAACCATTGGCAGTCCCCTCGCTCTGACATCTCTCCATTAACTGCATGTTTATAGGTCATGGTAAGTGTGAATTCTAATGTTTCTGTAGTTTTACTATGACAATAGAAGAAGGAATCCTTTATTTGTCCCACAATGGACACAGGCCCGAAATACACACAAATGCACAGACAAGACCAATTTACATTCAATTAATGGAGAGATGTCAGAGCGAGGGGGCTGCAAGTGACCGGCACGGCCCTCCTGACAAAATCAAACTAGCAGAGGATGGTTTCGATCCATCGACCTCTGGGTTATGGGCCCAGCACGCTTCCGCTGCGCCACTCTGCTACAGTCTATCAAGCCGTCACTGTGTGATTGATTCAACACAGGTGACTGGCTGGATGATCAGACATTTATTGTGTCTTACATATAAGACACACTAAATGATCTGGTTGGGTTTAGCTTTTGGTGACACGACACCAAAATTCTGAAATCCGCGTTAAGTCTTCAGTCTTCCTGTTGTTACTTGGTAGCGCAGACGCTCAGCACGCCTGCGTTAGAAAAAGACAGTGGCTAAAGATGTGTTTAAGTAGGGCGTGCTTTGATTTAGCCTATCATGATGCCAGTGGGAGAGCTTTGACATCAAGAACCGATGAGACGGGTACAAAGAAAATACTTCCTTGTGACCGCCGACCTCTCTAACCCGGTCTGAACGTCTGTTAATAACACATTAAGACAAATGACGTTCTGGTGCAGGCAGCCCCCTCGTGTCTCGTTCACCTCCCCGGCCTCCAAGTGCTGTGTAAAATAAAATAAAATTGCTTTGATATCATTTGCACATCTGCATCCCGGACACGTTTGACATGGAGGCAGCGTGCACACACACATCCACGCGTGGTTCGGCCAAACACAAAGAGCTGATTGGTCTCACAGATGTGATGCTCGAAGCTGTTTATCTGCTCTGGAATTCACGGACGGCCTAATCGAGGCTTTGTGTTGTTTGGACAGTATGGTTGTTATGGCAACGCAAGATATGGGTTAAAACAACAACATCTGATTTGTGCTTCATGTGTGAACATGAAGAACAGACTGCTGCTGCTGCTGCTGCTGAGTGGCCGAATGGAAACATCTGTTTTCATTACACTTGCTGTGTCAACTCATACATAATGCATGTGTCCCTCTGTAGTGTTAACATGAACCTACACACACGCCGACGTAGTGTGTGTTTGTTGGATTTACTAAAGGGACAGAGCGCGGCTTCCACCGTAGGCTTCTTTAAGTGACTTCAGTGGATTAGAAAACCCCGAGGAGTTCATGAATATTTTAGTCCGGACATGATTATTCAATCGATCCGAACAGTCAATTACCCAACGTGCAATTTGAACGTTTATCCGGGGTCGGGTCGCGGGGGCAGCAGCTCTAGCAGGGGAGCCCAGACTTCCCTTTCCCGGGCCACATTAACCAGCTCTAACTGGGGGATCCTGAGGCGTTCCCAGGCCAGTGTGGAGATCTAATCTCTCCACCTGGTCCTGGGTCTTCCCTGAGGCCTCCTCCCAGCTGGACGTGCCTGGAAAACCTCCCTAGGCAGGGTCCAGGGTTCATCCTTACCAGATGATCCTGAACCACCTCAACTGGCTCCTTTCAACGCAAAGGAGCAGCGGCTCTACTCCGAGTTCCTAACGGATGCTGAACTTCTCCCCCTATCTCTAAGGGAGACTCCAGCCCCCCTCCTGAGAAAACACATTTCGGCTGCTTGTACCCACGGCCTGGTTCTTTGGGTCCTGACCCAGCTTTCATGACCACAGGTGAGGGTAGAAACCAAGATTGACCGGTAGATCGAGAGCTTTGCCTTCCTCAGCTCTCTTTTCGTCACAACGGTGCGGTAGAGCGACTGCAGCACCGCCCCCGCTGCTCCGATTTCTCCATTTGTCATTAGAAATTTAAACAGCTTTTTAATATTTAAATGAGGAATTTCGAAGCAATTTGTCACTGTTTCTGTTATAAACTTAATATAATCAAATAAAAAAAGAGTTTAGAGGTGAAATTAATTGTCAAACCTAAAATCAATTACCCACAACTGTTGCTGACAAACCCAAGTTCCTGCTTAATCAGCATCAGTTGTCGCTCTCAATTCTTTATAAAAGTCATTTTGTGATATTTAATTGTGAATATCGGGGCTCGTAAATGTCAAACGGTTGATTTCTTTGTTCAGTCTAAACACGGACTACTGTACTCGTCAGCGTAGCACATGCACTTTAAAATATGTTGCATAATACACAACGAACTCTGGACCCAAACACGCATTTCTTTCATCTGAGGCTCAAATATTTACTCCATTTAAAATGGCTGCATGGACATTTCTTCACTGCTTTTCTTGAACCGCTCCACATTAAGCGTTTCCTTTATCAGCAGCGCTGCAGAGCTGACCTGTACCACAAACATCTCCTCCTCCTCCAAAGGAAACGCTGTGATCTAGTTCACACCAATTAAAACCAACGAGACGCTCAAACACACTCAAACGCCACAGAACGTACAGGAACGGAAACACTGACAGTCGTCACGCTAAGAGTTAAAACACATCTACTTCACGACTAACATCACTTTGTCACCTGTGGTTTCTTTTCGAGGATCCAGCCCCCTTCAATGCGACAGACAGCGACAACAAACACCAGCAACAGTAAGCCGATTAAAGAGTTCAATGAAATGTTGATCCTGCGCGAAATGGTCTCAATGTCACGTCTGATACCTCCGGGTTTGAAGTAGTGGGCGACGTTAGACGCGCGTCACGCCCCCGTGTTGTTCTGACATTCCTGCAGTTCTTTCATGATCAAATGAACTCCACGTGAACACAAACACGCAGCACAACGTGGAGAAGATGAACACTGTTTACCTGTCATATGATGCAACAGTCCTTGTCAAAGCTCTTTATCAGGACTTCATCAGAAAGGCATTTCTGCATGAGCATTGTCGTGTGAATGTCACGCTGACCGCTATCATGGCAACAGGCGATCACATCATATGGTGCAGAGTGAACCCTAACTAGTGGCAGAGGCGTAATTATGTTT
>NC_139831.1:3252363-3382363 GCF_963691815.1 Echiichthys vipera
AGTATGACTTTTAATTGTGAAAAAATGACTCCACCAAACGCAGGTGTGTGTGGAAGTCCACACCTTCCAGAGTCAGACGTGTATCACTCAGTTTTCAGTAGCTGCCACAGAGTGACATCAGCTCTCACACTTAACAAACAACTCAACAACAACAAGTTTTGATCACAGAAAGATGAATTTTAATCATCACTGGGACGGTTGTCGCTCTGCGGGGCGTGCAGGACGGATTTAAGCAAGTCTGGGGTTTAAAGAGAGCCTTCAATATTTGCATATTAAATCCTTCAGTGTGGATTTGAGGGGGTGTGGGTGGCATTAGTGGAACAGATGGAGGGGAGTTGTCTAAATAAAGTTCATGTCCTAAAGTCACCACGATTAAGATTTCAGACGAATGATTGATCCGGACGAGCTGCTCACTGCAGACGCAGAAGAGCTCCTCTCTTCTCGGGTCAACACAATCCACTCACAACTCTGTTCAAGGGCGACCTTGATGCTAAGCCCCCAGGCTTTCTGCACAGCCCTGTGTGCCCCCAACACTTTATCGCTTCAATATTTTCCCTGGAACTAATATCAAGCTAAGTCACCAACCTTGAAATACTGATGGTGTCCTGTCTGATGTTAGATAAGAAGTTACACTCAGTAGCAGCAGTGAAGTGTTCTTCTGCAGGTTTAACTGCAGCAGGAGTGAAGGATGTTGATGACCTTGCAGTGATTCATACTTCAGTTATTCTCTTTTTCAGAGTGTACTCTGAACACTATTTATTTGTGTATTGTCTTATTTGTTCTGGTGACATGGTGGCGTGGTGGTTAGCACTGTCGCCTCACAGCAAGAGGGTTCCTGGTTTGAATCCCGGCTGGGGCCCTTCTGTGTGGAGTTTGCATGTTCTCCCCGTGTCTGCGTGGGTTTTCTCCGGGTTCTCCGGTTTCCTCCCACAGTCCAAAGACGTGCAGGTGTTTGGTTCATTGATGACTCTGAATCACCCGTAGGTGTGAATGGTTGTCTGTCTCTGTTCGTCTCTATGTGTCCTGCGATAGACTGGCGTCCTGTCCAGGGTGGACCCCGCCTCACGCCAGAGTAAATACCTATAACAACTACAACAGTATGTGCTTTTTATCAATGCTGCTAACTTCATGAAAGCCATTGTGCCAGATGAGACCCCCCCCCCCCCCCCCCCCCACACACACACACGCTGTTCTTATTGGTGTTATGATAAAGTTATAATTAAAGGACGACAGTGTTGCGGTTTAGCTCGTACACCTGCAACCATGAGCACTCTGCGGAACAGATGGGAGGAAGAATCAGAGAACAAGAATGAGGATTAACGCGTCAACTTACCGCTCTTCATCCCCACAACTCTCAAACTAACGAGGCAGACGCGTTTGTTCAAACAGAAAGACGTCCTGCTGTCACTTAGGTTTCTGAGGATACTGAGCCCGACCCCAGCTGCTCGTGTTTGTGAAACAGAGGGAGGGAATGAGATAAAGTAGCAGAATGAATTACAAGGAGAGAGAGAGAGAGAGAGAGTGAGAGAGAGAGAGAGAGAGAGAGTGAGAGAGAGGGAGACAGAGAGAGAGAGAGAGAGAGAGAGAGAGAGAGAGGGAGGGAGAGAGAGAGAGACAGAAAACACGAGAGAGAGAGTGAGGGAGAGAGAGAGAGACAGAAAACATGAGAGAGAAAGAGAAAACATGAGAGAGTGAGAGAGTGAGAGAGAGGGAGACAGAGAGAGAGAGAGACAGAGAGAGAGGGAGGGAGAGAGAGAGAGACAGAAAACACGAGAGAGAGTGAGTGAGAGTGAGAAAGAGTGAGAGAGACAGAGAGAGAGAGGGAGAGAGAATGAGAAAGAGAATGAGAGAGAGAGTGAGAGAGAGAGAGAGAGAAAACCCGAGAGAGAGAGAAAGAGAGAGAGTGAGAGAGAAAGAGAGGGAGAAAACACGAGATAGAGAGCGAGAGAGAGAGAGTGAGAGAGAAAGAGAGAGAGAAAACACGAGAGAGAGAGTGAGAGAGAGAGAGAGAGAGAACTACTCAGAAGGAAGGAGGGAAAGTGAGGCGGAGAGACACAAAGGAGCAAAAGAGAAGAATCAAGAGAGCAACAGATGGAGACGGACAAATAACAAAGGGGAGGAATATTAAAGAGAAGAGGAATAAGACTGAAAAACAGAGCGAGTGATGGAGGGTGTGAAAGACGGATAGATAGAGGTCAGAGGGAGAGACGCGTAGATAACGAGAGAAGAGAAGAGAGGCATAGTGGAGAGGAAGAGGAGGGCGAGAGATGTGAAAGATGGATTATTTACACGATGATGATGATGAAGATGTTTGGAGGCTTCAGAGATGAAACACCTGACAGCAGCCTCCGTAGAGTGAGGAGACATCAAAGGGGCCCAGCCTTGCTTATGTTACTTACACACTTACGCACAGTTCAATAAATAGTTACGAACAAGAGCTGTTGTTTTCTCTCGTGCTCGAAAGAACAGAGGACCGGGTCTCAGATCACTGGTGCGGACTGAAACATGGTGGATAGAAGACAGGAGTGGTTCATGTACAGGTTCAGATGCCCGTATGTACTTTAACTGTCCATCCGTACCGTGCCAAAACAGGTTTTACGGCTAAAGTCTAGTTTGTTTGACCAGTGTGAGTGCAACCGTACCGCATTTAGGAGTGGTACGCTTGCAGTCCATGGACCGTTTGGGAGAGGAGGGCTCTTGTAAAGCACGCTTGCACATGTACGAGCACGAGCGTGCGCACGTGTACGAGCACGAGGCCTACGGCGGCTCTGAGGTCATTTTCTGTTGGGACATAGAAAAAAGAAGGAGGGACCATGCGCGGACATTTAAGACAATGGCGGCGAAAGGTTCATGTTGGTGTGATGCGGAGGTGGAGTGTTTACTGCAGATTTCATCTCATCTTCAGCCTCTTATCCGGGGTCGGGTCGCGGGGGCAGCAGCCTTAGCAGGGGACCCCAAACTTCCCTTTCCCGGGCCACATTAACCAGCTCTAACTGGGGGATCCTGAGGCGTTCCCAGGCCAGTGTGGAGATATGATCTCTCCACCTGGTCCTGGGTCTTCCCCGAGGCCTCCTCCCAGCTGGACGTGCCTGGAACACCTCCCTAGGGAGGCGGCCAGGGTTCATCCTTACCAGATGATCCTGAACCACCTCAACTGGCTCCTTTCAACGCAAAGGAGCAGCGGCTCTACTCCGAGTTCCTCACGGATGCTGAACTTCTGCCTCTCTCTCTAAGGGAGACTCCAGCCCCCCAGTTGGTAGAGCGAGTCGGCCAATGTCCAAAGGGTCGGCAGTTCGATCTCCGCCATGCACTACTTGTGTCATGGTTGTTGTGTCCTTGGGCCTTACCCACCTTGCCTCGTGTGAATGTGTATGACATTGATGATACGTTTGAGGAGGTGGTCGGAGGGGCCGTAGGCGCTGATTGGCTGCCACGCTTCCGTCAGTCTGCGCTACAGTAACCTTAGGGTAGCGTTGAGCAGAACAACATGGCCGACACGGTTTACATATTAGCTTTGTCCTGTGCACCGGAGTCGCATTAGAAAGGGAGCGTTTCACGGGCGATACGGACAAAAAGACGGATTACAGTGACCTTTACTGTACTCGATACTGTTGAACAGGAGCTGTTCTTTTAATAACGCTGTAGAGGACATAAGACTTTATCTCCCATCACAACCACGACCTGCAACAGTGATCGTAAATGTGCTCACTTTAAGATTTTAGAGGCAACTTCTTACCTGAAACGCAAGTCCAAATGTGAATATTCTGCCCTCAAAAGCAATCTGAGGCCTTGTGAAATGCTACTAAAATAGTCTACTATGCAAATATATTGCTTGTATTTGTTAAAGTGCATTTTACCTGTGAAGTGATGAATGTTTGCAGCCTCTGGGCCTCCCATACAATTAATCAGTGAAACGGGGCGTAAAAGGGAAAATTCAAATCATAATTAGTGTCAAAATTCGCACGGTACACATTAATGCCTGTATCAGGAGGGTTGGCTGCTGGGGTGGAAATTAGTTTGCATTCAGCATTTCTCTTGAACAATGTCAACCTCTAGTTGTTTCACTCACTGTGGTTTTTCAACAGCCAAGAAACAGTCAAAAAGAGCATTAAAAATCAGGATGCAATGTATCTTCTCTAAATGTGAGGGCTCGCTCCTGCAGAGACGGGTCGACCTGGGGCCGAGCGAAACTATCAGAACTCAAAGCGTCCATCCGTAACTTCCTGCATGTTTTAACTACAGACAGGTGCGCAGCTGCAGCCTTCAGTGTTTAGTCTTCATCAAAAACTAATTCAGAACACGTAAAAAAACTTGACGAATGCTTCTCGCTGCCTATACGTCATCACGCCGTAACATGTCACACACATTGATGACGTCATGGCGATGCGTGGCTTTGTTTCCAGATCTTTCCGTAGACCTCAGAGTTTTTGTGCGTCTTGTCGACTGTTTTTGAATCTTTTCATCGACCAAATCTGCAGTAAACACTCCACCTCCGCATCACACCAACGTGAACCTTTCACCGCCATTGTTTTAAATGTCCGTGCATGGTCCCTCCTTCTTTTTTCTATGTCCCAACAGGCGCACAGGAAATTACCTCGGAGCTGCCGTAGGCCTCGTGTTCGTACACAGGCGCAAGCTCGTGCTCGTACACGTGCAAACGTGCTTTACTAAAGCCCACCTCTCCCAAACGGGCCGTGGACGGCCAGCGTGCCGCTCCTAGATGCGGTACAGTTGCACTCACACTGGTCAAAGGAACTAGACTTTAGTCGTTAAACGTGCTTGGGCACGCGACGGATGGACAGTGTGAGTGCGCCCTTATACTACGTCACCTGATCTCCTTCTTTGCTCTGGACGTAAGTTTATTTTTTATAAGCCGACAACGCTTTAAAACTGAGATACTTTCTCTATTCTTTTGGGCACCGCGGACACACAGAACACGTCAGGTGTGTGCGTGAGCCATAAAAAAATATAAATTTAGTGTCAGGGTCACAGGGTGAATCAAAAGCAAAGTGTAGAGGATTCACCCGTCGTCCCCCTTTAACAACGAGCCAGATAACAACTACATAAAATGTGTCCTTTATTCCCCGTGATAAGGTCAAGCAGATGAATGACCTGCCAGACTAGCGTTGCCTGGGGAGCGATGGCATGACGGACGCCTGATCTGCCTCTCATCATCCGTCTCGAGAACATTGCAGCGCAGCATATCGATCTCTTGCACGGTAAAAGAAAATGCTGCACGGAGAGAGGGAGAGAGAGAGAGAAAGAGAGAGAGAGCGAGAGCATGACAGATTAACAATGAGACAAGGAGAAATAAACTGAGCGATGGAAGGAAGGAGGACGAAGGAATAGACCAGAGAGAGATAGATGGAGGGATAAATGAAGAGGGAAGGGTGGAGAATGAGAAGAAGGGGACAGAGATGAAGAGAATGTGAGAGACGAAGAGGAAGAAGGGGAAGGTGGAAAAGAACGGAACAGTTGGGAGACGATAGGCCGAGTGCTGAAACACTTTCATAGTCCCTTCTTAAAACCTTCTTATCAGTGACCGATCAATCAGTCGATCGACAGGAAATGAACTATTGATAATTAATAAATAGTTGAAGTAATGTTTCATTAAAAACAGGCGGAAATTGCTGTTTAGCCCCTTTTCTCTGCTTTATTTCCTATTAAACTGAATGTCTTTGGGATTTTGACGGACAAATCAAGACATTTAAAGAGTTCACCTTGGAAATGGCGATGGACATGTTTTGACATCTTCAGATGATTGGAAATAAAAATGATGAGTAGTTGCATCCCTGAGTTGTCATCAAAATGTCAGGGGAAACTGGTCTTGAGCGTCTACGCTGCGCCGCACGTTTGGAGTTTTTTCTGGTCGACGAGAGTTAAATCGAAGCTGCGCTCGTCATCGTCACTGTTTTTATCCAGCCGTCCAATCACAGTGAAGGAGGGGAGGACATACAGGCTACCACTTCCTACATGCACAAGTGCTGAACACCAGCAACGGAGCGAGTATTCGACCTCCTTGTGCCGACATTTTTTAACATCCGTGGATCTTCCCAAGCACGGCAGCAGGAATCTCGTGACGTTACAAAATCACCCGCTGCAGATATCTGAAAAGTTCAAGACGGGTCGACCTGGGGCCGAGCCAAACAATCAGAATTCAAAGCTTCCATCCGTAACTTTCTGCATGTTTTAACTACAGATGATGAACTGATGCACGCCCGATGTCAGCTGGGATCAGCTCCAGCGACCCCGATAGGGACAACGGACACCGACTGGACTGTCACTTTTTAAGTCAACGCCATGTGAGGCTGATGAAGGATTTTATGGATGTCACTTAAAACAGTGTGGCCAAATATGTCACCTGTGTTATTAGTATTTCTTACTAAAATTCACACCATCACTCACATCCTCTGCTCTGTTTTACGGTAACATGTAACATTAAACGGTCCTATTTTTACATTTGTAGTGTGAAACTTCATCGCACATATGCACCACTTTAGCGCTGCTTTCATGCCAGTTTTGCAGCAGCTGGTGTGTGAATTGTCCACATACTGTATATGTTCAATAGCCTGTAGCCTCTTTACACACACACACACACACACACCTGATTTTTTTTGTCAGTGCTCTCTGGTGGACAGAAGTGTGCACTGGTCCAAATCATTATCCTCAAATCACATAAACATTCGTACACACCTTCATAATCCCAGTGGTTCTTCCTGATAGAGTCGTTGTCGGAGCTGGACGGTGGCCTGGCGGGGAGGTTTGGGGCAACGCTGCACACAACCGGCCCCTGCATCTTTGGAGAGCCGCCTCCCGACGAGATGATCTGGCTGCGTGGGCGAAGGGACCTGAACGGCGTGTGGTCGAGGTCGTTGGTGGGACCGACCAGCGAGCTCATCTCTATGGGGTTCATGTCCAGGTTTTCAGCTTTGAGGCTTTTGGACAGACTGGGCTGGAAGTAGCTGTGGGCGTGAAAAGATATGTTTGTTAAATATTAATGTAACTGGAGAGACAGAGAGATTCAGGAACTTCTGTCAGTGAAGGCTGACACCAAAATAATCAAATTCAAGGAACAGCAAGAGACTGGGTTGTTTAGGACCGACCCTGATCCTCTTCACGTTGCCTGGAGTGTGCCGGTCTGCTGGTCTTACACATCCTTTGCCCTCTAGTTGCTAACAATAGATGCAGCTTTAAGCTCTGACTCTATATTTGGGATGTGGAGTGAAAATGTTTTCAATAATTGGGGAGTGGATCAATTTCGAAGCATGCTGTGTTCATAAGTAAAGCATCTTCCTGACTTCCCCGTACAACTTCACAGTTACATAATTTAAAAAACTCTGCTGCAGATGAAATCAAATACTCCTCCAGTTTCTTCCTCTGGCTGGTCAGACTACTTCCCTTTTGGATCTCCATTAAAAACACAGTGCAGAATAGAAAAGCTGTATGAAAATGTTGAGAACATCCATGCCTTCATCATCCCGTCTGGACTACTGCGATGGTGTCCTGTCTGGACTGCCCACCGAGGCCCTCAGCAGAGTGCAGTATGTTCAGAACTCAGCTGCCAGGGTTTGAACCCACGGAAAGCCCTGGCAGCAGATCACTCCAATTCTCCTACAGCTCCACTGGTTGCCAGTAAAAGTCACACATCGCCTACAAGATCCTCCTGCTCACCTACAAATCTCTCCATGGACTCTCACCACAACAACTCACAGAAGACAGATATGCGTCCTCCACAGAGCTGGGTCTGTCTGACGTTCCTGTCTGTTATAGTGAAGGTTTTCAACGCCACCGTACTCTACGGGGGAATTGTTGGGTCTGTGTAAACCATAAATAAGTCATAGAGTGTGGTTTTTACCTACTCTGTAAAGTGTCCTGAGATAACTTTTGTTACGATTTGGCACTATTAATAAAAGTGAATTGAATTGAATTGAATTGAATTAGATCTCCTCCACCCCTACACTCAGTCACGCTCCCTGTGGTCCTCTGACAAGGACCTGCCGCCACCCTCCGCACCAGGTTGCGGACCTTTGGGGACATTTCTTGTCCTTTGACCCCCCAACACCCCAATTGTTAAGCGACCTTGGGTACAATGAAAGGCGCTATATAAGTCCAAGTTATTATTATTATTATTATTATATACACTTTAGACACAAGGATTTGCTCTCACCCGTTGGAGTCCTGGACACAGACGGGCTTTTTCTTCTTATGCTGAACGTAACGTTTCCTGACGCAAACAAAGACGCTGACCAGGAAGAGTAACCCGAGCACGCTGGCACTGATCTCCATGATTTCCACATAGCCGATCATTGGAGATACCTGATAGACAGACACGAGGAATTATGGATTAAGTACGATATAAGGTACCTACAGATGGTATGATCCATTTAATCCCACAGTCGTCTTGAAAACTAAGAAAGAAAACAAAGAGTGAATGTTGTGACTGACCTGAGGCAGCGGGTCACAGTGGAAGGTGCCGTCAGTGACTTTACAATCAAAGCCTCCAGGGCAAGGATTGGGCAAACAGACTTCTATCTGATTGTGGCACCTGTAGGAGCACAGGACGTGGGATTTAGGAGATTTGGAGATGACAAGAATGAGGCGGATATTTCACAAGCACAGACCAGGAGCAAGTTATGTTAACAAGCACGTGAGGCGCTAGCTGCTAGCACGCACACGATGCATTGGTTTAAAGGACTGATGGTAACGCAGTGACTTGCAGATGCTGCAGCCATTAGTTCCCATTAATCTTTGCTACATTTATGTTTAAATTTGTCATCTTTCTGCCATTACTGGAACAGGAATAGACGGTACCCAAAGCTCCTTTGCACGCTTCACCGCATACTTCAACTGTACAGAAAGTTTATTTCATGTTAAAATGCATCCCTTAATGATCGCAGCATCTCGAGATGCATTAGCTTAAACAGCAAATAACGATTATAACTGTGGTTCTCTAAATGAATACCAAGTGCAACACTTCTGTTAAACGGAGAGCGGTTTAAGAGATTTGTTTACAAGATTTAATCAAATTAACCTTGAACCTTGTGCAGTTTTAATCAGTTTAAAGTATAAATAATAACACAATTATTACATAAAAAAGTTTGAAGCACACATTTAAAAAGTGCACCTTTTGTATTCAAAGAAATTAAAGTAAAGGTCATCTTGTAAAAACACATTATTTGATTCATTTTCATTGTGATTTTGTTTGCTCCTTGAAAGAGTTTGCATGAACATGGAGTGAGAACAAGCGTGCTGCAGTGAGGAGCAGCACAAAGGGCTTCCACCTTGGCCCGGGAGTGAAGGTTCAATTTTACTGATGATACGGCGAGCTTCACCGCGCCCCTCCATCTTCCAGGCCCAGGCATGAAAAACGACCCAGAGGAGCGACTGGCAGAGCTGTGATTGCTAAGTGCCGCTGCTGTGATACTGACAAAGCCTATCATTTTGTTTTACATAAACACTGCCTGCTGTTCATTGTTATACACTCATTTCCCAGGTGTTGAATTCCCTCGCTGCGGAGCAATGAAAGTAGATTCCAGCAGTTACAAATGGGAAAACATCCCGCAGCCATCCATTATTATTTCTTTCTTGGACAAAGAGTTGTGGTTTGGACGGATAGAAAAGTTTTTCGCGCTGAGTCGTGAAGTCCTGTATCCTTTGCTGTATTGGACCCTTTTGATGGATGGCGGTCGGCTCGTGCGGATGGTGTTCAGTGAAAATACACATACATCAAGTGCGTTTCCTGTTCGCGTGTGCTGCTGTCCACTGCACAGACTGATTACAATGTGACGCACATGAGACGATAATTATCAGAGCGCATCGGAAAAACGTGCCGCAGAATGATAAAACACCGCCCTGTGTGTTTCACATACAGCAAACTCCCACTTCCTGCAATTAGAGTCCGCCGACAGTCATTTTTCATCCGCAGTTAATCAAAACCCTACCTGTAACACGGATCGCTGTTAATGCCCACGAGGAGCGGATCAATCCCACGAGGGGGACATGCAAACGCTGCTGTAATTTCGTTTGAACGTGACTGCTCTCTTTGTCAGCCTTTGGTGGCGTGAGTGGAATACGCGGAGCCGGTTGAAGGGGTAATGAACAACTGTGCGTGTTATAGTTAGAGTGCATGTTCAATAACGTATGCAAATGCAAGGCCACGCACGGTTTTGCTTCAGCGCAAGTGATGTTGCATCTAATGAGGGTTGTGCTGGTGTTTGTATTCGGCCTTGCTGGAATCACGAGGACGCTTCTGTGCGTCTAACTCTGAGTTTGTTTGTGTACCTGATCTCTTCGACCACAGCACATGTGGGAGAGTTAAAGCTGCAGGTTCTTCACCGATTCATCTTTTGTCTTTGATGATTTGATTAACGAATATTTCCAGTTTCATTACATCTCAGTTACGATCAAATTATATTCTCCAGAATCTCCTGTGAATGTTCTCATTTGTCCAGGTCGTCGTTATCCTCAAAGCAATTTCCGTCAAAAGCAACTGGACTTGGTTATTTGTCTAGGAAGACGTTTCACCTCTCATCCAAGAGGCTTCATCAGTTCATGTACACATCTGACCAGACTGGGACTGGACCAGGACCAGGACCAGGCTGGGACTGGACCAGGAACAGGACCAGGCTTGGACGGGTCCAACTAACTGGTCTGGAGATCCAGGAATTTAACCTCTCACAAGGCCGATGATGTCACTGAAACCCTTTGTGCTCCAAGTGCCAACGACCGTCTTTAGAGTGACAGTCGTTGGTGGGAAGTTGGTTTCGACTTCGTTAGTGCTCTATTGAGTCTAAACGACCGTCGTTGGAGTCACAGGAGGCCATTTGTGAACAGTTGTTCTTTGAGGTTAGATTGTTGGATGAAGGGATGAAAGGGCAGCATTGTAAACTGGAGATAAGTGGTGTCTCAAAACCTCCTCCTCTGTTTAGCGATGGTTTCTCTACTTTTACATAGATGCTTCTTTTACTCCTCTTTGAAACCATCTGTCCTCTCCAAGTGCCAACGGCAGTCACCAAAAATATGTTCAGAAATCATCGTTTTGTAATAATAACACACCAGCACTGACGCTTAGAGACTTTTTTTTCAACATTAAACGTCTTATTTAGGGCGATATGGGCAAAATGTTCTATCCCCATATAGGTCATTTCATATCTTGATTACAATATAGATGTACAACATGGCACAAGATATATGTTCTGGTAATTTCACAAGTAAAAATCTATATGAAATAACCACATGGTAAATCCTATTTTTGTAAACTGAATTGAAAACTTCACATTTAAAATATTATTTAGAGTATTTTCTTATTTGATTAAGAACTTCTGAGCAAAATTAACAGTTTCAAGTGAACTACAAGTGAATAACAGCTTTACACTGACTCCACTAAGTTCACGTGCATGCACACAAATAGCTGATGTAGAAACAAAACGGCAACTTTCAAATTATATTCGCACTTTAAATACTTTAGTTACATCAGTAGCATGATATCTGATATTAGATTTCATCACAATGCGGTTCCATTGATATGCGTATCCATATATATGTTTATAGTGGCTTATTCTACTGTCAGGGGTACATTTATACTACTTTTATTTTGTAAATGTACAATTATTGGTGTAACAAATTGTCTATGTGTCATAAATTGTTGTGGGCCTTGGTCAAGGGTGTCAAACTGATCCAGTAAAGGGTCGCTGTGGCTGCAGGTTTTCATTCCAACCAATCAAAAACACACCTGGTCCAACAAATCAACTGTGTGAAGACAGTTCAGGTGATGGAGTAAGTCGAGTCAGGTGTGTTCTTGCTTGGTTGGAATGTAAACCTGCAGCCACACGGCCCTTTACTGGATCAGTTTGACACCCCTGGTCTAGGTGTTTTACCCTGTTGAAGAGAGTTAGTGGTGGGTTAATTATTGTTGTTGTTATGGCTCTTTATAAGAGAGGCAATACACTCACAGCTCGCCCCCACCGCAGCGCTCTTCGCAGGAAATATTAATATATATTTTACTGCCCACTAAAGAGTTAAAGTAATTGTTTAAGCTATGCACTGGAAATTTCGGTATATGAAATATTCAGATCATACGGGGGAAATGTAAATCCCCGGCACTACGTCTCTGCCGTCTTCATTATAAAGAAGACTCACAAGTCAGCTGCAATGTTAATCTTCTGTAAAAGCTTCTAAAACAGTGTTATAGTGAATATTGGACGCTAAAAGTCTCAAACTTTTACAGCATCATCAGCTCTTGAAGGAAGGAGAAACACATGTATGTCACAAATGTATTGAATTGGAACAGTTGATATATGTGTGTGTGGGGGGTTTACCGTGCGTCTGTGTTGTCCAGCGAGCAGTTGCACATGTAACCTTGAGCCTTGGGCACACACACTCTGCCGTGGGCACATGGCTGGGAGGCGCAGGGGTTGTCGGCCAGCTCGCAGCGGGCGCCGTGGAACAGTCCCGCACACCTGCAGCGCGGCTCTGCAAAGGGAATAAAACATACCCAGACATCTGAGACAGGCGCTGCGGCTGATCATCAGGTTTCCCCTGCAGGCGGCAAATAATCAAAGCAAAAGGTCAAGCTGATCTAACCAGAGAGCACAAGAGCGTCTTTGATATTTAAAGATGTAGTTGGAGAAGAAGCAGTTCTGGTAAGTGCATAACGACCACGTGCGGTTCACGAGTGAGTACACAGTGTGCTGCATGTAGGGAAATATCCAAAAGAGGCTAAAGCTGGTTAGAGGAGAACACACAACAAGTAAAACCTTGCTGTCTTCATCTGCCCTGTTACTTGACATTTCTTTTCCCGGTCTCAGAAAACAAAGTGGATGCATCAGTGAAACACTTTGGGAACGACTTTATATTCTGCAGCAAAAACAGAAACACCCACTCTCTGTTGTTCTTTCCACCTGTCTGATTAAATTTCCTCGACCTCGAAGCATCATTTGGGGAAATAACATTTCTTTGTTGTTCGGCACAGCGCCCCAGAATCTGTGCCTGCATGAATAACTGAAATGTGATTTGACGCGATGATGAATTAAAGGCCTAAGAGAAGTATTACCTGGCCGTAACCTTCTGCCCTGTGACCACGGGGCCAAAGTGAACAGTTTCTCATTGTCCTGAAGGAGAATAGGAAATTCTGTAGTTCAGTGACCCAACTGGTGAAGAAATAAAAACAGGCGGCAGCTTTTTATAACAGCTTTAGGGTTAGTTTGTTTACACTGAGATCTGTATCCCTGGTTCGGTTTCATATCCACCTTCAGCGAAACAACAACATATTGGCCACACTCTGTGCCACAGTATCACCGAGACTCGTGAGAATAATATCATTTTAAAGCCCTACGGTAGTCCCTACTGTAAAATTGCAGGTGTCCTTATCAGCTGCCAGTCTAAGTAAAGACTAAGTCAAGCTGCAGGACGTCCTCTTTCCGAATACATAATGCAAAGAAAAAGACGCCCCAGGCCTCGCCCGACAACAATTTTCTGTATTTTGACAAGAACCGATGCATTCGGACAATTAGTGATAACGTAAAACAGAAACAAGCGAGCCGTCTCACAAAGGGCTGAGAGTGTGGTGAGGTTTTCATGGTTTGGCCCTGACTGAGAGGGCAAACTGCAGCTTGATGAACTTTTGAGAATATTTGATGCTCGGACACTGAAGCTCTCCTTTCTCCCCTCCTCGATTAATAAGATCAACCCCTAAGAATGAGGGTGAGATCTTTGGGGCTTTGTTAAAGATCAGGCTGGTGTTATTCTACATCTTATAGTCAAGCAATCCCACGAAAAGGCCCAAAACATTGTCATTTTAATGCAAAGTTAGTGAAACAGGAGGAAATTGTGTGTTTTTGGATGAGGTTTTCAGTGTCAGCATCTGGTGTTCTCAGATATCTCAGTATCTCTTAAAGATGCAGTGTAAAAAGCAAAGAAAACCCAAAACAAACGGTAGAATTTAAAGTATTTAAAGCCTGAAACAAAGTCAAGAGAAGACGCAGAAGTCTGGTTTACTCTCAGAACACTTGAGTTATAATGGGACGAAAGATTATTACGGCTATTTTTGCACAACAGCGGTTCGGCCCCGCAAGGATTCAAATTGATCTATTTTAAGTCTGTCTTCTCATTGAGGTTTCTAACGCTGCGTTATCATTACATCATTACATTGTCATCTTCTGTAATTGAGTTTCTGCAGGTAGGTTTACAGATGTTTTTGCCTTTCGTCTACACAAACTAGAAACTGACTTTTTGGGTTAAAAATTTAGCGTCACAAATTTGGAGACACTTCATTCAATGGTGGGCGTAGCCTTATTGTTGCTGGTTATAACCACTTACAGGACTTTTTACATGTTAACACGTGAATTTAGTGCTACTACATTACAAATGCATTACAAATTCTTCTGGTAAAAGCTTCTTCTTATGCTTTTGGTCAGCCAGCAGGGCTTTAGGGTCAATCCAAACTCATTACACCAGACCCACACAGTCCTGATGAAGCAGTGTTTGAGATAAACTTTTCATAAATAATATAAGGTGTTTATTTATCCTTCAACTTCCACTTTCACTTATTTGGTCAAATTTAATGTTACAAATAAATCAAATGACGTCTAAAGTGCACTGACCTCCGCTGGCGTCCTCCTCGCAGACCCCTTCGTTCTGACAGGGGTTGTGATCGCAGGCTCCTGCCCTGCTGCAGCACTGGTACACCCCAAACACCCTCCTGCCCCCCGGATCGGTCCACTCCGCTGCGTCACCAGCTCTGATCGGCTCCCCATTGAGCTCCAGGCCCTCGAGGCAGCCAATGAAATTACGTGGATGCTGGTGGACCCCTTGAGCAGAGTCCTGGGTGGAAGAAGCGAAGAGTAAAGCGCCATGGGAGCGCATCATCCGGCACGGCTCGGACAGGGTGAAAATGGCTGGACGCTGCTGGTCCAGGGTCAGTTTCACAGTGCTGGGGTTGACCTCCAGCTGGACGCTGTGCCACCTGCCGTCTGACACTGGATCAGATCGGATCGGTAAAGAACCAGGGACGGCCTTTCCACAGCTGTACCTGAACTGCAGCTCTCCGTCAGTCAGCTGAGGAAGGAAAATGAGGGTCAGTTAATTTTTTTAGAGCGAAAAGATAAGAACAAAAACCAAAAAAAATACTAGAAGAAACAAGAAATCCCCATTAAAGTTATGGTTAAATGTCAAGGTAAAGGTTCGTGAATGTTCTCATGTGTCCAGGTCGTCGTTATCCTCAAAGCAATTTCAGTCAAAAGCAACTGGACTTGGTTGTTTGTCTAGGAAGACGTTTCACCTCTCATCCAAGAGGCTTCATCAGTTCATGTACGCATCTGACCAGGCTGGGACTGGACCAGGACCAGGACCAGGACCAGGACCATGACCAGGCTGGGACTGGACCAGGACCAGGACCAGGACCAGGACCATGACCAGGCTGGGACTGGACCAGGACCACGACCAGGCTTGTACTGTACCCGGACCAGGACCAGGCTGGGACTGTACCGACTAACTGGTGTGGAGATCCAGGTATTTAACCTCTCACAAGGCCGATGATGTCACTGGAACCCTTTGTGCTCCAAATATCAACGACCGTCGTTGGAGTGACAGTTGTTGGTGGAAGTAGGTTTGGACTTCGTTAGTGCTCAATTGGGCCTTTTGTGAACAGTTGTTCTTTGAGGTTTAATTGTTGAATCAACAATTAAATACCTGGAACCCGACACCACCGAAAGAACGAGATACGTTGAGGAAACAACAGGTGACAGGTCTAGGCACCAAAATGACCGTTACATGATCAGTTAGTTTTGGTTCGGATCAGAAACGTTGTTGTGGCTTGACTTGGTACTTCCTCGATACGAAAACCGGACCCATCCACCACCCAGACCCTCCTCCCTATGTGGAGGTCCTGGCTCTGGTTCAGTCCCAGCCTGGTCCTGGTCCTGGTCCAGTCCCAGCCTGGTCCTGGTCCTGGTCAGATGTGTACATGAACTGATGAAGCCTCTTGGATGAGAGGTGAAACGTCTTCCTAGACAAATAACCAAGTCCAGTTGCTTTTGACTGAAATTGCTTTGAGGAGGGTCAAGTTAAAGAAGATCGACTGAACTCTCATCGGCTTAAAGTGCTTATAGATAATGGGAAGTTAAGGTGAAGGACAAGGAATAGTTCTTATCTTATCTTGCTTATTAAAAAAACCTAAATGTTAGTCTTTCTAAATCGTAAAAAAAAGAAAATCTAACCACTTATGTTTATTTCAGGCTGTCCTCATCCATCCCTGTTCATACTATAAAAAGTAATGCACTGTAATTCATATGTTATACACACATTCATTACTGTAGAAATGACATCTGGGGCTAAACTCCACATGGGGAGGAGGGTCTGGGTGTTGGATGGGTCTGGTGTTCGTATCCCGGACGTACTAAGTCAAACCACAACAGTTGTTCTGATCCGAACCAAGTTGCTTTGTTGCCTGAACCTAACTGATCATGTTATGTTCATTTTGGTGCCTAGACCCGTCACCTGTTGTTTCCTCAACGTATCTCGTCCTTTCGGTCTCTACCCAGAGTTCATGACCACAGGTGAGGGTCCGAACATAGATGGACTGGTAAATCCACCAGTTCTAAGCTCTAATGCAGTTAAGTTAAACTGAGCTGACACCTTTTGTTTTATAAATGACTCAAAGTTTAAATCTGTGTTTGTTAAACACACTGTAGACGTCATCGCTTTGCGTTCGCTTGGCATTTGCCTTTGTCATTCAATGATAATGCTCCGTGTCGTGGTGCTTGTTATATTGATCTCTTTGTTCAGTTACAGCAGTTATTTGCTGCTGTAATTATTCCCCCGGAAGCATTGATTTTCTTGGTGTCAGGTCAGAACAGGTCTACACGTCTCGGTTAAAAGTGGACTGGTTGGCATGTGAAAGGTTGATAATTATCGTTTGACCAGCTTATATATCCCCGTATTTCACATAGTCTGTTGAAATATAGTCGTTTAAATTAGGTAACAATGTTTTAACCTGCTACAAACTGTGGCCTGATCTGTGTTATAGAGTCAGTTTTTATGATGTAGAGCAGGGATGTCAAAGTCAAATACATCAGAGGGTCAAAAAAACAAAAATTTGCTACAAGCTGAGGGCCGGACTGGTTCAATGTTTATTAAAACATATTAAAATGATGCATATAACCTATTGAACCAAGACCTAACACAGTGTACCGTATTTTATTTAATAATTAAATGAATAATCCAATATTTTTGTACGGCTCTGTCAGTGATTTCAAGTGAAAACGTTTTTCAACAGACAAAAACAAACTTGTCCTGTACATTAAATGAATAAAGCAAGATTTTTTTATGACTTTAGTTATTTTAAGAAAAACGTTTTCAACAGGCAAACAACAAAAAAATGTCCTTCAAAAATAAAACATGTTCCTTAATATCAAGATAAAGACACACAGCTGTGTGAACATGTGCTCGGCCTCCCACCGAGCTTCAAACACCCTGTGCTCATCCTCCACCTGACGTTTAGCCGTTATTGGGGAGGGGGGGTGCTGAACGTTGACATCTACCCTGAATGCTGATGAATTATGACGCAGTGGGGGCCCACTTGTGGCGCTGCAGTGAGTTTGCGGGCTACCGTTACATTGTGGGTAATGTAGTAATGTTTTGGTGCGTGAAAAACACCGGCTGTGGCGTGCGGGCCGGTTCTAATACTCATCAGATATCATCCCGGGGGCCAAGTTAGTTCAATCCCGCCAGATCCGGCCCGCGGGCCTTGACTTTGACACCCATGTACTAAAGTCATAAACGAGCGTAGGTGGATGTAAAAAAGTAGATTCAATCTCAAAACAGTACAACCGCAGACACCAAATACACGCCAAACCAGCAGCTGTGGTAACTGGAGACTTCCTGCATTAAGAACATGAACACATTTGTGTTTTTGTTGACGTGTCTTTTGTTTTTTCCAAAGATAAATCTGCTTTTGCTGTCAGCTCCCCATGTTGCTGACGTTCCCGCTGAACTGTACCACGCCATGCACACACACACACACACACACTCATTATTCCATCAACATCAGCGGGAGCCTCTTAATGTTTCTGCACTCTCAGCGTTCCTGCAGACTAACAAGCCAGCAGCCTTTTCATCTTTTCATGTTTTCTTTATGTAACGGAAGGCTCCTCGTATCTTATCCTATCAAATACACCGACGGAGTGTGTATTTTGCAAATCGCTAAGCATCGGACACTTAAGGCCACGATCTATTTATTATTGATCAGCCGGGCTCCTGCTTCTTTAATTGATGCAAGATGATTAGGCTTTTTTTCTCTCTTTGTTTTGCAGATGTATTTCATTTCTTGGAGTTTTTATTTTCCTGCTTTCGATAAAGTTCTGAAGTAAAAGCATGGACTGGTCGCTCAGCACTCTGACTCCGATGACAACACCCAGAAAAAGAAGGGGAGGGACATGAGGGTGGCTCGGGCTTATCAAGGGAAGATGCTGAAGAGATGCTGGCAGAGGAACAAGTGGAAAGCTTGAGATATCCGAGGCGCCTGTCGCTTGTCTTTTAATCTATTTTACATGACTCGCTGTGGCTTCTTGCCTGATTCATGGCGGATATTTGAAGAGAGATACAGACTCAGTAGAGCTGATGTAGCGTAGGCACGGTGTCAAATCAAACTCTGCAGAGACGGAAGCTCGTCTACGGCGTCAGTGCTTTATGGCTCCATAAATCACCAACCCCTGAGCGCAAATGCTGCGAGCTTCCTGCTGGGCAAAAGTTCAATACGGAACAACCCCGTGTGTTCTGCTTGCATGTGAATGTATGTGCACAGTCAGGTCTCACATCCGTAGCGTGCAGAAGGCAGAGCTGCACCTCTGCAGTGATGAAAGCCTCACTGAGTGTGCTTATTAAAACAATTTGGAAACACGGAGATGCAGCTTCTGCGGTTGCTTTTTCATGCAAATTCATAATCTAATATTTAGAGTTTAGCCTCATATTCGTATGCACTGTTGGATTTAAATAGAGCATCATTAACTCCAGGGGAGGGTGAGTGATGGACCATAAAGCCCCTTTCAGTCATGCACTACAAACCTGAAATTATCTGTGCATTAGCTGGCAGGGCTGTATCAGACAGTGTTTACCCCGCCAGCTCCCAAAGCGCGGGTAATCTCAGAGACAGCTTATGTGTGAATGGAGCTCTGCTTATTCTACATTCATCAGAGCGATCGGCGCGTTGATGACGTTTCTATAATGCCGTGACCAACGGCACGGTATAACAAACCTCCGAGGGCGAAGAACACGGGTGATTTACACAAAAACAGCGATGAAAATGTCAAAATTTAGAGACGACAAGATTCAGGAACTTCTGTCGGTTCGACCGAAATCATTAGACTGTGCGAATTAAGAACTGGCCTCTGTTAGTGCGGTGTAATCCGCGTAATGTCCGTCCTCCTGCACCCTATTTTCCGTAAGTGACAAAGCATCTGACACAGAGATTCTGTGGTTGTGAGCTGCATGTGTGAAAGAGACACTGACCTGATTCTCCTGACATCGTCTGACTTTAGATCGACTGGTAGTGGGAAGGAAAATGACGACTTTCTTTTTTTTAAAGATTATTTTTTGGCAGTTTTTCAAGCCTTTTATCATATAGGACAGACAGGAAATGGGGTGAGAGAGAGAGGGAGACATGTAACAAAGGGTCGGGGTCAGAGTCGAACCTGCGGCTGCTGCCTCAAGGACCTCCAGCCTTTTTACATGGGGCTCTAACCACTGAGCCTCCGGCAGCCAGGAAAATAATGCCTTTTAAACCAAAGATTGTTTTCTTTATTTATACGGAAAGAGCATTTGTTCATATTTTATTATTATTATTATCATTATATATATTGTTCAGAGTGAGCTCTGCAATCCTCTGAATGACATAAATCAATGATCACAGTGTGACACTTTTCCGTTACTGCTAACCAGTGAGCTGAATACTTCACACATCAAGCTACTTCATCACGTCGATGCAAGAAATCCTGTTAATCCAATATTGCCATGAAGCCGCCCCGATCATTCATGTGCATCATCTAATATCATAAATTGTGAAGCAGTGTAAAACGCACCATGTCTACTGATGAAAAATCTCTATCCTCTCACGGCATGCATCATTACGAAATCATCAGCACCCAGCCGTAAAGGGGACTCCGGAGCATGGAAACAGGAATTTAAAAGGAGCCGTCCCATCAATAAAATGTATAAAAAACAGGCAGCGGTGTTGATGCTAAGCAGGTTTTACGCTCAACTCCTACGTATCCCTGAGCAAGACACTGAGCTCCTTCCTCCTCCTGGTAAGATAAAAGCCTGAATTGAGATGAAAGTCAATCAGTTCATGTTACTGCGGCTGGATGAGTGTCGGTCCACCGACTCTTTGTCTTCAGGATGTTCTGCTGTCAGCTCTGAGCTGTCATTCGCCATCAGGGAGGTGTTTTCCTTCCACTGACAAGTCACCTTTACTTCTTCCACTTGGTTCGCCTCATCGGCTCTTCATTCAAACGGCTACAATTTCCATTTCAAAGAGTCGGAGCGAGATGTGTGCAGACATAAAAGAGAATTAGCAGCGGTAAATAGGTCTGAACTTTTAATGTGTACGCTTCTCTTTCAAAAGACGGGGCTCTTGATGGTGCATGCTGATGAGATTTGCTTGGTTCACAAGAAGCCACTGAGATTCACGGCAGCTCACGTCCCGGGGGGGAAGTGCGGGAAAAAAGCGTCTTGTGTCTCCAGGAAGTTTCTCTGAAGTCATAACAAAATAGCAAGCGCGGGACTTATCAGATGACCATGTTAAGAAATTCCCTTTGAAGCCGTTTCTGCTCACGATGAATCGGGCGGGGACCCATTCTTGCATGTGCGATCCGAGAAACCAAAACCCAGGAGGTAAAAAAAACCTCGGGAAAGACTGAATGCTGCTTTTGAAGTGATCCGAGAATCAAACTGATTGAATATTCTGCCCGAGTGCACGCGGATGTCACACAAATGAGCAGAGCCCACAAGGGGAAGCATCCTGCCGCATTTCAAGTTTCTTATCGAGCCTCTTTTATTGGTTCTTTGGTTCTTTTTTTAATCTGTTTAGAGAATTATTCATGTCTCTCAAATAATACAACAATTCATCATTCTCTTTCAACCTCGCCTGTTTTAATGTAGAACAGTAGACCCTGTAGTGAAGCGCCGAGAGGGATCTTGCTTTTCCTTCGACAATTAAAAGAAAAAGCACATCGATAAATCTTGGAGATTTTACTGTAGGACTCCTGCAGAGGTCTCGCTGGTTCGCTCTGCGTGCATTGGAACATGTGGCTCCCGTGCTGCGTTCAGAGCCGGCAGTCGTCACAACTCGAGTTAAAAAGGTCATCGCCGATCTGATTACCAAGGAGCGATAAACCAGACGCGCTCCATAATCCGACATGGAACTTTAAATATGTGGAAGTTTACCGCCGCCCCTGATATTCAATCAGGCATTTAGCAGACAAACATGAAACAATCTGCCATGCAGAGATAAAGGATGGGCATTCGTGCATCTGCAGGATTTGGCACAAGAGAACCAGCAGGGTTTGGACGGTTTCTCTAAAACAAGAACTCGACAACAAACTCTCAAACTCTCTCACTGTGGCTTTTCACGACAGCACAGAAGACATGAAAAGGTCCAGGGCACAGTCAGTGAGAGGGAGAAGAAGGAACATGTGGTGTAAAGTGTCAGTGTTGCCACGATACAACAAGTTTAAAAGTTGATCTTATTCGCCAAGTTTCAGGGTGTCAACAGGTGCCGTGTGATGTTGACAGTGTCGACCCAGATACGCAGCGGAGTGTCCTGCTATTCTGGGATTCGTGTTTGCGGTAAACACACGAAAGGACAAACTGAGATGAGAGGGAAATATTAGACGACAGATCAAATATATAAAAAATAAATAAAGTGACATCTGTGCTGATAACACGACTGCCGGGACAAAGTAGCAGATCTAATATTGACATTTAAGATGATATCGGTCTGCGCGGTGAAGCAGAACATCAGGTAGTGTTTGTGACTGTGGATTTTAAAGCTGCACTCGGCGGTGGCGTCCCCCGGTGAGAACGCCGGCAGATTAAATCAGCAGCTCTTAGATTCGATCATTCTCACGGTAAATTAGTTTCAAATAACAACAGTATCTGAAAATTAAGAAAAGATTTGATCTCTCCGCAGCGGTAAAATAAATTAACTCCCAGCTCCGCGGGGAGAATAAAACAAACATTTCCACATCCTTCAAATGAATGAAAATAATCTTTTTCTTGTTCTTTTAATTGTAATTTAAATGCTGCATTACCCTAATGGACCTGAGCTGTTGTGGCATGTCTAACTAACAGACACTGAGAAGCTTTATCAAACATTCATATCTTTGTTGTCATCACACCAGTGCATGATGAGATTTCGATTGACTCTCAGGGCGCACTCACACTGTCCTTCCGCACCGCGCCCCGGGCTTTAGGGTACTTGTCCCCCCTCCCTCTCCCTCCGCACCCCAGCCCCGTTTGCACTCACACTACCTGGGCCTCAGCGTATGCTTCTTGCTGTCTATACGTCATCACGCCGTAACACGTCACACGCATTGATTGACGTCACCTCAGAGTTTTTGTGCGTCTTGTCGACTGTTTTTGAATCTTTTCATCGACCAAATCTGCAGTAAACACTCCACCTCTGCATCACACCAACGTGAACCTTTCGCCGCCATTGTTGTTGTTGTTAAATTTCGGCGCATGGTCTTCTATTTTCTATGTCCGAACAGGCGCACATAACGGACGTCAGAACTGCTGTAGGCCTTGTGCTCGTGCTCATACACGTGCGCACGGGCCCGGTGCGGAAGGACAGTGTGAGTGCACCCTCAGTTGGATAACTTAAACGTTTAAAAAGACACACAATAAAAACTAGAAGCCATATAAGGAACTAGAAGGCGCATACACACTGAAAATCAGCAAACAAGTAAAATAAGTCCTTCAAAAGGTCACAGCAGCAGCATCAAAAGATCCCCCACTTCAGGAAGCGCCAGTGGAATGAAATAGTATACACTTCCTGTCTCCTAAGGGGGCGTGGCCTCGTTTAAAGTGTCGTAAACGTCTTGTGGATGGATGAAAAGTTATATGTGCGTAATTTATTTATATTTTCTTTTGCTAACAAAAGTGATTTACGCAGCAAACAGCCTTATAAAGCTTTACTAAATGGATTTATCCGACGTATTCACTAACGTTAGCTTAGCCGTGTTAGCAGATCTCGTGAGACTTTGATGATTTGATGAACAGAGATCTCAAACAAAGTTAAAGGTTGAATTTGGAGAATGAGCAGAACACCGCCATCTAGTGACTCAAGATCGTAGTCGCAACAACAAAAAATAGATCCAGCAGTCGGGCTGAGAGGTTTGTTGTTGTTGAGTGTGTCAAACCATATGCTGCGATGCCTTTGTGGCTGCGAGCCGAAACCTACTGTTGGATATAAACCGCCGGAAACATCTCGATGAGTTGAAACTGAGCTAAAATGATTAAAATTCCATCTGATTCTATGATGCAAACCTTTTTATCCTCCAGTGCAAATAAAAAAAGGAAAGAGTCATAAAGTAGAAGTACCTCAAGTACATCTGCCACAAATCTCCCTGTTTCCTCAGGGAGGTAAATACCTGTAAAGCTCCCCAGTCACTGGTGCTGTTGGAGGACACGATGACGCCTCGCTCCTGGAAAGTCTTGAACCTCAGCGACAGTTTGAAGTCCTGGTTTTCTTCATCCATCCTGTGAAGGTACTTCAGGTAGGATTTGCCATCAAACCTCACTGCAGACTCTAAAACATACAGAAACGACAGTGAGCAAAAACAGCAGCCTGATGATGGGGACGAATAACAACTTTATTTACACAGCACCTTTTAAAACAGCTGTTAGAAAGTTCTTCACAATCAAAGACAGAACGCAGGAGAACAACCCGAAACCAATCAGTTTACAGATAAATAAATAAACAGAGTATACACAATGACTGAGCGCAGGGTGTGAAACCACGCTCCAGACTTTAGGACAGTGGTCAACAAGCAGTAAGGTCTATAGAGCTCTCTATTGGATGTGATTTGTAGTTGATAGTGTCTGTTTATATTTAAGTAGATGAGAAGATTTCTATGGAGGGGGGCTGGAGTCTCCCTTAGAGAGAGGGGGAGAAGTTCAGCATCCGTGAGGAACTCGGAGTAGAGCCGCTGCTCCTTTGTGTTGAAAGGAGCCAGTTGAGGTGGTTCAGGATCATCTGGTAAGGATGAACCCTGGGCGCCTCCCTAGGGAGGTGTTCCAGGCACGTCCAGCTGGGAGGAGGCCTCGGGGAAGACCCAGGACCAGGTGGAGAGATTAGATCTCCACACTGGCCTGGGAACGCATCAGGATCCCCCAGTTAGAGCTGGTTAATGTGGCCCGGGAAAGGGAAGTTTGGGGTCCCCTGCTAAAGCTGCTGCCCCCCCGACCCGACCCCGGATAAGAGGCTGAAGATGAGATGAAAAGATTTGTCTAAACAAAACTGCAGATGTTTCATTTTGTTTTTACCTTCTCTGAAAACTTTAGTGTGTTTTTAAAAAAAGGAAACAGAGAGGAGGAGATTCAGTCCTTGTGTCTCTGTGAATCAACTCTTCTGTTTAACTCTCGACTGGGAAGACTCATGAAACATGACGCGAACTAAAGGTAAGGTCTGATATCAGATCTGACAGAGAAGACAGCGAAGAAGAAAACAGGATCGATGAACATTGATGTTTTTAACTGGAAAATCCCCAAATGCTGAAAATACAAAATGCCCAAAAGCGAAAAAGAAACAAAACAAAAATCCTGAATTCATGAATGTGCGGATCAATGATGAACGGGGAGCGCATTAGTATACGGACAAACCTTCTTCTGCTCGCGTGTTTCTAAAATGAAACTTTAATGATGCCTGTGAGGCGCTTCAGAAGAAACAACACGTTCAAGTCTGATGGTAAAAAAAACAAACAGCTCGGCACTTTTCTGGGTGACAAACAACTTTCTCCTGAAGTGGGATTTGAATCCGGTAACTTTTCTTTAAAGTTACCTTCTGTTCCGCACGAGGAATTGTAATTAATCACATTTGTGTTTGAAAAGGTCGACTGTTTTAAAAGAGACACACAAAACACAGTGTTGCTCTCTAAACACAATCAACTTTCAACAAAAAACACAACAAATATAAGAAATAACTAATAAACATGGGCTTAAAATATAACGATAAATACAGAAAGTACAACTTTATAATCAGACTCTGCGTGTTTAAAAAGGTCAGAGCTTGTTTGTGTTATTATTTTTGACAGTTTCTTCATTTACGGCGTCAAATTGGACGAACTTTATAACTTTATGTTTATGTTTAAACCATTTCCTGATCGCGGTTTTAATCTTTGAGTCTGTTTATGTTTAATTACGTGAATGAAAGTTTAGTTTATATAAAGTGACGGAAAATGCAGTTTTTCCAGTAATTTCAAATTTCACATATCGTGTTCTGTCTGATCGGTTCAACAACAATATTCAAATTACAAGGAAATAAAACAGAGAAAGGCTGAAAATCCTCATAATTGAGGAGAAAATCTTTGGCATATTTGCACCGGATCCATTGGAAAGTGATGGACGCCAACGCCAATCAATCGTTTCAACACTGAAACGGTTTTGACCTCATGAATCAATTCAATTAGATTTTATTTATAGTGTCAAATCACAACAAAAGTTATCTCAGGACACTTTACAGAGTAGGTAAAGACCACACTCTATGACTTATTTATGATTTACATAGACCCAACAATTCCCCCGTAGAGTACGGTGGAGATGAAAACCTTCACTTTAACAGACAGGAACGTCAGACAGACCCAGCTCTGTGGAGGACGCACATCTGTCTGCACCGGAGAGAGGAAGAGAAGGAGAGAGAGAGAGAGAAAAGACGGACAGATGGACAGAGAGAGACGGACAGACACACCTCCAGAGATGCAAGCAACCAAAGCGTAGCAGTAACTCTAATAATAGTCAAAATTGATTGAATTTACAACATGTGAAAAAACATTATCGCTAAATTTAAAATGCGATATTTGAGCTTCTGTTGCATGAAGTTGTTGTGTGATTTTGGTTATTTGCAGTAAATAAAAACGTTCAACATGGGAACAAACTGCAACACGGTCGCTACGACTCCTCGTGTTTTTCCACGTCCTCACACGACATCTCCTTATCGCCGAACCCCAGAGTCTCTTAAGACCAAAGAGGTACCCGATCCAGTCAAAATATGGCAGCGATAACACATTCAGAGGACGTTGGAGAGGGGAGAAGACTCTAAACACGCTGATAATGAGTGTACATCCCGGAGAGCCCCTAGGTGACTCTCATTCCCTCCGCACACCACTAATCCTCACAGGAATGTCAGCAGAAATCACCGCGGACGATCCGACGAGGCGGCGCCGCTGCTGCTCAGTGGTTGAGATGTTCTGTTGGCTCTGATAGAAGCTGAGACGACCACGTCTCACACTCGACATGTCTGGAGTGATTTATAGGACAGATTTACTCCCTCAGTGTTTGAACAGGTAAGAGGAAGAAGAAGAAGAAGACTCTTTGATCTCTGGCAGTAACATCTATCTTTATCGAGTTGACTGAAAATACAAGATGTTCTTTATGCTAGCTGAAGAGTCCAGCAGAATTAAAGGTTGAATATGTAGAATCTGCATTAAAAGCTATATTATAAAAATAATAATACACCCACGGGGCGTTTTGAGGAGTACAGAATGAAAGTATTGCTTTTCCATGAAAAAATATATTTAGTCCGAATTAATTCTGTTCTGTTTCCATGGCAGCAGCCAATAGCGTTGGCCGTTGCTGGTTGCCAGGGTTGTCTGTTGTTGGGTGCAGCTACTGTAGGCTGGCACTGGGTGAAATGGAGTTTGCCAATCCTGCAGCTGAGTGAGCGGAGACGGGCTGCAACCAGAGTCACTATAGGCCGAGCATTCACTCCATGGACTGAGAGAAAGGAGATAAACGGCATTCAAACGCACCACAAATGGCTATGTTTCTCCCTGATCGGTAAGCTAACTTTCATCTTTACTTAGCTGGAACGGCTAACGCTAACTGTCAGTCAAACTCCTCTAATCCTTGTTTTTATGGTTTGATTTGCCGGGGGAATGGTTTCAAACAGGCTCAAACAACCCGACTGCTGGAATTATTTTTTGTTGTTGCGACTACGATCTTGAGACACTATAATAGGCCACTTCTGTGCATCGTCTTCTGCCTCCTCAGGGCGGACAGTGTGCCCTCTCTCTCTGCTGTGTGGATGTAAAAAGCGTAGAGAGAGTTGGCTGAAAGGATTAAGCTGGAGCTCAGGTATGGCCCGCTTTCCCCTGACGCACACTCGTCCGGCTCTTTAGCAGAGAGCAGGCTGATGAGCTGTGTGTTAGTGCGTGGCCCCTTGGTTCCTCTCTGGTTCACAAGCTGACATAAATATCCATACACACTCCCTCATTAATGCCAACCCAAGGCACACATGCACGCTCGCACACACACACACACACGTACCGTTACAGGGGCAGACGCTCTCCCATGTGTGCTGTGGGGTGATGTAAGCGGCTCTGGCGGTGGTGAAATGGCTCAGCCTCTCTGCTGTCAATCGGACGGCGTTCCTGCAGCCTCGCGGAGGACAGCCGGTACCCAGACACCCGTTGTGACTCACCCTTAGGATGCTGAGGCCCAGAGAGTCCTCGATGTCCGATATAATACCTACATGAAAGAGTTCAGGTTTTTCAGACTCGACGTTCAAAGGGACTCTTCATCTCGCAGGGATTACCTGACTCACGTTGTGCCCTAATTAACGACCATCCTCAAAAGTCTCACTCTTTTGAAGAAATGTACCTGATATCTCTTTGCTCTGTATTTCAGCCTAGTAGCAGTTCTTTTTTTCATTTAAAGCTCATTACTGATGTGTTCGGGGGCTCAGTTTAGAGAGATATCGAACTGCAATGTCACAGTTTGAACTTGATGTGAAGTAATTCCCAAATCTCCGCAGACCCGCTCCACCCTCAGCTTTGAAACCAGTCAACTTTCTATCAAAACTTTTTTGAAATCTAACTGCAACCAACATA
This sequence comes from Echiichthys vipera, assembly GCF_963691815.1. Classification (NCBI taxonomy): domain Eukaryota; kingdom Metazoa; phylum Chordata; class Actinopteri; order Perciformes; family Trachinidae; genus Echiichthys; species Echiichthys vipera. The sequence goes on from NC_139831.1 coordinate 3,280,461, forward strand.
TTGATAGATCCTTTGGTCTATTAAAGTGAAATTCCGGTGTAAAATCAGGGTCTTTTTTGGCAAAGACACACAAATAAGCCATCCACACAATTATTTTCGTGTAACAACTATTAACGGAGAAATCCCGAGAGTCGCTTACAGCCGCATCTGGCTAACAGTGATTAGCTCGGGACACTACGCTGAAGGCATTAAAACGACTTTTTTAATAACAGCAAACCTCTGCAGCAGCATGATGAATTCAATTCAATTTTATTTATAGTGCCAAATCATAACAAAAGTGATCTCAGGACACTTTACAGAGTAGGTAAAGACCACACTCTATGACTTATTTATGATTTACATAGACCCAACAATTCCCCCGTAGAGTACGGTGGAGACGAAAACCTTCCCTATAACAGACAGGAACTTCCCTACACAGAAAACAAAGCATCAATGGGCTCCTTCCTTTGGGATTGACTTTGGTAATCCACTGTAATGGACTTTACTATGAGAGGAGCTGGTACAGGGGCCAGTAGGTAAGTCTTTAAACTCTCTTTTAATAAACTCTGGGTTCACTAACTACGCTGTTGGTGCTTTGTTTTGTGTGTAGGGACTCTTCTCATGCTGCTGCAGAGGTTCGGTGTTATTTTGAGCAGGATTAGTGGTTAAAAAAGACGTTTCAATGCATTCACCGTGCTGCCTGTTGTGAGCCGCATTCGGCTGTTAGCAACTCTCCAGGATTTCTCCTTTAATAGTTTTTTGCCGAAAAAGACCATGGGATGATTTTACGCCGGAATTTCACTTTAAATGTCAAATAGTAGTAAAATAGTGAATGTCCACCAATGTTTCTCAAAGTCTAGGTGATGTTAATAAATGTGGTGTTTTGTCTCAAACCCAAATATCTCCATGTTAATATGATCTAAAGCAGAGAAAAGACATTTTTGAGACAGTTAAAATGTCTCAATATTTATCCTAAGCTAATTGATCACCTGCGAGCCTGTTGGTTGGCAGAGCCTGGACGAGTCCGCTCTGAGTCCTCCAGATGAGCAGGGCCTCCAGGACCTGGGCGTCAGGTAGCTGCTGCAGGCTGGCCAGGTGCAGCTCCTGTCTGGGTAAACCCAGAGCTTGTCCGAGGCTGCGCTGCAGGCCTCTCCAGTGGTCGCCCAGAAACTCTTCCGGTGACAACCCGACCAGCTGCAGTGTCAGGCCAGTGTCCAGCGCCCTCTGGTCAGCCGCCCACACGTGAACTCTGACCCCGGCCCAGACACTGAACTTCCCGTCAGTCACGCTGACGTTGAGGGAGTAGGAGCCCTCCTTCAGGTTTTCATCCGCCCAGATTTTGCCATCAGCGAAGTCGACAGAAAACTTCCCCCCGTCCGGAGATTCTGACACCAGGTTGTAGGTCAAGACGTCCTGCAGGTCCTGGTCTGAGGCATGGAGCCGGCCGATGACCCGGTTGGCAAACAGCTCGCCGGAGGTGGTGATGAAGACCTCCAGAGGCACGACAGAGGGAGGATACTTGCTCTGCTCGGTGACATTGATGTTGACCACACAGATGGAGGAGAGGGGAGGGTGGCCGCTGTCCGTCACCTGATGGGTACATGAACAGCAGATTAGACTCATGTCACACAATCTAAAGTGATGTACCTGCCCTGGGTTTCTTCCCTTGCTGCTTCGACCCCTGAGTTTTCCTCCGGGGATTAATTAAGAATCAACTTTTTACAAACTGCAGTCGAGTCACTCGTCAGGATGATCACAATATCCACGATTATCCTGATAATGGGAATTCACCACCATTCATTTATTGTTAAAAGTTTTGATCACAATCCACGATAAAACTTAACACTGTCCCGACTTGATTGAATAACCCTATAAGTATGTTGGGAACACAGGTGTGAGCTCCACATCCAAAGCTAAAGAGAAGATAATCATCTGCACCCTGAAGCCAAAGTCGAAGTTTTTAATCTCATCTGTGAACCCAAAGCAGCTCAGGACTCTCAGCTCATGAAGTCATTTGTGTCCCTCCTGACCCGCAGCAGAACACGAACATTAGCGTTAGTGCTTCCTCTTGTTGAATGGTAAACGGACTTATATAGCGCCTTTCTAGTCTTCTGACTACTCAAGGCGCTTTCACAGTGTGTGTCACATTCACCCGTTCACACAGACATTCACACTGATGGCGGTGGACATCTACAGACCATCTAATCTAACCATTCACACCACATTTACACACCCATGTGCAGCACAGGGAGCAATTCAGGGACCAGTGTCTTGCCCAAGGATATTTCGACATGTGGACCGGGGGAGGCGGAGATCGAACGGCCGATCTCTCGAATGGAGGACGACCCACTCTACCACTGAGCCACAGTCGCCCCTCTTGTATTCATCGGTGCGGCTGCCACCTCCCCTGACGGCGCTGTCAGCGACCGAGGCCACGAGGGACTCTGCGGTGCATCAGCGTTTTATCACTGAACCACGGTTACAATGAGCACTCTGTAGTTTTCTGTCACAGTGGGACGATGATGTGAGATTTTCATTTCTTTGGTTGTGAGATTCCAGCAAAAAAGAGGAAGAAGTGAATCTCAGGGATGAAATGTGAGGTTTCCCACTGAGTGAAAACCGCACAGAGGAGAAAAAGACAAGTAAAAGTGGAACAGGTGAAGACAGAAAGGGAGGTAAACCTGAATATAAATCAAAGTGAACCACCCTGTAATTACAGTGGTTTTCACAGCACTCTTACCTGGATCTTGAGCTGGTGATGGGGTCTGACCTTCTTCCTGAGCGGAGCAGAGAGCGACAGCAGGCCACCCTGGTCGACGTGGAAACGGCGGTCCTCGTTGCCGCTGATGATGTGGATGGAGAAGGGCGGGCCGTTCCTGGGCGTGTCTTTGTCCGTCACCACGAGCTGGAGGATGCTGCTGCCCGCTGACTCGCCCTCCTGCAGGAGACAGGGGGAATTAGTTCTGTTATTTTACTGTTTTAATTCCCAGTTTAAAGCAGCGGCTCTGCAACAGAGTGGACCGCAGTTCAGTTTAAACTGTTTTATGAAGGTCGTGATGTAAATGTACGGACGTTTAAGAGCCTGTAGGTTGTGCTGGTGTTTATTTTTACAGCAGTAAATACAGAGATACACTGAATATTAAGTCTGAGCCATTTGCTATCATCACATGTTGTTGCCTTAATTGTTTTTTTGGCTTCTTTATATCAGTTTTATCAGCAGTTTTTTTCAAAGTCCTCACTTTGGGTGCATTCAAGGACGCTAGAGAGTTAAGAGTCGTCTGCTGCAGCATCCAGATTCATTAACCTTCGTGGTTTAACATAGCTCATTAATACTTTACAGCAAGTACAGTACCGCCAAGAAAGGCTTCGGAAATAGTTCCTGCTGCTACTTTAGTACCCAGGGAAGGTAACTTTTAGTAACTTTGGCTAAAAAAAAACTAATAAAGTCCTCAAATACTTCACCATGATAGATTACCCATCCAAAGGCGTCTTAAAAGGGGCTGATTTCCATAGTCTGCTGACATTAATAGCACAAAGGTGCAATCTAAAAACTTACAGCATGCTTTGGGAGAAGGGCAGCAATTTGAAGTTAATGAGCTAAAACATGCAACTCCGCTGTGGTCTTTCAAATTTAATTTAGAGCTCGCATCACCAAACACAAAGAACGGCCTCATCGGAGTGCGAGGAAGACAGGAAGTGTGTAATAGTTTGATTCCCAGCGAAGGTCAGTGGTGGATCCGCCTTCCCTGCACAGGTTTTCCATGAGGAAACAGATCATCAGCTTCTCTTCCCTTCACTGCAGCATCACCACGATACCAGAGTTCCCAGTAGGGACTGAACTGGTCTTTTGCAGCTGTTATGCTTTATGTCCAGACCGTCGGCACTGATTCAGTTGGTGCAACAGGGGGTAATTATGAGCACCAGCAGGGAAACTGCACTGTGGACGCACCACATGGGGAGGATAAATGTCCAATAAAGTTAGAAATGTAGCTACGGCTCTAGGAATCCTGAGCGCGAGAGTCAGTGCTCAACACTGAATAACTTCCTCTTCACGCACTGACCGTGTGATTTCTCCACCTATGAACAAACAGATATCCAGTTATGCCTCTCAAGGTCAGGAGGGAGGAAACAGAAGGAGGACTTCAGGGTGCAGCGTGATGAGGTCTCACTGAGCTTATTCGTACCCGTTATAAATGAGCGTGAACTGATACTGAATTAACTGGCGCAAAGTAAAAACACTACAACACACAAGCCCAAAATCATTGTAACACAGGCGCTGTTGCAGTAAGTTAAGCAAGGCAACACACCCCAACAATTAACAACTAGACCAGCGGTGTCAAGCTCAAATTCACAGTGTGCCAAAATTTAAAACCGGGACAAAGCTGCAGGGCCAAACTCAATATCCACAAAAAAAAAAAAAAAATTGGGGGGCGGGGTGGATTAAGTTTGTCTGCAGAGACTGGTAGCGTGGATGCTCATGATTGTTAACAGAAAAGTAGACGTGTATGTGTTTTATACTCACAGACCAGCTCTCATAGAACCTGGATATGATCTTGCGGGCCAAATATGATTACACAGCGGGTCAGATTTGGCCCACGGGCCTGAGTTTGACACCCCTGAACTAGACCTTTAGAAAACACTGAAGTAAAAACAGCACAGACCAATGATGGACATCCGTGGTGAATACAAAACTAGACTGAGATGTCTTCCTTATACTCACTGTTTGAGTGTAGAGAGTTAAAATGTTGAAATACGTTAGAAAAAGTACCGTGAAAACAAAAGGTTAAATGTCACAGACTTCTAAAAAAGTTTTCTAAACACTTTACTTTCTAAATCACCTTCCTCAACAGAAACGTGTGGCAGATGCAGCGTGGAGCCGAACCGATCACCTCAGCCAAGTTAAATCCTGTTAAAGGCGGGAGTGAGGCACATTCACGTGGATTACTCGCGTGTCAGTGATGAGCACGACGGAGCAAAGTCAGCATTTCCAGGAACGAGCGGTACGTCGACACAAATTCAGTGTGATTTTCCACTGCGTTGTCCCACTCCTACATCCCCTTTGAGGACGTTCTACTGAATTACCCGTCCATCTGCTGCTTTAGGTGAAATACAAAAATTGCTACAACAAATGCGCCCGCCGTCAAAAAGTGTGTCCAATGGTGACGAATCGTAGAGGGAACATCTCCGCTGCAGCTGACCTGCAACACCTGACCTGTCTGAAAAATATGACAACTACTTCCAGCTTGTGCAATCAGGCCGGGCTGGCTGTGGACAGATGGGCCGATATCACATAGTTTGGATTCATCATCGCACGGCGCACAGGGTTTTTGGCTTGTGAAACCAGCTATTCTCTCACTGACTGAGAGTTTGTGAGGCGGCAGAGCTGCAGCTGAGGCTGAGTGATGGGGAGCTGGCACAGGAATCTGTAATTGTCAGTGAGGACGAGCCAGCGTGACTGAAACAACACTGCGATGGTTCTGCAAGAGGCATGAACACACACGTATGAAGACGCAAATATGTACTCGGGCATGGGGGCAACATCACACAGCGATGCAATCTTTCACACACGCACAGGAGGTAAATTGCTTGATTAAAGTTTTTCCACACCAGCAGACTGAAGGCCTTTACACAGTGCGTGTGTGTGTGTGTGTGGGGATGCGCCAAGCCCCCACCACAGCGATTTCCTGGTTGATCCAATACGGAAGTCCCAAAAGCTGCAGTAAGGAGCAGTTTCTCATTGACCCCCATGTTAAACAGGCCGTTTTCACAGCATCATTAAACCTGTTTAAGGCCTGGAACAAAAAACATTATAGTCTGTATGTTTAGCTCATATCTCCATGACAACACTGAGGGGGAGGGGCTAGTTTTTATTTTATTGGAGGTTAAAGTTTATGAATATTAAGGGTGTGGCCTCTTGAGTGACCCTCACTTCTCCTCAGAGGTCAGCCAGACGGACGTATCTCCGGAGATATCCCCCGGTGTGTAGAGGCCTTTATCATTTAGTGGTTTTAGGTGAAAGTTCGGCACTGATGTCCTGCAACAGGAGCAACACGTACTCAAACACAGACAGCAACAAGTAGAACAATTAATGTCCCTGCCTCTTTGATCCACACAAAGCTCAGAGACTCAGCCTCTCTGCAGAGTTTCCCTCTTGAACTCTCGGCACAGTTTGAATGAGCTCTGGGCGCCGCAGCTGTGATGGAGCAGCACCTATAGGTCTTCTGATGTCAGGAGGATATATTGATGGAGAATGACAGATATTCAGTGATTTCTCTCTCACTATGTTCGATCCCTAGAACATCCGTCTTGACATTCACAGCCTTACTGGAGGAATATCTGGACACTGACGTTGTTGTTTTTGGAGAATACCTACAAACTTCAGGTCCCCACATCATCACACATCATGTACAGATGAACTAAACTGGCTTTTTTACGGGCACGTCCATGTTCTGCTCACATTTATGTAAAAGTAATGTTTTCTCCATCGTGTTGTCAGATTTCACACATGAATGCGACTGCTGCTTCCCCTCCCTTAGGACACCGGAGGTTATTTGCAGGTGCTGATGAGCGGTTGATTCTTTACGAAGCCTCCTGGGTTCTTTTATTATTATTATGATTATTCTTTTTTACACATTGCTGCGTGACTTTTTGTTGATGCGGGGTGTTTTTGTGGGGGTTTTTTGCTTCCACTGCAGGCAGTGAATGTGACGGGTGTCTGAACACAAAACCAAATCTGTATTTTCCAACCGGAACACATTGCAATGAATCTGTCAGACGCACCCACAGCGGCCCGCAGGGGTCAAGTAAATTAATGAAATAGGTTAAAGACATAATAAGCGCACTTCTAAGTATTACTGGATACCACACATTTGGTGCATGCTCCTCCAGCATTCAGAACTTATGAGCAGAGGTGTTGGACATGTTCAGGCTGTCATACCTGCAGCAGCAGACTGTGGTTGACCCGGGAGAAGACGGGTGGGTTGTCGTTGACATCGGTGACAGTGATGGTGATGAGGACCGCCGAGGACAGAGGAGGATTGCCTTCATCTGCTGCCTGCACCGTCAGAGAGTAATGAGGGATCTGAAGAGAAGAAAGAGGTGATAGACACTTTTATTTCACTCTTTTCTTACGGTTTTTATTCGCATTGAAAGACACTGACCTCTTCTCTGTCCAGCGCAGTGCGGACGGTGATTTCTCCGCTGCGAGGGTGAATGGAGAACTGCTGCAGAGCGTCTCCACTCACTATGGAGTAACGCAGCAGATTGTTGATGGGACCGTCCTGATCAGTGGCTGTTACCTGGAGGTAAAGAAAGATGATAGATGATAGATGATCTCTTAATCCTATCATTTCCTAAGTGATGTCGGACAAAAGATCCACACATTACACTGATACCACCTGACCAATCCAATACGTAAGGTCAGAGGTCATGGTTATCTACAGCACCTCTCCCTGGTGCGCCCATGGTTAGATCTGCAACAGTTAGTTGATTCATCTGTTAGTTGTCAACTGTTGATTGATCGAAAAGGTCAAATTATCTGATTTCAGCTTCTTAAATGTGAATCGTTCCTGGTTTCTCTCCTCCATGATGACACTCAACTCAATATAATGAGTTGTGGACAAAATGAGACATTTGAGGACGTCATTTTTGGGTGTTGGGAAACACTGATCGACATTTTTCACATGTTTAAACATGATTAAGTCCGATAAACGTTAGCCCAATGTGCAAGAAATCCATCAGGTGATTGCAGTAAGTGCCCTCTAGGGAACCCTACACTCTGTGTCCCACTCCCGACAGCTGGTGCCCTTTTTATTGTTTTAATGTTGCTAGACCAGAAACACAAGCAGTGCATGGCGGCTGCCTCACTGACACTGCTGCAGCTCACGTGTGCCCACACAAGCACCAGTTGCTGCAGAAAGTCTACAAATATCTGCATTTAGGCTGACGTATTCTACATATATACACATCAACACAGCAGTGAAAGTGCTGCTATGATGTTTGATATGAATATCAAAAGATCATTCGCTTCTTTCCCTTTTCGCTGCGAGCATGACGAGTGAAAGTAGGTGAACCTTGAGCTGCGCTGCTCAGGCGGGCAGTTGGACTGCTCCAACCTGTTCACATGGGCGCAGAGATAAAAAGCAACAGGTACGGGGATGCAAACGCTGCTGACACTTTCATTCTGACCCAGTTATCAGACAGCCTGAGACCACTGATGCCCCAGATGCTGGGTAAAGACACGCCAGCCAAAGGTTCGGGTTAAAGGACAGGTTTGCCTGACGGGCTTTACACCCAAACTAGACACTGGTTAAGTACAGCAGAGGGTGTGTTTACCTGCACTGCTCTAACCTGATATCTTCAACACCTGTGTTTACATACAGTTGGTTCTGCTTCACGGTTCTAGCTTGTTTAAACTTGTTGTGATGAACTCCTCGTGTCAAAACACATCGGAGAGTTGTTGAAAACATTTAAACAGGATGCAGGTTGAAATATTCAACAGCAGATTGTTGCATTTGTTTTAAAGATGAACCGTTTGGGTTCACTAACTGACGCAGATGACTCATTAAAATGGAGAAGTCTTGCAGTAAAATGCTGTTTTTTCCTCTGTTATCTCAATGTAACAATAAATCCTGTAATTGTCTCCGCTGACAGAAGACCATTGAAGTTAAAACATTTCAAAGAGTGACACGCTGCAGTTAAATGGTGAAAACGGAGAGACGGGAGAAGAAAAATGTCAAATATGAAACCCAGTGATTACAGACTCGTCATCCAGCCGAGGTCTGACCATCAGCGAATCACTGAGCTGTGTTATTGCTGCGTTATCTCCGCGGCTGGCCTGACAGACGGAGGCTGACATGTTGTTGGATAGCTCTTTGTGTGTGTGTGTGTGTGTGTGTGTGTGTGTGTGTGTGTGTGTTTTAACACATCATTGACAGACTGCCATGTTGTTATTGTGTGTATGAAAGGATGAGTAAATGTGATTTTTGTGTTGGTGTGTAATTTTCTTTCCTCTTACCTGAATCATCAGCAGGCTGCAGGTGTCAGACGCTGTCATATTACTTACACGTGTATGTGTGTGTGTGTGTGTGTGTGTGTGTGTGTGTGTGTGTGTGGAATGAGATACTAAAATCAAATATATGAATGTAACACCTTTGCTGTGTATGCTGTGTATGCATGTGTATGTATGTGTGTGTGTGTGTGTGTGTGTGTGTGTGTGTGTGTGTGTGTGTGTGTGTGTGTGTGTGTGATAATGGAGAAATGTCCTTCAGTTAAATTGAACCATGGAAATCTATTTCATTTGAAGTCAATTCAGTGATTCAATTAAAGATTACTGATGTTTTTGCATCTGTGACGTATGCGCGTCGCACATGTGATGTGTGTGTCTGTTGAAGACTTCCTCATTCAGTCATTTCATCAATGTAACCTTCACTGCACTGTTTCCTTTCCCGCTGCTCTTACTTCTGCTTTGTACTGTAACTTTGTTTGGAAAGATGCGATAAATAAAGTTTATTGTTATTATAACGACACTCGTAACAGTTTATGGGCCCTTGTAAATCTTTTACACCGGTTTGTGACACACTTCGAGTCCCAGTGAAATGAAAAACACATTTTTTCCCAGTTTTAATCCAGTGTCCCCGTGTTAAATGTTAATTTATCTCTTGCTATTAACTCTAACAACGTAAGAGTGTTTTAAATCTAAATCCGAATGTTTGAGGACTCAAAAATGTATCTAATCAAATGAGACTTCAGGCGAACAGCTCGCCACAGGGGTCACACAACTGCACTTCACTTGTGCTAAGCTAACAGAGCGATGCGGAGAGAGATGGAGGGGACGTGTGTTTGATAATTAGAGGCAAAAAACACCTTGCGTTATATTCATAGAATCTGCGGTTACAATACCTAACCAACATTTAAGTTCTAAAACAACTTCACGCTGCTAAAATATTCTTTTTCACCCTTTAAAACATCTAAAACACTGCAAACATCTAAAACACTGCAGTATCTGTGTGAATACAAACACCAGCGCCCCTTTGTGCTCTTACCTTCATCACCAGGCTTCCAGGCGTCAGGTCTTCCGATATCTCCGCGCTGTTGTCGCCTCGTCCAAACACCGGCGCGTTGTCGTTCTGGTCCGTCACGTTGATGATTACCGTGGTGATGTCGCTCAGGGACGACTTGCCGCGGCTTCCCTCTACGGACAGGTAATACTCCCGGGTAACTTCGAAGTCCAGCGGGGCGATGAGGGTCAGGAGGCCTGCAAGACCACACGGAGAAGACTGAATTATTCTGAATGAAAAGTGAAAGAGGATGCAGTGTGGATTTAACCTTCTCGACTGGCTGAAAGTAAGATCTTTTCCACTTCTTATACATTTTCCGTGTTGCCCTTCCTTCTGAGCGTGTAGGAGGTTGGACACGACATGGATTACACTCTCCGATGACTTTGGGGTCAGAAGTGTTGTGGAAATGGATTTCCTCAATAACGATCATCAAACAGGATCAGCTTTTTCTCTGTGGTTCATTTTGACAAAGTATTTTCCTCTGCAGACAAAAATACGTTCAACCCTGCTTCCTCACAAGGCTCAGAGTTTAGCAGGAATAACCCCGAGCCCACTGGTGCTCAACCTTTTAGAGGAGGAGACCCCCCATCCAGACAGACAGGGTCACAAGGTCACAGATAGAACGAGCTAAGCCTTGGTTGGGAGACGTCTTTAGACCAAACAAAACATGCCTTAGAAATTAAACCCCCCTCTGAACTTCTCCCATCACAAGGTCTCTAACACAGGGTCCACACAGGCCAAGGTCTCTAAAACAGGGTCCACACAGGCCAAGGTCTCTAAAACAGGGTCCACATAGGCCAAGGTCTCTAAAACAGGGTCCACACAGGCCAAGGTCTCTAAAACAGGGTCCACACAGGCCAAGGTCTCTAAAACAGGGTCCACATAGGCCAAGGTCTCTAAAACAGGGTCCACATAGGCCAAGGTCTCTAAAACAGGGTCCACATAGGCCAAGGTCTCTAACACAGGGTCCACACAGGCCAAGGTCTCTAAAACAGGGTCCGCACAGGCCAAGGTCTCTAAAACAGGGTCCACATAAGCCAAGGTCTCTAAAACAGGGTCCACATAGGCCAAGGTCTCTAAAACCGGGTCCACATAAGCCAAGGTCTCTAAAACAGGGTCCACATAGGCCAAGGTCTCTAAAACAGGGTCCACATAGGCCAAGGACTCTATAACAGGGTCCACACAGGCCAAGGTCTCTAAAACAGGGTCCACACAGGCCAAGGTCTCTAAAACAGGGTCCACATAGGCCATAAAAACAGTCATAAGTTCGCTGCAAGAAACAGGATGTACAGAAGCACAGATATGCCGTTATACCGTCGTGAGGCCGTTATTTGAAATCTTTGAAAATTCGCTGATGAAATCCTTGACTGTAAAACAGTTTCTTCTCATTTGCAACCCAAACATTCACTGACTTTACAAAGCTTTGCCCTTACGAGCCAAATACTGTGGGAGTCATAAAACATGTGCAGGGTCTTGATGTTGTTTTTTGCAGCGTCTGCACCCGTCAGATTCACCAGTGGGTCTATCATTGCAAATACATGTTGTGTGGCTGAACGGTCTTCAGAGAGACACAACCTTTGTTTTAAATTCCAGTCACAAACTGGTGTTTTAGTTAAAGATAAAAAATAATGCACAGCACGTCCAGAGCAACTAAAAAACATGGCATCTGTATGTAAACGAGTGGATGCTGCTCTGCTTGACTGCACATGACTTTGCAATGCAGAATGCATATTACATACAGAGACAGACATAATATAGTGTTCAAAGTGGATGCTCTTATGGTACAGGCAAGGTGCTTTAGATGATAATATCCACCATAAGTCAGATGCCTACTGCGTGTGTGGTATTGTTTGACATATGTTGTCCCACCCGTCAGCTCTGTGACGCTGTGAGTTTAAACATCTCAGGAACTATAGCTCACTCCACAGCTGGCTCACGTCTTTGTTATCTGTCATCCACGTGGGCAGTTTAACCTCAATTCATGGCGGTGATAGAAGAGGTGTCAGAGTCCTTAAGGGGGTGAAACGTGTCATGTCCACTTGTTATTGAGTCACTCCGTTCAGAGGATTTGAAGTGCTCCTTTAAGAGAGTTCCTGTGAACCCTTGTGACATGAACAGATGGACCTTTGCCCCTCCTGCTCTTCCCCCTGTCCTCATTTCATCAACACAGCCTCGTATCTGACAAAAGACACACGTTTAACATTCACATTTAAGGAGCCGGGGTGTTGCGTGTGGCCATGAAAGATCTCCTCCATGTGCCTAAACCTGTTTTCCCTTTTCTCAGCAGGCTGGTGATCAGGCTGACACACCTGCAGCCGATCAACTGCCTGGTTGCCAACCTGCTATATAAAGCCAGCACGACCGTTCCCTCAGGAGACACAGACCCACCAGCACCTTTGTTCCCACATTATGATTTGTCAAAAGCTTTGATTTAGTAGTTTTTTTAATTTTTGGCCTGGAGACGGCCGGCAGCCTTCTTTCTTTGTTTAGCTTTTAGTTTATAATTTGGTTTTGTTAGGTAGGGTGGTTAGCACTGGCGCCTCACGTAATAAGGCTCCAGGTTTGCATCCCAACTGGGGCCTTTCTGCGTGGAGTTTGCATGTTCTCCCCGTGTCTGCGTGGGTTTTCTCTGGGTTCTCCGGTTTCCTCCCACAGTCCAAAGACGTGCAGGTGTTCGGTTCATTGATGACTCTAAATCACCCGTAGGTGTGAATGGTTGTCTGTCTCTGTTCGTCTCTATGTGTCCTGTGATAGACTGGCGTCCTGTCCAGGGTGGACCCCGCCTCACGCCCAATGTCAGCTGAGATCGGCTCCAGCCCCCTGCGACCCCGACAGGGACAAGAGGTTGAAGATGAATGAATGAGGTAGGGAGGGGGGCCAGCTTCGACGTCCCTATATGGGATGGCCTGGTCCCACCCCTCTATTCTTGCTGAGTTTGGCCGGCATCTCCAGGTCCCTTTTTGGGTTTGCTGATTTCTTATGTTGTTATTTCCTGGTGTTGTTTAATAAAAAACGTTAAACGTTCAATTTTCTTTGGTGTCCGTCTTTTAGGTTTCGGTCTCTAGTTTGAGCCACGAGTCAATTTATTCAATTGTTTGGAGGCCGTAACAAAGAAATTTTACTTGATTTTCTTCAAACCGATTCAAAAATACTAGACGAATCATCTAAAAGTTGACAACTACTTGATTAATCGTTGAAGCTCTGCTTACATTTACGACACACTGACTGTAAAATATCAATAACAACTAAAACTTAAGAGTCTTAGTTGGCGAGAACTCATTGGACCACTGCGTCAACGCAACATACTTCAGATACACTGTAGATGGGACAAAGCACAAACACGTTTCAGGGCGTTTCGGTTTCTACATCCTTTCAAAGTTTCACGTTAGAGTGGAAATGAGGCTCGTGTGTGTGCGCCCAGTTCTACACTTTCTACTGTTGTGTTCAAACTCTTTGGTCAAACGTGTTCGTATGTATCAATGTCATACCTTGCAAATAGAGTTTTAAGACTTTTGCATACTTTCTGTGGGCCTTGAAATCGATTTATCATCTTTTAATGCTTTTTAAGACGCCACACACACACACACACACCCTGAAACTGCTGATGTTTGTGAAGAAGGCTGTTGGTTTAAATCTCAGCAGGAGGCGTTAATGATAAATGTTCTTTCCTTTCAGCAGCTCCAACTAAAGTCTTTATAAAGGACATGTCTGGTAATATGCAATATTTTTTCTTGTTGTCAACAAATCCCATGAAAAGACCGAAACTAATAATGACCGTATCCTACTTCAGCCTCCGACCCCGTACAGGCACATCTGCTGTCCGTACGCTCGTACACAGATTTGTCTCGGACAGCGGTTTTGTTGGCTGGACTCCAGACTTCCTCATCGAGTGAGAGTAAATGGTCAAATATCCGCTGGCTCCCTCCGGGGGTGAGTCCTCTCTCCTCCACTGCACAAATTATACACTTAAGCAAACGCTGAGGTCTGCTGATGATGCAGTCACAGTGAGCTTGTTAACAGAGATGAAGTTTCCCATGGGGCCTTTTTTCTAAATCCGTGTCACGAATTGTTTTTAGTACCGGATGTGTCAAAGACCAAGGACACAAGCATTGATTTTTAGACATTCTCACCACTTAGTACATTAACTGAGGGCCAGAATAAAGACATAATGGAGTCCAACGAGAATTTAAGAACTCTACAAGACTATAAACACCAACAAGACTATAAACACTGACACTGATTGTAAAAAAGGCTGTGGTTTGGGTGAGTACATCCTGAACATGAACACCGGCCCCCAGGTGAAAGTCCTGTTGTTGGGGAGCCGTTCATCACCCACCCTCCACTAAAACACCAATTGTCCCAATGGAGACAATTCAAGTTATTGATTGATACTAACTAGTGTGCGTGTGTGTGTTAAAGCCTGATATATCTCATCATCCTAAATGTTATAAAATCTAGATATAATTTGACATTTAAAGTTAATATTCAAATTGAGTTTAGGCCCAAACGGCTGCCGTGGTTCAGGCTGGAGTTGGGTTTGGACAGCGGGTTCCTGCAGGGTCAGGCCTGGTTTTGGGCCTGATCGTAGCTCTTGCATGCTTATTATTGCTGTCTGCACCGAGAACACCGTCACATGGCCGACAAAAGGTGACTAACCACTTGGTTAGCATGATATCAAAGGCCGTGGTTTGGTTTAGTGCGTCCATCCTCGTATATAAAAGTCGGCCTGACAGCAAAAGAACACCGGCAGCTCCAGCACCTTTATTGAAAAATTGCAGTTCAGTTGCTAATTTTTAAACTTCGCAAAGTCATCCCTTGGGCCAGTTTGGACCCTTTGGCGGGCCGGTTCTGGCACACGGGCCTTATGTTTGACACCCCTGCACTAGAGCATAAAATGTGGATTATTCCGCAGATGAAAGTAGTCCACAACAAAAGCACTAAATCTCCCTGTTTGACTACTTTGTTTAATGAAAACACAGCACATGAAATCTGTATCTGGGGTTGGATCTTTGTTCAGAGGAGAGGAATCATAAAGTATCAAGAGACAGACGAACCCTTTGTTGGTTTCAGTCTTTTCATGGACAAAAAAAACATGTAATAAATAAATAACCCAGACTTATCCTGTGGCTTCCCAATCTTGCCGTCTTCTTCCGTCAATAAAACCTGACTCATCCGTCCCGAATCATGCACGTCTCACTGGGCAACAAACCAAATCCAAACATGTAATTAATGTTTGGATGCCAGCTCTGAAACATCTGTTTATTTGGAGACAGAAGAGCTTAATTGTTCTAAGTAATTCATGTTTTATTACAGCAAACAGGTCTGAAGAGGCAGGCTACCTCCGTTACTGAGCCCAGTGTACAGCCAGAGAGTATCTGTCTCGAGTGTGTGGGTGTTTTCTCGGGCTGCCAGCCAGTCTGCTGAGCCACACTTCATTAAGATAAAACAAAATGGGATCCAACAAAAACAACCATCTACCAACCCCCCCCCCCCCCCCCCCCAAACTAAACACCTCCAGGTTTCAACAAGTTAATTATTTGCACCTTGTAAACATCTTAGATCTCGCGTCCTTGATTTCTCTGCGATCGAGATGATTTGTGCACCCGGATTCAGAATGAGTCAGTGTTTGTTTTTCTCCTTTTTCCAGTGGGAGGAAGTTGGCTGAGCTCCAGTCTTTTCTGATGATCAATGTCCCGCGTCCATTCCTACGGTTCTGTGCGTTCTCACTCCGCCTGTTCTACATGTGCTTTCTACATTTGAGACTAATCTGAGCCCCTTTACACCTGGGATTAAAATAAACTCTGGGTGCCAATTCAATATGGTAATTTATCATCTTTCAGTCCTGATCCATTATCCTGATGAAATCATACATCAGCCTCAAAGTTCTACATGAATGACATGATTTTATCACACTACTGTATCACCAGCTGAACACAACAGCCGTCACCCTGCCTCATCTCATCTTCATCCGCTTATCCGGGGTCAGGTCGCGGGGGCAGCAGCTTTAACAGGAGACCCCAAACTTCCCTTTCCCGGGCCACATTAACCAGCTCTAACTGGGGGATCCTGAGGCGTTCCCAGGCCAGTGTAGATATATAATCTCTCCACCTGGTCCTGGGTCTTCCCCGAGGAACTCCTCCCAGCTGGACGTGCCTGGAACACCTCCCTAGGGAGGCGCCCAGGGTTCATCCTTACCAGATGATCCTGAACCACCTCAACTGGCTCCTTTCAACGCAAAGGAGCAGCGGCTCTACTCCGAGTTCCTCACGGATGCTGAACTTCTCCCCCTCTCTCTAAGGGAGACTCCACCCCCCTCCTGAGGAAACCCATTTCGGCCGCTTGTACCCGCGACCTGGTTCTTTGGGTCCTGACCCAGCTTTCATGACCACAGGTGAGGGTAGGAACGAAGATTGACCGGTAGATCGAGAGCTTTGCCTTCCGGCTCAGCTCTCTTTTTGTCACAACGGTGCAGTAGAGGGACTGCAGCCCCCGCTGCTCCGATTCTCCGGCCAAACTCACGCTCCATCGTCCCCTCACTCGTGAACATGATCCCGAGGTACTTGAACAACAACTTTATTGTCTTTGAATGTACGTCAACAAACAGATGAACAAATCTCCCTGAAACTTCATTGTTTTCTTCTCTGAACAAAAGTCTTTGCTCCGATTTTCAACTCTGCCTTTTTGTGTTATTAGTGTAAACATGTTCCACAATCCAGCAGATTTCCCTCCACACACACACACACAGACACACGCATACACACACGCACACGCACACAGACACCACCAGAGGCACACATTCCTTCTTTTGTACTGTAACAGTCATGTTTGTGCAGATAATTATGCTAATGTCAGAGATTTATTGTGGCAATTATTGCTGTTAAATCCTGCCCGTTGTGTCTTTAATGAAAGGGGAGATGTGCTTTATGTGCAGCAGCAGCAGCAGCAGCAGCAGCTACGCGGCTGCTCGTGCTTCCAGCTGCCAGCTCTCTATCAATACGGGCTCGCGTCGGCGTTTTGTGTTTTGCTCAAAGCGAGTCTGAGCTCATTCTGCACAGCGTGAAGCGACTCCTCCATCATCTTCATCCAGAAACAAGACTGGATGAAGGTTATTTGTCACTGTCGACATAACATCTCCGCTTCCAAAGCGCTGCATTGTGTAAAACACAAAAGTGCAAGTTTCAGAAACTCAAACCTGAATATTTTATGATTTCATCTGAATAACAGCTTTTCTACAACGAAATCTGTCCAACTCAACAAACACGCATCTGTCTGTTGCCATGGTCCCGTGGTCCTGTGTGCAGGTCTCTGCTAATGGTGTCGGTGCCTACTGCCGTGGTCCTGTGTGCTGGTCTCTGCTGATGTTGGTGGTGCCTGCTGCATGCCTTGCAACACTGAAAACAGCTGTGTTCAGTCCAGTCTAAGTTTCCAGATCCAGCGGTTTCAAAGCTCGTCAGACGCCAAAACACAGAGACATATAATCACACGTGAGAGGATTTTAAAAACTCTGGAACGTTCTCCCGGCGGCTACTGTTCTATCTCTCATCACAGGCTGTGATCTCAGGTAAACAGTTTGGGATCATGTTACTAAATCATCCACCAGGAACGTGCGTTTACACGTTTCTGATCGACCCGCGCATCAGCTCCTGCCTGAGCGAGGCCTCAGACCAAGATGATGATACGGACGACCTGCCTGAGGAGAGACGGCTCTTTTTAATCTCTTATTATTAAATTCAAGTTTCATAGACTTGCTTTTATGCAATTGAGTCTTTCTTTTTATTCTTTTTCTGTTCTTTTTATTGCTTTTCTTTGTTTTTTATTCATTGATTTTTGTTATGTTGATCGTTTTTATTGCTTTTTATTTGTTTTCTATTTACTTTGTTTGCATCTTTTCTCTTCCTGTTTTTATTTAATCACAATATTTGTATTTGTATATTTGCTTAACCCTCCATTTGACTCCATTTTATGTTGAACATCTCTAAATAATTACGTCTTCTCTTGTTTTTTTGCTTTATATTCATGACTTTTCCTCATTTTATGGGGACGACTCATAAAAAACCTAAAATTATCATGATTATATATATTTTTTTATTGTTCTTATCGTACATGTACTTGTGGCATCGGTGTTCCTTTGGGTCAGTTTGATAATCTGGATGATTTAATCATTATTATTATTGTTTATTTTACAATTCAGATATTATATGAGGTCAAATTCATGCTGCTGTCCTTGATAACGGACGTTACTTTCATTCCAGATGTTACAAATAACACAAAATAGCATTAAAATAACAGACTTACTTTAAAACACACACACAGAAATCCCTCCATGCAGTTTAACATCAGTGATATTTTTCATTCTCTTAAATAAAAACATAAAGTACCCGACTTCACTTGAGTCACATATTGATTTTGATCATTTTCCAGATGTTTAAATTGCTGCGGTCAAATTGACCCCAAGAATAAATGGTGTTAGTCAAATCTGAGGGCAACAGGAGGGTTAAATGACAATTATTACAGATAAATATCCCTTCTTCCCGTCCAACACGAGATGAATCCTTGTCCCTAAGATCATTTATAACTGGGTTCCAGGTACTTTGAA
This sequence comes from Echiichthys vipera, assembly GCF_963691815.1. NCBI lineage: Eukaryota > Metazoa > Chordata > Actinopteri > Perciformes > Trachinidae > Echiichthys > Echiichthys vipera. The sequence goes on from NC_139831.1 coordinate 3,299,094, forward strand.
ACCTTTTCAGGGTTCCCACTCTGTGAGAAATTATTTTCCAAGATATTTAAAGTATTTCTTCTTAAAAACGTTCATTTTAATTCACCGGTTGGCCGAGTAATGACACATTTAACCTGCTCACCGCTCCAGAAACTTGAGACTAGACGCTGAAAAGATCGTTGCAAGTCTGTTCCACTTGAGTTTCAAACTAAACGCACACCTACAGGTTTACGCACACATCACTACGTCTTACTTTATGTATTAAAACAAATTTTCACCTTTCAGGGTTTTAAGAAACACTTCAGCATAATATTTTCATGACCTGATCGTCATCATATGATGCGTGGAAGCCCACTCCCCTCGTACACAACACATCTGATAAGAATGGCTGATTTCAGGCAGTAAACGGGGCGGCTGTGGATCAGTGGGTCATGCTCCATTCGAGAGATAGGCGCTGTGATCCCCAGCTCCCCTGGTCCGCATGTCGAAGTGTCCTTGGGCAAGACACTGAACCCCGAATTGCCCCCGTGCTGCACATGGGTGTGTAAATGTGGTGTGAATGGTTGGATTAGATGGTCTGTAGATATCCACTGCCATCAGTGTGAATGTCTGTGTGAACGGGTGAATGTGACAAACACTGTGAAAGCACCTTGAGTAGTCAAAGGACTAGAAAGACGCTACATAAGTACAAGTCCAAGTCCATAAACCTCCAGATTCCACAGTCCCTGCTCCACCTGTTTGATAGATAAACCGCTGTTCCACTGGTGCAGCTTCACCCTTTTTGTCAGGGTGCGTGTGAACCCGGCTTTCGTGTTTGTCGAGCGTCAGATGACTTTGACGACTTGGTCAATTTTCTTTTTGTCGGCTGCTCATTTTTCTTGGCTCTATTCAGAGTCTTTGCACAGTGACAGGTTTTTTCTGTTAATGTGACAATCAATTTAAACTGCACATGCCGCTCTGTGACTCAGCCTCCTCCCCTGTCACGCTGCAGGGTCAGATGGGACGACGCTTAACTTTCAGTCAGAGAGAGATGTGGAGTCTCTAACTCTTCCCTGTGATTCACCGACACATTAGACTATCACGCTGCGTAAACCCCTGTCCATCTGCCACCTGCACTAAGATGTGACAAACCGTGCTGCGTCCTCTGATCCAGGGCCAGTGTTGATTTACTGTTCACACCCTCGGAGAGGCTCGCTGATGATGCAGAGTATCCATGATTTATTCCATCATTTCGAATCATTCTGTGGATTTTCAAAAACTCATAAATTAGCAACGAGTCGGTGAGTCATTCTCTTTTTGCGTCATGCAAAAGGGCAAAAAATCAAAGAAAGAGAAAGAACCGTTGATTAAAAATGAACCTTTACAAAAACAAGAGACGCTCTCCGGCCTGTATTACTCAGTGAGGAGTTAATTGTTTTTAGAAATTACTTCCAGAGTCAGTGTTGGGAGCCGTGGTCAAACCAAATCATTGTTTTTATATTAACAAGCTCAACCAATTAAAATGTCAGCAAGCCATTTCTAACCTAGATGTAAGAATCTGTTTATTAAAGGTCCCACATTCTGCTCATTGTCAGCTTCATTCTTGTATGTTTGGTTTTGACTAGGACATGTTTACATGCTTTAATGTTCATAAAACACTTGATTTAAGAGTCCAAAAGTCTGCTCTAGGTATCAAGGGTGTATCAATAAGTACATTCACACAAAATGAGACAACGACGACGTTGAAAAGCGCCAGAATTTAACAGAATAAAACAGAAAGAGCTTGATTTTCTGAGCGTTCACACTAAACGAACCCTCAGTGCAGAGGCTCCTGTCTGCTCGGGTTGGGGGGGTCTCTGTGGCGGTGCTCCCTGTGACCTTGGACTGGGATCTCTCCCGGTGTGGTTGGCCTCCCAAAGGTAGCTTCCTCTAGCCTCCTCTGTACCTCAGGTCTTGCTGCCCGGCCATGTCTCTGTAGTAACAGCTAGTGTTGGTGTAGGTGTGAGTCTGTGTATCTGTATGCCTGCATGGCTGTGTGTGTTTGTGTGAATGTGTGTATGAACGTGTATATATATGTGTGTGTGTGTCTCTGTGCATGACTGTGGGAGGGTTGGGTTCTTTTAACTTTCTTCTTCTGATTTTATTTGATGTTTCTCTTCTGTACATCTCTCTGAGGCACTTTGCGACACTTCCTGTATGAAAAGCGCCGTATAAATAAAGATTGATTTGATTTGATTTGAACGATCCTGAATACTGTTCTTTGAGCGTCAGATCTGTTATTGATTCTGTTATTCTCCTGTTTTGAAGAAAAAAATCCATATAGTGGCATATTTGGGTTCAGCCCTACCACAAATAAAGGTGTCAGCCATGTTGATAATAGAGCGACACATGGGCTCCGTCGTCCAAACCACTCTGTAATTCATCTGCCTCTGCCAGGATACAGACACCAACGGGTCATTGGCTAAACCCGTCTCATAAGTCTACTGCTGGACTGCTTTGAACTGGACTTTATCGACTTCATGACCTGATTTTATTACCATTCTGTTCTCTGTTATCATCTTATTTATTGTTCTCTGAGGCCACGGCTCTCAGCAGGAAACCGGTGGATTGCTTACTCCAGGTAGGGAATGAGTCCTGACCCCAAGTGAAGGAGTTCAAGGACCTCGGGATCATGTACAGAGTGAGGGGACGATGGAGCGTGGGTTTGGCCGGAGAATCGGGGCAGCAGGGGCGGTGTTGCAGTCGCTCTACTGCACCGTTGTGACGAAAAGAGAGCTGAGGAAGACAAAGCTCTGGATCTACCGCTCAGTCTTCGTTCCTACCCTCACCTGTGGTCATGAAAGCTGGGTCATGACCCAAAGAACCAGGTCGCGGGTACAAGCGGCCGAAATGTGTTTCCTCAGGAGGGGGGCTGGAGTCTCCGTTAGAGAGAGGGGGAGAAGTTCAGCATCCGTGAGGAACTCGGAGTAGAGCCGCTGCTCCTTTGCGTTGAAAGGAGCCAGTTGAGGTGGTTCAGGATCATCTAGTAAGGATGAACCCTGGGCGCCTCCCTAGGGAGGTGTTCCAGGCACGTCCAGCTGGGAGGAGGCCTCGGGGAAGTCCCAGGACCAGGTGGAGAGATTAGATCTCCACACTGGCCTGGGAACGCCTCGGGATCCCCCAGTTAGAGCTGGTTAATGTGGCCCGGGAAAGGGAAGTTTGGGGTCCCCTGCTAAAGCTGCTTTGCAATCACTAAAGTCAACTTCTCTGAAACTGGTGTGGCGTGGGGGAACGGTGGAGTTAGCCAGCCTCGCTAACTAGCCGGCCATTCGCTGGTTGCTTAGCTGCTGGTTGCAGCCCCTCAATCTACACTACAGCCCCACACAACAGTGCTGAGACCGAGGTTCTGTGTGAAACCTCATTATTACAGCCACAAATGCTGACTCAGCCATTCAGGCTGCTCGGCATCTAATACAGAGACACTGTATAAAAAGGCCGCACACTGACAGTGAAGTAAATTGGGTTATTTTGTCCGTGACACTTGGTACTTTAAGTGTAAATTAGAAACAGAGTCAGTTCACACACGCACGCAACGCGCACACACACCCACACGCACACACACATACAGTCTTCCTCTAACAGTTACATTTTGCATTTTCTTTACAGTTTTTTGACACTTTACAGTTTTGTTCGTCTTGTTTTATTTTTTATTTTCTACCAACAATTGAACCAAGAATCTCAGCAACATCGCCAAGTCTCACGTATTCCTACCGGTGTCTGTTTATTTGTCCAGCAGTCCGAAATTCTGATCAGCAGGTTTTAAGCTCTCCAAACTTTACAAACACTCTGCTCTCCCCAAAATAATGAAACCTAGCGCAGTGGGCAGTGATCAATGAGTGCTGCTCTTTCATGAGTTATCGGCAGGGAAGCTGTGAGATGGTCCCACGCGGTCCGAAGAGGCAGACTGTAATTCACTCACAAACTCGGCATGTTTTTTAAGTCCAGCAGAGACGGACGGAGCTACGGGAAAACTCAACTCAGACGGCTTACTTCCTGTCAGAAGCCCAACGCTCTGATCTCTGACTTTAAGGGGAAATAATTGTGAAAGAACGATCATGTGTCCGACCATTTTCTCCAGCACAAAGACGTACAAATAAGACACTAATCACAATACTGAACTATAATGAAGTAGACAGAGAAACAGACGGGAGGGAGCTATAAAGGGAGTATCTTCTTCTGTTGCATATTACATTTAAATTAGATTAAAGCATTTAAGCTTTTATTATTGTGTCATAAATGAAGACGGCACTGGAACAAACAAAATGTTTTCTTTTCAGTTAAGGAAACATGGCACGACCTAATGGAGAAGATGGTTTAAGAAATGCAAAATTAAAGCTGCATTAAACAGTATTTCTATTATGATAAAATGTCAAATGATTATTTGTAATGTGAAAGAACTCAGTCAGAAGTGATGATGCAGTTCCTCTCAGCACAACGTAGCGTTTTTGCATCTTTTAGCTCTTTGTTTTTGGTTTTACGGACGACGACTTCACTGTTTTGATTCACTCTCATGGCTCTCGTCAGCGTTTTCTCCAACAGCAGCAGCTGTTTACAGCAAATCAGCTCGAATCAAGAACAGAAAGTGCACCGGGCTTCGAAGACAATTTGACAACGTGGCTAAACCGCGGAGACGCAACCTGTGAAATGTCTCATTTTACAAACAGAATTTACTCCATTCGGTCTGACAGCATTTGGAAAGTCTGGGAGAGCTTTGTGCTTCCTGTCCACCAAAACACCAGACGGACACAGTTAAGGACCAGTTAACCGTGGCACTACAGTCCTCACGTCTGTGCCCCCAGGAGGCATCACTCTTTCACACCTTGTTTATTAAAACATGACACTTGGACAGACGTTTCCGGCTCCTTTCCTTTTCTGAGTTAGTCAGGACGCCTGGCTTTGGGTACACACAAAGAGCACAGAACAATCCACAGAAGACATCAAACAAGTGTCTTCACAGGACGAGCAGGAAGTCCTCACGATGAATAAACCAACCTTTAAAATCACTGCATTGCCCCTTTAAAGTAAAATTATAATGCTCCTTGTGAAACTTTCTCTCATTTGTTAGTAAATGTGTAAACAAAGACACGTAAAACACGTTTCTCACCTGTTTGTGCGTCCAGCAGGAAGCGTCCGTCCTGGTTGCCGGACACGATGCGGTAGACGATGGGCTCCGGTCCTCCGCCGTCTCTAGTGAGGGCCGAGACACTCAGCACCTCCGACCCCACCGCCAAGGATTCTGGGAGCTGAGCTGTGTACTCTGAGCTCAGGAAGACGGGCTGGTAGTCGTCAAGGGAGACCACGTCCACCGTCACCGTGGCGACGGAGTAGAGGTGACGAGGCAGGCCGCGATCGGTGGCCTTCACCTTCAGCTCGAAGGTGGGCGGGGTGTCGGGGGTCAGGGGTCGCTCCAGCCGCAGGATCCCCGAAAACTCGTCCAAAGAGAAGTAGCCGCTGTCGCCCGCCAGGAGGGAGTACCTCACCTCGGAGTTTATACCTGGAGGAGGCGAAGACCCAACACAACACTTTTAACGTGACAGATCGGAGAAAACACATTAGCCAAGACGTTGCTGCTGTTATTGAAACCACATCTGTATTCCCACAGGGTGTGTTTGTCATCAAAAGGGAAGACATGATGAAAAAGCACAGAGAGGGAAACACAACAACGTCACAGAAGAGTGCGATTAAAAGATGAAACGCTGTTGATGTTAAAGAATCTTTTATACCTGTGCCAATAAACAGAGAGTAAAGAAACGGGATCACACGCAGGGCTGGGTAACGTCACAATAGCCACAGGTGCCGATACTTAATATTCTTTTATTATTAATACGTAAACACTCGACCAAGGTAATACGTTTAATAGTTTATTCTAGAGGCTTTTACTTTGGAGAATCTCTAGAGTGATAATAACAGTAAAAACTGTTTGTTTGTCGTTAGATATCAGTCATTTTAAGGATTAATGAAGCATTGTGTTGTGATTGGACCTCAGTCATTTAGAAATGTAGCTATTTTAGATACAAATATGGGACTTTTACTTTGGAAAATCTCTAAAGTGATACAGTAAAAACAGCTTTTTCAGCATGTTTGTTGTTAGATATCAGTCATTTTAAGGATGTATGAAGCATTGTGTTGTGATTGGACCTCAGTCATTTAGAAATGTAGCTATTTAAGATACAAATTTAGGACTTTTACGTTGGAATAGCTCTAAATTGATTGATTTCTTTCCGCAGCATGTACAGTTTATAGTCAGAGATGTCCATAACTGAAATGTGTCGGCCATATTTGGAATTATTTATTTTTTTCCAGCAACTAAAAAATCTTTGTGCTCTTGATTTTGAACTTGTTTTACTCTGTAGCACTTTTGGGATTAACTGTAACAATGAAAAGTGCTTTACAAATAAAATGTATTATATTATTATTATTATTATTATTATTATTATTATTATTCCCCCAGTGAATAGATTCAGGCATTAAAAAAACATTTTTAAAGAAAATGGTTTAGAAAAACTAACGATACTTAAGTAAATCGATCACCCCCCGGGCCCTAATAAATGGTAAATGGACTTGTACTTATAAAGCGCCTTTCTAGTCTTCTGACTACTCAAGGCGCTTTCACAGTGTTTGTCACATTCACCCGTTCACACTGACATTCACACTGATGGCAGTGGACATCTACAGACCATCTAATCTAACCATTCACACTACATTCACACACCCATGCGCAGCACGGGGAGCAATTCAGGGTTCAGTGTCTTGCCCAAGGACACTTCGACATGTGGACCGGGAGAGGTGGGGATCGAACTGCCTATTTCTGGAGTGGAGGACAATCCACTCTTCCATTGAGCCACAGTCATCAACTGTCAAGTGTTTAAAAGGCAAATATAATATGATATAATTAATATCTCACTGCCCATATCTTGTAGATGTCCAGCACAAGTGGGGTGTGTTCAAACACACGTGGAGCACTGCATTAAATGTCCTTTGTTTTGTCTAAATTTAGATCAGACTTGAAGGAATGATCCTTTTTGGCACGACGTGCTGGTGTATCCTCTATTTTTAAGTTTTTTTTAGAGGCTCCGATACCCCTCAGATTCTTAAACACACATTTTTAAAGTCATTTTTCATTCAAACCTGCCAGAAGATGCTGTTCCCTGCCTTTTCAAATGTGGATATTTCCTGGTTTAATATGTTAAACTGAATGTCTTTGGGTTTGGACAGAACAAGACATTTAAAGACATTACCTTGGGCTGTTTTCACTGTTCTGCTGTGGTGTACTTAAGTCACATAAACAAGGCCCACCTTAAAAAACAATATCATATACAGTATATGGCTAAACTAGGTTTAGTTGCTGCTTCTGTGTCAGTACGAGCTGACTGATGACGTTCAGATACTGTGGGTAACACACTGACTATCCCCTATCCCTTTAATGTAGTTTTGATAAATAAAAAAATAATAAAAGAAATGTTCATTAGTCATTGTTGTCTGTGAAAAAGTGTTCTGTGTAAAGAAAGAGAACAAGCTGCTGCACATCTGAAGGAGTGGCTGACCTGCCCACCTGTGTGTGTGTGTGTGTGTGTGTGTGTGTGTGTGTGTGTGTGTGTGTGTGTGTGTGTGTGTGTGAGAGTATGCATGTGCGTGCGTGCGTGTTTGTGGTACTAGTCTATGCATGGGCAGCATATGTGTGCCTGCATGTGTGTGTGCGTGTGTGTTTGTGTCTGCGTGTGTGTGTGTGTTTGTGTGCGTGCGTGTGTGTGTGCGTGTTTGTGGTACTAGTCTATGCATGGGCAGCATATGTGTTTGTGTGGGCAGCATATGTGTTTATGCGTACGTGCGTGTGTGTGCGTACTAGTCTTAAGCATATGTGTGTGTGTGTGCGTACGTGTGTGTGTGTGTGTGCATGTGTGTGTGCGTGCATGTGTGTGTGTATGTGTGTGTGTGCGGTACTAGTCTTTGCTTGGGCAGCAAATGTGTATGAGTGCATTTTTATCAGCCCTCTTGTGTAAACTGACTATTCACGTGTGATTGTTGAACACCACACACACACACACACACACACACACACACACACACACACACACACACACACACACACACACACACACACACACACACACACACACACACACACACACACACACACACACACACACACACACACACACACACACACACACACACACACACACACACACACACACACACACACACACACACACACACACACACACACACACACACTTCCTGAGTGCTACTGAGGTTTCAGACGAGGACACAGCCTCTTCTACTTTTCTGTGACTCTGTTTGCACCTAAAAAACGACCAATCAAAGGGGCAACACATGAATAAAAGATCGGAACAGAGGAGACGAGTTCAGATTTGTTCAGTGCTAAAACACCGACGTGATGATAAAGACGGTGGGATCAAATTCTGCGCTGAAACACACAAACGGAATAATAAATCTGTGAGTGTGATTAAAAAAACAAGAGGCTTACATGAATCACAGGGAAGAGACGAAGAAGAGAAGCACAGAGAAACAAGGACAAAAGAACAAGGATGGAAGAAACTAAATAAATCGTGTTGGTCAGCAGTGTGGGGCAAGTTACTTAAAAAAATGTAACATAAATAAGTTTGTGATTGGATTTCAACGACCTCTCTGCTTTGGTTGCCTTGGTAACACCATAGGCTTCAGTAACCACGTAGCTACGCTGGTGTTCTGACTCAGCTTTCGCGGAAGCACGAGTTAGCTAGCTAACTAGCCAGCCAGCCGCTACATTAGCCAAATTAACCACTAAATGTTTCATCCACAGCACAAAAAAAGCACATCGCCGTGGGAGATGAGTGACGGCTTTGTTTGGCTCATTTTCTGTTAAAATAACGATGAATGAACTGGGAATGACAGCGTGGTGGAAACTGCGAGGTAGCCACTCGCTAGTTAGCCGCCAGAAAATGAGCCGAACAGCAGGACTCTGATTGGCTGTGGTGGGTATTTTGTGTCCCTTTCCAACTATTTTCATAATTGAATTAATCGATTAGTTCATGGGTGTCAAACTGATCCAGTAAAGACTGACTGGACTTACTCAATCACCTGAACTGTCTTCACACAGTCGATTTGTTGGACCAGGTGTGTTTTTGATTGGTAGGAACGAAAACCTGCAGCCACACACACGGCCCTTTACTAGATCACTTTGACACCCATGGATTAATTGCTGCAGCCCCCGTGGTTACCACTCTGTATTAAAATTGCCCGCTCATGTTATCAATAGAGTAACTTTGTCTCTCAGTTAGCTTAGTGTTAGTGTGAACACTCCCCAAGTCCCTCGACTTCCCTAGACATAGATTACATTCGACTTATCTCCTTTTCTCTGTAAACTGAAAGTAATGTGAGTATAATCTATGTTGTTCTTGTATTTGTTTTGTCTTTTATGTTTCTTAAATGGCACTTTGTGTCTGGAAATCAAGTATAAAGTAAAGTAGAACTATTTAATGGAGGTTGACTCTGGCCAGGAAGTAACATGTTACATTACTGTGGCTCAGAGGAAGAGTGGGTCGTCCTCCATTCGAGAGATTGGCGATTCGATCCCCACCTCCCCCGGTCCACATGTCAAAGTGTCCTTGGGCAAGACACTGAACCCTGAATTGCTCACCATGCTGAGCTTGGGTGTGTAAATGTGGTGTGAATGGTTAGATTAGATTAGATGGTCTGTAGATGTCCACTGCCATCAGTGTGAATGTCTGTGTGAATGGGTGAATGTGACAAACACTGTGAAAGCGCCTTGAGTAGTCCGAAGACTAGAAAGGCGCTATATAAGTACAAGTCCATTTACCATTTACTTTGTTACTGCTAAAAGTAACGTATTACTGAAACACATTAGCCCCCAACACTGCTGGTTCGTTTCACTACTACAGAACTAAACCAGGAGCTTTTGTGAGTTCGTTTCCAGTGTATGAGAAGCCAACATGTTGATTTCTAGGAGGTTTGGCTTTATGTTTAACATGTGAGCGTGCTAACATTTGCTGACGATGCTGGATGAAAAGCTTTTTACATTTAAAATGACCTGTTGAGTAGAACGCGACGCTAATGCAGACAGGGTTAAGCGTTCAAATCCCTGAGCAGCTAATGGCACAGCTGGATGACACAGCGGAGTGGTATCAGGTGGGCGTTTCAGAACGCTAAGCTCTGTTGGGAACGGCTCAGTCTTTTATTATGTTGGGAATTATTCATACTGTACCAACACAAAGGCGAGTCTGTGCATCAGGCTTTAGTAGAGTTAAGGATCGCTGATACTGAGACCGAGGTGCTTGTTCTGACTTGACAGGAACATTATGATGCTCTCTACGGTCTAACTGTGTCGTACTCGCAGCAGCCAACATTCAAACACCCACCAATGTCTGGGTCCTTGGCGTATATGACGGCGATGGGAGTTCTGACAGTGGTGTTGTCGAACACGGTGACTTCGTAGTGGCTGGAGGAGAACTGGGGCGGGTTGTCGTTCATGTCCTGGATCGTCAGTCGGATGTCCGCCTGACACGAACGCCCCCCACCGTCCGTCGCCTTGGCCACCAGGTTGTACTCGACGTCCTTCTCCCGGTCCAGTACGGCCAGAGTATACAGCTGACCTGAAGACGGAGACAACACTGAAGCACTGAGCACTGAGTGCGTATATTGCATTTCTACTGAGGCAGTTTTTTATTTATCTGCCCTGACTGGAAAGCACTTTGGGTCAACTTCTCCTTTTTTTAAAATGTGCTATAATAAATATTATTATTAATATAAAAAAGTGACTTGACTTCACATTCAAAACCACTATTAAATAAATCATATTACAAATATGAATATTTATGTTTCCTTCAACACACTGTTTTTATTCACAGCTTCATATTTAATGTTTTGTTCCTAATTATGTCTCATTATGTCAGTAAAAAAACAACCGTACCAGCAACACAGTGAGGCTCAAATTACTTTATGAATGAAAAATAGGGGGATAACTTGATGCATTAATATGTGAGCAATACGGACATGTTGTCATTGGTCAACGTGGAGCAAATTTTGGTAGTTCAATCCATAAGAAGGGATCATAGTTTATGATATGAGGTGGTCGGAGGGGCCGTAGGCGCTGATTGGCTGCCACGCTTCCGTCAGTCTGCCCCAGGGCAGCTGTGTAGTTTACCACCACCATGTGTGTCTGTGTGAATGAAAGGAACCTGGACTCTGTAAAGCGCCTTGAGCACTGAGAAAGACGCTATTTATATAGCCATAATAATAATAGCATTCTAAAAAATATGCTTTGTCCGAAATCCTTCGGCTCACTCAAGGAGCTCCGTTAACATCTGTTGATACTGGTTGTTATCTACAACCACTCTAATATGTCAGCCAATCAGGAGGCACTGAAGACATGAGAGAAATATATTATGACAGAAATAAAGTGTGATGGATGTCAGTGAGAGAATAAAAGAAGTCTTTCCAGCACAGAGCCGGTCTGAGTGCTGATGCTATCACCAAGTCAAACACTCAGCGGCGCTCACTAAGAGGGGGCGGGCTCCTGTTTTGACCCCAAACACACGCCGTCATACCTGTCCTGTGGTCGAGATGGAACTTGTCGGCGTCGGGTCCGTGGAGGGTGTAGGAGATCTGCCCATTAGCTCCCACATCTGGGTCTGAAGCCGAAACCTTCAGCACAAACATGCTGGAGGGCGAGTTTTCCATCACCGCCTCTGTGTACACCAGCTGGAACGGGAGGGTAATAACAATAATCAGGGCCTTCCATTTCCATGGCACTTTTCTGAGTCAAGTTACGGAGCGCTCCGCAAATGATACGATCTGCTACAGCGGGCTGCAGTAAAGACCAGAACAGAGGTAGTTTAAACATTTTGGCACTGGTCGGGATCCTTTATTAGAGCTGGATCTGAAGCAATTGAACGTTACATCAAGGGTTACTGTCAAAAGTGAGAGTTTTAAAATGAGGACAGTCGTTACTCAGCCTCCATTAGTGAACAAGTGGCAGAGCGACCCCCTGATTGTAGGTTTAACACTTCAGTGCCAACTCCCTCCTGTCTACGTGTCAAAGTGCACGGGAAAGCGAACCTGAACTTGCTCCTGAATGCAGAGATACATTTATTTTAAAGGACAAATTTACTCTTTTATTTAAGTTTTTCAGGTTTGTACTGAAAAGTTCGAGGCTTCATTCATAACTTTGACATTTAAATTGTAACTCAACGTTTGAATTCTGTGTTTACTGAAGTCTACTGATTCAGATTGATCCTCTTATTCCTGCACAGTGGCAGACGAAGGTGAGGATACATAATGATCCTATTAGTATTATACTGTTTGTAGAATTAGACTCCAGTGTTGGTTGATTGTTTTCAACTGGTGTGAACAAAACATTTCCAATAACATGGAAGGATTTGATTTAAATCCCTCTTGTAAGCGTACATCGCTCACTTCACTTTCTTGTCACGGTGCAGAAGCTAAAGACACTCCAACTTCCTTTAAATAACTTGGAAAAGTCCGCCAAGTTGCTAACCTCGTGAGTCCATCCTGATCTCCTGAGCTCTGTTGTATTTCACTCACACATCCATCTGGTAACGTGCGGCGGAGAACATCAGGAGCCAAGCGACCGAACCAATCAGCGTTGGTTTTGAGGCGGATTTAAGTGTGACTCAACGAGAAGCGACTGTTGAGTGTAAACAACATGGAGGCTTCCACGGATCAGATGAGCAGCTATGGAGAAAGCCGCTCACTCACTCTTTGTTCTCTGGATCCTTCTGTTGAATCTGGACCGGGCTCCTGAAATTGGGCCTTTGATCCGTAAATTCACGTTAAACACAAAGGGAAAATCTCCTTTACCCACATGTTGTTTCCTTTCTGAGCTTTGCCTCCACGTTGTTAGCACGTCACACGCTTCAGGGATCTGATTGGTTGGTTTGACCCGTATGTTGGTGACAGACAGATGGTTTATCCAATCAGAAACCAGTATTTTCACCCCTTCCCAAAAGATCTCCAAACCAGAGTTCAGATGGATCTGCTGAGACCATGAGAATCCATCTGGAGGAGTCAGTTTAATAAATTTGCCTACATTATGGATCAGATCATGTGAGCTGCCATACCAGTATTTTACCTCTTCAGAAGCATCTAGATTAAATTTTAAGAACATTACTTTATCGTCAAAGCAAGCCTGACATTAGTTTTGTTGTTGTCTGTTCGAAACGAACGAGAGTTCAGATGTATGTGCTGAGACAATGAGAATGAATCCATCTGGAGGAGTGAGGTCACGGTGACGTTGCAGCTCAGCGCTCCAAACATCACCACATCTCTTCTGTGGAGTGCAGAGACGTTCCTCTCAGAACTGATACTGACATGTTTTGTGTTTTGTGTCGGCGCCGCAGAATAAAATATGAATGGAGAAGACTGCTGACACTGCAGAGGTGGATGTACTGTATTCAGCTATCACAGCTCCCATCCTTTATAATATATGTGCGCACATGATGGGGGGTTATAGTTTGGAGGGACTTCTAACCTGATAACATCCCATAAATGACTTCAGGATAGTAAAGTTTTTACAATACTTCACTAACACACTCCAGTGAAACTAATGGGGCTCTTTAACAGTGAAGGTTTCAGGAGGCTGCTGCATCAGTCCTTGTAAATGAAGACTTAATTTAATGAGACATTATTGGTACGAGGAGAGAATGAAATAAACGCTCTGTTAACTGTTCCCAGCAGCCACAGAGATAATTATACCGAGCACCTGCGGAGCGTCTTCTGACAATGAGAGCAGTGTGATGAGAGAGGATCACAGCTCACCTGGTCACACAGCGGGCTGTTGTCGTTGATGTCCAGCACGTGGACCTCCACGGTCACCGGAGCCTCGGACTTCCCGTCGGTGGCCGTGACCTTGAGCGTGTATCTGTCTTTGGTCTCTCTGTCCAGAGCTTCCTTCAAGATCAAACCCCACTCGCCCTCGTCCTCCTGGATGATGGCAAACTGGCCCAAAGGGTCCCCGTCTGCATGTGGGATGAAGAAGTGAGTTATTTATCTTAATTCTAAAGTATGTTTAGTTTAGTGACAACATCAAAAGGGTCGTAGCTACGTTGTAGTTGTAGAAATCATGGAGAAATATGAACAAGCAGCTCATGATCAGTTGATTTTAATGAATTGATTGACGCTAATCTCTTGTTGTAACTGTCTCTAGACAAATGTAGATAAAAATAAAGTACTGAACTGCACATTTCTAATCGACGATGAATCAATACAGGGTTCCTTTACATTTTCCATTTCACTCAAATTTTACAGACTTCTCAGAGGATTTTTCAGTCAATATTAAGCGTCTAAAACCAGTTGTTTGACGCTTATCACGTAAATAAATGGTTTTAAAATCCAACTTTTAACACGCATGTTGAATTCTGACTCTGTATGCCATTATAATGACGAGGCATGAAGCTCATTTAGGTGAATGGACGCCAAACTGAGCATTTTATTCAAGCTAAATGCTCAAAGAGTGAGATTAACAACTGTGAAGCTGTGACACTACAGACAGGAACAGTAGAGATGGACATTTAACCAGGAACTACAAAAGAAAACACAAGTCTGTGCTTCACTGGCTTTAGATGGAGTAAACACACTGTAAATACATAAATGAAATAATAATAAATGAAAATAAATCATGAATAATATGTAGACGACACGTATGAAAAAAAATCAATAAATGAGATTCGCAAGGGCTACACGGTGGGGTGGTGGTTAGCACTGTCGCCTCACAGCGAGAACGTTCCAGGTTCACATCCCAGCTGGGGCTCTTCTGTGTGGAGTTTGCATGTTCTCCCCGTGTCTGCGTGGGTTTTCTCCGGGTTCTCCCGTTTCCTCCCACAGTCCAAAGACGTGCAGGTGTTCGGTTCATTGATGACTCTAAATCACCCGTAGGTGTGAATGGTTGTCTGTCTCTGTTCGTCTCTATGTGTCCTGTGATAGACTGGCGTCCTGTCCAGGATGGACCCCGCCTCACGCCCGATGTCAGCTGGGATTCGCTCCGGCCCCCCCGCGACCCCGAAATAAGCGGTTGAAGATGAATGAATGAGAATCGAAGTCGCAGGGTAACCATGGTAACCCGGCACCATTCTACAGCCAGCTTGATTAGTTTCATATCATCTACAGGTCGGCTTTGTTGCGTTAGTAAACTTGTTTTGATTTGTAGATATTAATATATTTTATTATAGAAAGTGAGACAATAGTCTGGAAACAACACAAACATTTTTCCAAACCCTTTTTCCTTTTTCCATAATTATCCAGAAATGGAAATGACTCAAACTAAACTCCATACTTTTCCGTGCTGCGCGGGAACCTTGTCAATGATTGTTGTTATTGTTGTTCCCTTTGCACTGAAGGTGCGACAGAAGTCACATTTGTACTCTCTTTGTGATTCTCTGATTCATACAAAGTTTTTCAAATCCACAGTTTTCTGATTTAATACGCCAAAAACTTTGTGAACCACTGCCACGTTGTTCCTGATGAATAATTCAGTAATTTTGTGATTAGCATTTAGATTTTTGTTTCTGTGAGAACATTTGAACAACAGGCTGAGTCACCCAAGAACTTTGCATTTCATTGTTTATTTCTTCTCTTTCTTACAAACTTTCTTCTTGAGATGAAAACAGTTTCTCTGTTTTTTCACACGCTTGACTGGTGAGTACGACGAACACACAGCGTGCAGCATGTGCAGCGGACCGCCCGTCTGACAGGTTTTTATAGCTGGAGCTGCTACAGAAGCTTTAACCACAAGAAAGGAAACCGTTTGAATTCTTTATGGCTGTCAAAAGTTGCCACGCAGGTCTGAAGCGCTGAGCGGAGATGGTGGTTTTCTTCGGCGGTGACGAAACACTAATTGAGTTCTACATCAACAACAACCTGCAGCACCATGAGGCAGGTGTAGGTGTGTAACCCTGCTACGACTTCACAACACGCCGCGGATATTATTACTGGATACAGAAGACGTCATGTAGCAGCTGATATGAATTAATGAAGGCTGTGTGGAGTTTGCATGTTGTCCCCGTGTCTGCGCGGGTTTTCTCCGGGTTCTCCGGTTTCCTCCCACAGTCCAAAGACGTGCAGGTGTTCGGTTCATCGATGACTCTAAATCACCCGTAGGTGTGAATGGTTGTCTGTCTCTGTTCGTCTCTATGTGTCCTGTGATAGACTGGCGTCCTGTCCAGGGTGGACCCCGCCTCACGCCCGATGTCAGCTGGGATCGGCACCAGCACCCCCGCGACCCCGACAGGGACAAGAGGTTGAAGATGAATGAATGATAGCCGATTAAAAATAGCTGAAAATGTATTTTCCCTGAAGGTCCAGACTCTGACCCTGATAAAGAAAATCAAAGTGATGACTTCTGGGTGTTTGTTGTGTTGTGTGAAGCAACGCTGTCCGAGACGGACACTGAATAAGTCAAACTCTCACACACTGGTGGGAAACTTTAATATCCAACTTTTGCTTTTGTTTCTTCTTGACAACCCGGTGTCAGCGTAAGACAAACCCCCCGCATTTATAAATAATCCCAATGCAAATATCCCCCTGTACACAGTGTTGTGACAGCCGGCTCCTTTAGAAGGGTCCGGCTTTAACTGTCTGGGGTTAAAATGAAGGCTTTGCATTCATTTGTGGCTTTGTTTTTTGTTTTTAGCTGCAGGGCATCCAGTTGGTATTCCTGTCTTGTCGACTTGTCAAGCAGCTCCTCTCTGTGATTAATCTGTGGCTGAATAATACGATATCATGACTCAGCTGAGGGCGATTAACAGGGATTTCATTTCACCTCATTGTTTGGATGAATCCCACAGTATAACAAATCGTCAATGGGACGGTAATTTGGCTGATAAACACACACTCACACTGACAAACACACAGAAACATGACCACAAGTGGGTGAATAAGTGCCTCCCGAATGCGCTTTATATGCACACACACTCATAAAACACATTGAGACATACACACCTGTGATGTAACACGTCACGAGGCGGTTCTCCAGTGACACGTCGGCATCTGTGGTCGTCATGGAGACAATGACTTCACCGGGGCTGCTGTTCTCCACCACGGAGCCGCGGTACACGTCGTCCGAGAACTTTGGAGGGTTGTCGTTCTCGTCCGTCACCGTCACCTCCACGAGGACGCTGGACGACAGCTTGAGGTCGCCGCCGTGATCCGTGGCGAACACGTTGAACCTGTAAACCCTGTTCGCCTCGCAGTCCGTCTCCCGCACGGTGGTGATCCAGCCGCTCTCTCCGTCGATGGAGAAAACCTCGGCGATGTCCAACGTGGTGTCATCAGGCAGAGTCTCCAAGCTGTAGGTCACGAGACCGTTGGTGTCTGTGTCCGGGTCGTTGGCGGTCACCTGTGGGTCAAAATACGCATTTGATCAGTTTTTATTTCAAATTGGAGGGTTTGAAAGAAATTAATGACACTATCGGAACTTGATTACTGTTTTATTTTGAGTAAAGGAGAAGATTTATATCACTTTTGTCTCTAGAGAAACGGAAATAGGACTTTAAACTTAGAATCTGTGACAGTTGCTGACAAATGAAACTAAATTGAAACAAGATATAGCTGCTTGTGAATTAGCTATATAAACTAAATAAATGTTAATATCGAACTTTAGTTGGATTTCATCTTAATCAATGGTGACTTTGCTGCTAATTTGGCACCGATTTATTGACAGTTTTGTCGTTTTCTACACCAAGTTGAAGACAATCTAATATCGCAGACTTGAAATTACATTTACGAGGCTGACGTGAATGTTTTTCACACTTGACTTATACTTGTGCTGTCCACAGTGAATATCAGCTACCCTCAAGGATAAAACATCAAAAAATGTTCTCACCTGAATAACAGTGGTTCCAGCGGGCATGTTCTCAGCCAGGAAGGCCCTGTATGGGTTTGCATCAAACACCGGCTGGTTATCATTCACATCTTGGACCTGGATGCTGACCGACACCAGCGATGCAACGTCCGTCCCGTTGTGGCTCCCCTGAGCAATCACATCTATCTGGTACCATTTTGTCTTTTCATGATCGATGGTCTTCTGCAACAGCAGGGTTCCGCTTTCTTTGTCCAAGCTGAAGACTTTGTCTTTGTTGCTTTCCACAGTGTTCCCGTTCACCAGGCTGTAAATGAGGGGCATGTCAGAGTCCGCCCTCACTGAGCCTACCTCTGTCCCAACGGGGATGTCCTCTGCAGCAGAGAAGGTGTAGAGAGGCTCTGAGAACTTTGGCAGAGGAACCTCAGGAGGAACCACTTTGAGCTGAACGGGGACTGTGGAGTTATAGAAAGGCAGGCTGCCGTCACGAGCTTTGACTTTGAAGTTGAAGATCCTGTTCTCCATGCCAACAAGACTCTCTTTGACACTCACGACTCCGGTGAAAGGGTTGATCTCGATGACATCTTCGGTCGCCTCTTCGGCTTCATCTACCGTGTAGGTGACATCTGCATTTGTGCCGTCGTCTGCGTCATAAGCTATGATTTGAATGACGGGGGAGCCTTTATTCACGGTGGATTGAATTGAAACCTGGTACTGTGACGCTTTGAACTGAGGAACGTTGTCATTCTCGTCTGTGAGAATGATCTTGACCGTGCAAAAGGCCACTTTTCCGCCGCCATCTTTAGCCATAACTTTGATAGCTATGACTCTCTGGGCTGGGTTCTCTCTGTCCAACGGTTGTGTCGTAACAATCTGCCCGTCAGTGTCGATGGCAAATTTCTCATCGGCAAGTTTGTTTATGATGGTGTAGTCAATACTGCCGTATGGCCCGTCGTCGGGGTCAATGGCCGCTAATCGAATCACCCGAGTTCCTGCCTCTGCATTTTCAGCCAGCTCTGCTTCGTAGATGCTCTGCTTGAAGTGCGGACTATGCCTGTTGCTGTTTATCATGTCAATATTGACTGGTGCCGTTTTCTGAAACACACCGTCAGACACCGCCACTGTCAGGTTATAGTAAGGATCCAGATTCCTCTTACAGACATTAGAAAAGGAGATCAGTCCAGAGGATTCATTGATGTTGAAGTAGCGGCCTTTGTTTCCCGAGAGGATTTTGTACTTGAGGTTATTCGGGTCCCCTGTGTCTGGATCTGAAGCTTGGATTTTGATGACTATGTGGCCACACTTTGCCATTTCGTCCAGTGTGGCGTCATACTGGGAGCTGACAAAGTCTGGTGGGTTGTCGTTGACATCAGTGACATTTATGAAGACATGGGCTTCCAAGCTGCTAAGAGGATCCGTGCCGTTGTCAGTGGCTTCGATTTTTAAGTGAAAGTCTTTTGTGTTTTCATGGTCCAGCACCTGTTTTGTGGCAATCAACCCACTATGAGCGTCTATCTTAAAGAAATCCGTCTCGTTCCCCTCCGTTTTCACCATCTGGTAGGTGAGATCTCTATTTCTTCCAGAGTCCTTATCAGAGGCAGAGAGTTGTATCACAGAGGTGTCGATTGGGAGCCCCTCCACAATGTTCACCGTGTACGAAAGCATTGAGAAAAATGGCGCGTTATCGTTCACATCCTCTACTTCTATTTCAATGGAGGCCACAGAGAAAGCACCGGTCACAGAGTCAGTAGCGCGAACTGTCAGCACGTGCATGGTTTGACTCTCGTAGTCAAGGGGGTTGGTGACGGTCAACGCACCGGTTTTGAAATCGATGTGAAAGTGCTGTGAGGCGTTTTCCTCCTCGAGGTTGTAGATTAGTCGATAGCCTTCTGGGTTCCTGGCCTGGACGTGTAAGATGGTGGTGAACGGGGGGACGTCTTCTGGGACTTTCAGCGGATACAAAAGGGTCTGGAAAACTGGATTGGTTTGATTCCTCACTTGAATACTGAGCTGTGCCACTGTGGTGCGACTGGGCTCGCCGTCGTCTGTAGCCAAGACAGTCAACACATACTTATTCAAAGCTTCAAAGTCAAAAGGTCTTTTAAGGGACACATCGCCTACGTCAGGATCTATCCTGAAGAGGTCGTAGTCCTCCTCCAGTGAGTACATGATGGACCCATTCTCTCCTAGATCTCGGTCGATGGCGGTCGCTTGATATAAAACATCTCCTGGTTCAGACGTTTCCGAAATCATC
Source organism: Echiichthys vipera (assembly GCF_963691815.1). Lineage (NCBI taxonomy): Eukaryota > Metazoa > Chordata > Actinopteri > Perciformes > Trachinidae > Echiichthys > Echiichthys vipera. The sequence goes on from NC_139831.1 coordinate 3,319,178, forward strand.
ATTGAAAAGGGTAAGTTCAGAAACTGTGGGGAGTTGTCATTGACATCATCTATAAAAACCTTGACCTGGGTGGTAGAGGTCCTAGACGGTGTTCTCATGTCTTCTACCTTCACCACGACGTCATAAACATCTTGTTCCTCTCGGTCAAAAGGGACACCGGTTGTTTCAAGAACCCCTGATGTCTGGGACACTACGAACGTTCCCATCGGGTTTACCACAGAGTATAAAAGAGGCTCATTTAAAAAACAACCCGTGGCTTTAAGTGCCACTAAAATTTGGACTGACTTGAGGTTTTCTCTAACGCTTGCTGAATACACGTTGTGCTCGAATCCAAGATCGCTGGCTGTCAGGTTTGTGACGTTTACCTTGACGGTAGCTGAGTCTTTGTAGAGGCCATCAGAGGCTTTGACAGCCAGTTGGTAAAACGGCCTGAATTCAGACGCATTGCTCACGGTGATGACTCCAGTATTGGGGTGAATTGAAAAGGCATTGTGAAGATTCCCCTCGGTGATGCTATATGAGACTGCCGAGTCGGCGTCATGGGCCGTGACACGCACAACCTCTGTATCTCTGACAGCTGGGAAGATGATGGATGGCTCGTACACTGGGGAGGTGAATTGTGGCGGACAGTCATTCAGGTCCAGGACACGAACGGTGACCTTGGCTGGCTCTGTTGCATACAGCGATGGCTCCCCAGAGTCCTTTACCTGCACGGTGAAGTGGTACTCGACCTTGGCTTCAAAGTCAACCTGTGCAATTAAAGAGATGGTGCCCATACTCGAGTCTATCTTGAAGACGTTCAGGGCCTCCGGTTCAAGGATCTCATACACCAGCAGAGAATTTGAATCTTTGTCTGCATCTAAAGCCTGGATGACCAGAGGCATGTTTCTTTCTCCCATAACCATGCTGTTGACGTGAGCTGACTCGCTTATTTGCCCAAGGTACTCCCGCTGCCTGAAAACAGGAGCGTTGTCATTCTCGTCAATCACGTAGATGTAAACGAAAGTCTTGGACGAGGCTCCGGCCGTGGTGGAAGCTGTAACTTTGAGCTTGTAGGAGGCGGACTTCTCAAAATCAAGGTGCTTTCCGGTTGAAATTAACCCAGTGTGAGGGTTGATGTGAAATGCTCCGTTAGGGTCGCCACTTTCTATCCCATAATGCACTGCAGCAGGGCTGGAGGCCGAGATGGTGACCACTGGTGTTCCAAGGCTGCTTAATTCACTGATCTCCGCTAAGTATTCATCCAAGGGGAAGGCAGGCGGGGTTTGGTCGGAGACGCGGATATGGATGTGAACAGAGCAGAGGTCACTGCGCTGAGGGAAGCCCTGGTCTGTGGCCTTTACCGTCAAGTGGAACAGGTCCTGAGGCTGAAGGTCCAACAGTTTGGACACACTGATGGAGCCCAGCTCTGGATCTATGGAGAAGATGTGGTCGATATTCCCTAGAAAGGAAAGGAAATGATGTGTTACACAAATGAGCTCCTCCAAAACGATACAATTATTTATTTTTTACATTCTCAGTGTTCATTCACAATTGGTTGACAATGTAATACGTTGTTATATAACGTAGAATAATGTTAAATATTCTTATAGCACTTCAGTCAATCTCTGCAACATTTCATCTAACTCTTGGCAAGAAGGGAAACATGTTGAAATATTCCTTTACAACAATTAAACTAAAATTCATCGGATTACTTTAAATAACAAGACTGTCTTGACTGGTTAAAAGTGGGTTTTTCTCTGCTGCAGTAAGTCGTTTTCATTCTAGTTTGAAAGTACATATTTTATTTAAAGACGAATGAACTGCTCTGGAGTCAGTTATATATGTCTATCCCACCCAGATTGGCTTTTTTCCCTTCCAGTTACAAAGGGTAAAAAAGTTTTAAAGGTTGAATCGGGGACAGTGTTAGTTGGATGTTCTTTGCCCTATAAAATACACTAAGCAGACATAATGTGTTTCACTTGATCATTTATGATCAGCGATGTCTGTCTATCTCTTCTCTAAGTTCACAAATCTCTCCGAAGGTGAAGGTGTTTCAACTTAGTGTGTGATGTTTAGTGTGTGATGCAGATAAGACAAGACGAGGAGGAGGAGGAGGAGGACTGAGCCCAAGCAGTCGACATGTCAAGGCTGTGGTTGTGCAGGGGCAGCTCCCGGCAGTCTGCAGAAGAGAAAGGTGGCGGCTCCCGGGTGCGATTATGTGCAACTGAATGAATGTACAGCATGTAAATGTGAAGCCGAAAAAAAAAAGGCCTTTGATGCTCACCGGAGTTCAGAGAGTAGCTGATGTCGGCGTTGCTGCCCATGTCCTTGTCCAGGGCCTTGACCCGGACGACTTCGGAGCCTGCAGGGGCCAGGCTGGAGATGCTGGCCTCGTAGCGGGTGCTGAGGAAGGCCGGCGAGTGGTCGTTACAGTCCTCCACTTGAACCACCACCTTCGCAAAGTTCCTCTTCACCGGGATCTCCTGGTCACGCACCTGAGGAGGAGCAAAGAAATGTGCTGTTGCAGTAAATATAAACATAAAACAAATAAATACAATAATGAAAACTGCACCAATTGTGCCGCAGTTTATGTATTTGGGTGCCCTGTTTTAAACTTACTTCCTCTTTTTTTAAGGTGCATTATATTTATCTGATGGTTGTTAAGTTGGTCTATTGTTTTAAATTGTTTCATTTGAACTTAATTAAACAGAGTCAGTGTCAAATGACAACCGTGTATCTCCTCATTTGACTTTTTTGGGAAGGATGCAGAATTTATTTATAGGCTGTAAAAACGATCTTCTTACGCTAAATAAATCATTTATGAAACTACTGAAATGACTGAAAATGTCTTTCGGCAGACTTGTATTCATTCATGCATGAACTGTGCCATCGGAAAAAAACTTTTTTAAACAATTGTTAGGATAGTCTGCTCTTTATTTACTATATTCAATATATTTAACTCAACTACCGCCGGTTTGAAGCAGGCTTGTATAATTCTAAATCCTTCTGTTTAAGAAGTATAACTGGTCATAATTTAGTATAAAGTCTCCTATTAATCTGCTGTTTGCCCTTTTAAAGTTACTGTATTACACGCTGTTAATAGAAACTCAACACTTCCTGTATCTGTTTTCAAATTAAAAGCACTACGGGACTAACCTGACAGGGCCAGGTTACTATAGAACAATAATAGTGTTGAAAACAACATGATTATTGTGTTTAATTTATCACATTTTACCAGGAGTTTATTAACCCGGTGTCAATCAAAACTGAGCATGAGCACCTTTGTAAAGGCAGAACTTATGTCTGACTTTGATTTTACTGTACTCTACTGAGATGACTGTGTCATTACCATGACGATGAGCGTATGAACCGAGATCTTCTCGTAGTCGAGCGTCTCCGTCATCACCAGGACTCCACTCTTTGGGTCCAGGTGGAAGAGCTTGGTGCTGTCTGGGTGCAGGCTGCTGTGGATGGAGTACACCAGCTTACTGTTGGTGTCGGCGTCCTGCGCGCTGATCTGCAGGATGTCCTTCCACGGGGCGGTGTCCTCAGGAACCATGACCTGGATGACCCGCAGAGAACAGAAGAGGCAATGGGTGAAAATGTTTCCGTGTAATAAAAAAAGAAAAAGAGGAAAAGACAGAGGTTGGAAAATATGGGAAAAGAAACTGAATAACTAAACTTTTAGCAGACATCTTTCATGTCGTTGGGCGTTCATTCTTTTCCACTTGAGGTTAGTTACCTTGGATCATTTTGTTGTGTAAATCCCTTTGAAAAACACACTTTCGTTCTCGTGATTACACAGGGCGAACGGCGCTCTGCAGCCTTCACACCTGGCTGCATCTCTGACACCCATAATTATGTGTAAAGAATGTCCTTTTGGGTGTTAGAGCTGTGCTAAGTCTCCTGTGATCTCTGCTTTTCAAATGGAAATCTGCCAGGTTTTCCTCGACTCTCACCTTGTACAGCGGCTTCAGGAAGACGGGCCGATGCTCGTTCATGTCCAGCACACGGATGTAGGCCTGCGGTTTAAGGGTGGAACACACAGAGGGTTTGAGAAAATGGATGCTCAGCCTGAACAACGTTAAATATGGAAAGCAGCGGTTTCAAAGCTGCTTCGCATGCAGCACCTGAGCCGTCACTGCTGCCTGCAGATTATCAAACTCAAATCAGTACAAAGATGAGATTTTTGGATGTTTGATGTCTATAAAGTAGATATGATGATGTGTATTTGTGCTGTGTTGGGGTCATAATTGAGGATTCCTCATTTCCTAGACGGAAAAACAGAAACAAAAGGCCTTTTTCAGTCGTTTCCTAACCAGCACCAGGAGGATTTAAAGGATTCGCATTAATATTTTTACATTTCTGCCATTCTGATTTATTTAAACCTTCATATAAAAGGATTTCCCGGCCATTCTTTTCTTATTTCCTGGGACAGATGCATCGTTTTTTCCTTCCTAAAAGCCTTTAGGCCTACACACGAGCGGTGTGACGAATAAATGACGATGAATGACGCGGAATATAACGCGTCAAAACTATTCCCACTGGCAGCGAGGTGGATTAGCAACAGTTGTTTAATTGATCAGAGGAGACATGACGTTTATCTGTGAAGATATCAAGGTGAATGCACAGTAGCTACAGTTTGCCATTCGAGCACAAATAAACGCTGCAGCTCCTCCAGATTAGCGGAGGTGTCCAGCGTCTAGTTTCCCGGCTGCTCCAGAGAGAGCATCGCCGGAAGGAGTAGATCAAGGATAAAGGGGTAATTAAGTTTGACGTCTGATATCAGGATTATGAGGTCTTGTGTTTGACTTCAGAGCCGCTGTGTTGTTGTTGTTTTGTAATCCTCACAAGTATACAACACAATGTGATTGGGTGATGTCTTCATTCAACATGTGAAAGCTCTGACAAATCGACCTTGATCCTGAAAATTAAAACGCTTTCCCCCCGTGCAATAACTGCGTTCTGTGCTCATGATTAAGAAAAACACTTTGAAAAAAAACATATGTACGTGCAAATAATGCAAAACACTCCCCTGGTGTGTAAAGGCTTTTACGTTTTTGCAAATATGAAAGTCTTCTGTGTTTGGGTTCACGTCTCTGACCTGCGTGGTGGCGCTGTGGTGGCCATCGGTGACCCGCACCGTCATGTTGTAGTTGGAGCGTCGTGCCGCGTCGAGCCGGCGGGCGATGGAGATGGTTCCCGTGTTCCTCTGGATGTCAAAGTCCTTTTCATCGTCACCACCTGAGAGAGAGAGACAGACAGACAGAGAGGAAGGTGAGGACAGACAGGTGAGGGAGAAAGACAGAGAGGTTTATTCCATCAGGCGTTACAGTACGTCAGGTGTAATGTCTCACACCGTGTGTCAGACTCTGCTGGTCTGATTTTGACCGGTTGCAGGAACGATGCATCTTGACAGCATGTGAAGTATTGCAGTGATTTCCCAGTGGGCGGCGCTGTAAGTAATGATCCACTTTCTAACTCTGAAAGGCCCAAAACTCTGTTCACACCCGTCCAATTGTGAAGGAACTTTGGGGAAAATGCATTTTAGACCACAGCCAGTTATGTATCATATGCATAACACAGTCAATTATGCAGCAGATGTTGTCTTTAATTGTAAAACGACGTGAGGGGACAAACAGGGCAGCGTCAAAAAATAAAAAGAACATAAAGCTTTCTGATGAACTCATCCTGTAGGACTCACTAAATCAAATCTGAATGCAAGAAGAGTCGCTTCGTTAAAGTCAACACAGTTTGTTCTCAAAAAGGTTTTTGTTGAGCAGTAATGCGGCTGAAATACTGACTCATGAGGGGAACGCTGGGTAATTTACTATTCTCTTGATGTATGCGGGGTGACGGCTGACATCTCATTGTGTTTTATCAAAAATATGCCCCAAATATGTTTTATCCTATTGGACCAGACCCCTGTAAGAGGTCATTTTGTTTATGTTACACTGTGGTTTTGAGTGTGTCTCTCTCTCTCTCTCTCTCTCTCTCTCTCTCTCTCTCTCTCTCTCTCTCTCTCTCTCTCTCTCTCTCTCTCTCTCTCTCTCTCTCTCTCTCTCTCTCTCTCTCTCTCTCTCTCTCTCTCTCTCTCTCTCTCTCTCTCTCTCTCTCTCTCTCTCTCTCTCTCTCTCTCTCTCTCTCTCTCTCTCTCTCTCTCTCTCTCTCTCTCTCTCTCTCTCTCTCTCTCTCTCTCTCTCTCTCTCTCTCTTCTCCTCTCTCTCTCTCTCTCTCTCTCTCTCTCTCTCTCTCATTTGTTTTTTCATTGCTGATATTTTTTATGTTATGCTTTTTCTTCTACGTTTCCTGTTTGAAAGGAAAAATCTATAAACACATAGTTAAAAACAAAACTGCACAGCTGTGGAGGAGACTGAATAGGACAGAGGAAGTATAGGCCGCCACTAAATTCACCAATAACTAATTCACCTGTACGGTCTATGACTTCATATACGGTATCATTGTAACGCTTGACCATCACCTACCATGTGTGATCATGTTTGTTCAGGAGGTTTGATGCAAAACACTAGATTTAGTTATGGCAGAAGGTAAAAAAGCCACCGAGAGCCAGCGACTCCAGTGACCTTGACCTTTGACCTTCACCCTTGAGTCCACAAGGACATTTGAAGACATTCCCTTGAGGCGTTCCTGAAGTATCACATTCATGAGGACAGGACGGACAACACGAAAACAATCGAGAGAAAAACAGAGAGGAATAAGATTTTTGATGCCTTCATATGAATCCATCCATCACAGCTGGACATTTTGATGGCCTCTTATTTACAGACAGAGCGGAGAAACCAACTGAGACACCCCGGCCCTCCAACACTACAGCAGCAAAGCTGTCTGTCTGACCACCTGTCTGTCTCTCTGTCTGTTGCTAAGAGAAGAGAGAGAGAGTTTCTCTTCAACCTCGACTGTTTCTCGTCCCTGCCCTGCTGTCACGACGGCAGAGGAAGGCAGTTTAAGGGTGAATGAGTTAGGGCACACTCACACTGTTCATACCGTGCCCAAGACTTTCATGGCTAAAGTCTAGTTTGTTTGAGCAACCGTACTGTGCCTAAGAGCGGCACACTTGCCGGCCACGTCCCGTTTGGGAGAGGTCGGCTTTAGTAAAGCACGTTTGCACACGTACGAGCACGAGCGTGCGCACGTGTACGAGCCCTATGGTGGTTCTGACGTCATTTCCTGTGCGTCTGTTGGGACGTAGAAAAGAAGGAGGGACCATGCGCGGACATTTAAAACAATGGCGGCGAAAGGTTCACGTTGGTGTGATGCGGAGATGGAGTGTTTACTGCAGATTTGGTCGATGAAAAGATTCAAAAACAGTCGCGACAAGACGCACAAAAATTCCGCGGCCTACGGAAAGATCTGGAAACAAAGCCACGCATCGCCATGACGTCATCAATGCGTGTGACGTGTTACGGCGTGATGACGTATAGGCAGCAAGAAGCATTCTCCGAGGCCCAGGTAGTGTGAGTACAAACAGGCCTGGAGGGGGGGACAAGGACCCTAAAGCACGGGGCACGATACACAGATTTAAAACGAGCGGTGGAGTTTGTGAACAGTGGTGAGACGCTCCTTATGCTGCAGCTATAAGGATCAACTTCACAGGCAGTAATGCGTCGTCGTGGCACTAATGCGCCATAAAAATGCAGCAGAGCACCAATAAAAACTTTCCTTTGTGAAAGTTTTTGGAAATGTTTTATACATGTTTTAATTGGAACCGGTTTTATTCCGTACATTTATCCGTTTTAGTGGCTTTACTGTGTCTGCGCTCATATCCTTTGGTCGTATTCCCATTTGCTCCCCGTAAATCCTGCGGTAACATTGATAGGAAACTGAAAATATTACTCTATGATAATAAAAGAGGAGAAGAAGACTATTAGTGCATTTAAAGAATTCACTTTCAAGTAATGACGATAAAGACTCAAGCAAACGAGCCCGATGGAAACTGGAGATTTAAGACAAAAGGGCCGTCAACAGCGAGAACGACAACGGTGCGAGCGCCCACACTGATGAATCATCACGCTGTGTAAACGGCGGCGCTGAGCACACCCCGCACACTCCAGCTGTGTCAGAGTCCCTGGAAGACAAACTTTGTAATACAGTTTTGAATTTACCTCAAACGTTTCTGCACTCTTTTGTTAATAATTTAAATATCTAAGATAAGCACATGTGGCTGACTTATCTAGAAATCTGTATGTTTGTCAGACTTTACGGATACATGCGATGCATCCTGGTGCGAAACACCAAACGGTTCGTACGTAATGATAACTTCACATCATCCGAGACATATCCTGGCTTTTGAAAAGCTTCTCTGTTCTTGTTGCCGCCAATTAAATGAAAACTCCAGGTGTTCAAGTGTATTTCATATGCACCGCTCTCTGTTCTCTACTTTATCTATGCTGCTTTATTCCAGCGCCGCCTGCATTCATGATTGTTTTTCTCCTCTCCTCCACCTCCTCCTAATTTAAAAACATACCGTGTTTTAAATCTGCAGAAACACTGACTCACTCAGCCCCTCTGCCTCTTTGTTTCACTCCCTTGCTTCGTCCAACCTCTCTTCCTTCCCTTTCTTTCCATTTTTCACTCTTATTCCCGAACACCTTTGATTTTTCTCGCTTCATGTCTTTCTTCTTTCTCTCTCTCTCTCTCTCTCTCTCTCTCTCAGCAGGTTGTGTGTACCTAGGTGAGAAAGGTAAACCTCATGCCTGCTCAGCCAGATGGTGTTTATTAAGATATCCACCTTGTGAAGGGCTACTCACACGCACACACACACTAACACACACACGTACCTTTGCATGTTTCTAATACTGTAAGTGTAAATTCAGGGCACTCTGTTGACACTTCATTTGAATCTAAATCATTTTTGCATTTATGTGAAAAGAGAAGTGGAATAAAGCACTAATAAATGCGTCTTATTTCCACCTCCTACTCTTTCTTACATTAAACACACATGCACACACTCTGTTCTTGATCGATGGATAATTGGGTCATCCCGAGGTCCATTTCTGTCAGTTACTCCATAATGACTGAGGTGAAATACTGCAGACTAAGCAGCCGCATCGACAGCTCTGTTGAGCTGATTTAGATTTCCAAATCCTCAGATTGACTTCCTGTAAGACACACACAGGCGCCCGTGGAGCCTTTCACCAGAGCCGGCATCACTCAGACGCTCAGCGCTGGCTGTCGTCTCAGCACGGAGATATATGGGAAGATATACTGTGGAGGCATTTTTCACTTTACTGATCATTTCCAGGAACATGTGATGCTCCTGCCATGGTTGGAGGTTCCATTCCCTCTGGGGCCAGCCATGCAAAAAATAAATTTCCCTCTTGGTACCGGGAGGAAAATGTCAAAATCCACAAAACAAAACGGATCCTGTATGCAGGAATTTCACTGACATTTCCATCCATCTATTCCTCTATCCATCTTCCGGACGTTTAACTGGGTCAGGGCCACGACGGCAAGAGAAGCTTCGAGCCCATCAGTCATTTAACTGGCCATCCATGACTTTCCCCCTCAGCACTGGCTCATGTGTAGCGTAATATCACATCACATGCAGAGCAGAAGGCCAGGAGTTCAAGGTGGGATAGGTTTGATTCTTCTCTCATTTATTTTCATTTCCCAGAAGCAGCAGCAGGGAAAGCTGTGATCAACCTGCTGTAAACTACCTGCTGAGCCCCAAACAGCAGCCAGTCACACATGCTCTGCAACCTCTGAACTTACCTGGACATTGCCCAGAGGAGCCGTACGCGAGGACGCAAAGGTCCGACTCTGCCAGCTACCCTGGTAAAAAGACTGCTTAATAATGTTTGAGTGAGCCCATGTGTGAATACAGTCAGTGGGCATTAAGAAAGATTTACACAAAGACGACGATGGAGAATGTCTAACTGGAGAGAAAACGAGATTCGAGAACTTCTGTCAGTAAAGGCAGACGCCAAAGTGCTCAGACAAATTCAAGGAATGTTTATGACCAAATTGGAGCATCTAGCGGCTAAAGAGGCAAAGGTTTTTCCTCAGGAGTTAATGGAAAAAGGGCGGTGACTAGTGGCCCGTCTAAGGTACGGTTTCTAACACAGAGCAAATTCCAAAGGTGGCTCAGTTGTGCACAAAACTGATAGAGATTGGAGGAAGTATTTGGTTGACTTCCCAGCTCAGGCAGACGGGGAGATACAGTAACATGTCTGTTGTTTACAGCTCTACGTCTGTATAGTTGGTCCTTTTTTCCACTTTTGGGGCGGACTGAACAAATGTTACAGTGGTAAAATTTGCACACAATGATGAACACATGTTTACAGTTCTGCACTTTGGATTTAGTCATCCTAAGGATTTGGGCAGTTTTTCAAGCCTTTTATGGACAGGACAGACAGGAAATGGGGTGAGAGAGAGAGAGAGAGAGAGAGAGACATGCAGCAAAGCGCCACAGGCCAGAGTCGAACCTGTGTCGCTGCCTCAAGGACCTTTAGCCTCTTTACACGGGGCGACTGCTCTAACCACTGTGCCAGGGGCCGCCCCAAATCATAAGGATTTAAGTGACCTGACCTTTACCACCACCAATAAAGCCAAATACCAAATTCTTTCTTTCTTCACGTCAAAAATCTGATTTTTTTTGGCTCCTACAGGAACACTGCAGCCTTTACTGCTTTCTGAGGGGGGATGTTGTCAAGTATTTTTACATAGACCCAACAATTCCTCCGTAGAGTACTACTGTATACTGGGCTATACAAATAAATCTGACCTGACTGAAACACCATAGAGGATGAGTGCGTGAGATGATTGAATAAAATGGATTTTGAACAAGATATGCGTCTGGATTGATATGTTGATAGTAAAAGGTTCAAACTTTGCAGACGGCAGACCTTCCCTTCAGGGCAAGAATGGGATGACCATGAAACAGATGTCCTCTCCTGCTGCAACTTCCTCCAGTAATTGCTCCGAGGCATAAGAAGGTTCCTTGTCTCAGCTTGTTCTGTGTCTGCCTCGGGGTCTCCTCCAGGTACCTGACCTGCCTCAACAGCTCTGCTCATGTTGTCCTCAGCCCCGTACACAGAGCATCAGGTCACCTCTCCTGCAGAGAGGACGCCACTTTATCTTCTTTGTTTAGCATTCATCCTTTCAAGTCACTGCTCAGAGGTGAAGGGTCAGAAATGAAGATCGATCAATTGATTCTTTCCTCTGACACTCTCGCTCTCTCTCTGACCCCTCTGTGCAGCGCAGTTACAGTAACTTCTACCGAGGTGCAGCCAACGGTAAAACTTCATGGACGGGGCACAAACTCTGGCTCAGTTTGACAATGAGTATGATAACCACAGTCACACAACAAGCGTAGGCTGTGGACACCACATCCATGGAGGACACGTGTAGTTAGGAAGACGGGATGGTGTGGATGGCGTAAGGGGCGAAGAGAAGTGGCAAAGGACGGGAAAAAAAAGTCTGGGATCATTTCAAGCTGAAACTAAAGGGAAACTTATCTCATCACAAAGTATCCAGTCGACACAAGGTAACATGAAAGACGGTGCACAGTGAAGCTCACCACAAGTCAGACATGGCAGACTTGCATGAGGTAAAGGCACTAAACAGGTTTAGTTCTGTGGCAGATTTTATTGTAGGCAATTTAAGCAATAAAAGGGTTGCTTTCTAAAAAGGAAATAGACAGTTGTTTATTTAAAGAGAGCTGTCTAAATGTTCTCTTTTGTGTATTCACTATTGCTCTTTAATCAAGCCAAAGCATCCCCTATCATATAACTGGATTCATCGATGGAATAACCGGTAACATACTCCGATAGCTGCAGCGAGGTATGTCGATATTAACTGGTTTCGCCATAACCGCAGTTACATAATGTCACATAATGTAAGAATTGTAGAAGCTACTATATCTTGTGAGTCACCTTGTTTGTGTGTGCGGTGAAATCTCCTCACGAGTCACATTACAAGTGCGTGAGAGCGCCCGGTTTGTTTGTGTGTGGGAGAGTTGTCAAGCGTTGAGAAGAAGAGCTGTAAAAATGTCAAAGGGAGCTGACATTCCAGCCTTATATCTGCCAAAAAAGCGCCTTAAATCATCATGTTGGATATCTGCAAAATGAGCAGGGAGTTGTTGGAGAAGAAGGATATCGACTTTGCAAACAGTGACTGCAAAGGGTCCAACACTTCACCCGGCCCTTTATGCTCAAGTCAAGATGAAACAAAGCTGAACGAGTGAATGTAACGTTACTCAGCTGGACCGGACCACTTTAAACTGGGCTGGAGGAGTCCATGCGTTCCTGTACTTGCATGGATATGAAGCAGTTACACGGCTGCAACTCCAGTTTTATGTGCTGAACCCTCTATTTTCAATAGAAGCTTAGGCTGACGTGTTTTATGTGCAGGACTGGGAGCAATAATAAATTCCCTGATTAATAATCCTGATGTTTCCTCTGACAACAATCATGAGATCAAAATCTCATATCTTGACATCCCCTGGTTGCAGCTCTAGTGTTAATTAGTGAGCTTTAGAAGTGCTGGCAGGCAGATTATGTTACCTTTAGATAGAGCCAGGCTTAGTTTATCAGTTTCCTCTAAGCTAAGCTAAACGGCTATTATCGATAATCTTATCTAACTCTAGAAAAGAAAGAAAATAATTGCTATAATTCCTATTTCCATGCAAGCACTTTCATTCTCATTGTGTCCACGTCCACGCTGCTGGATTCAGACCCAGAGACGTCTGAACTCATTCCACTCAGAGCAGATGCTCAACCCTCCCCTGCAGAGGATGAACCTCTTCCTCCAGCAGAGAGCCACGGCCTCAGACCTGCAGGTGCTGACCCTCATCCTGTCCACATCACACCCAGCTGGGACCCGCTCCAGCACACAGATCACAGTCCAGTGAAGCCGGAAGAGACGCTGCATCCGTCCTGCACTTTGATACCCTGTGCTTCGTTTCTCGTTTCCACGCGGCTCTAAATGCGGCGTGTCGCTCTTGTGCGGAGTCGGAAGGAGCTGTTTGAGTTATTTTGACAGCGAGGGAAGTCTTCATTTGTCTCTCAGAGCTATCTCACGGCCAGAGAGGCTCGATAGGTATCTGGGTTCTGCTGCTGGAGGAGGAGGAAGGTAAAGTGGAGCGGTAAACGCCTGATGGTATCTGCATGGGAGAGGAGTCCTGTGACACAACAACATTCCCTCATCTGCCAACGAGATGAGGGTCAGTGATACACGTCTGTGGGGCAGACTGGGGTGGAGTAAGAATTCAAATTTAAATACAGCAGCCGTTCTCCGGTCGCATCCAAATGGCAAGGAAAAACGCAGGGTGAAGAGGAGAAGAGGAGACAGGGGAGGAGGTTGATCTGACGGTTGACGGGCCCTGTGATGATTACTGAGTCGTGTTGGCAGACCGCACAGGTAGAAAAATGCTGCGCAATTATCCAACACTAACACAGAGCTGTCACAGCCACTGCCAAATACATTCACAGGCCCAGAGAGCCCTGTATAGACCTGGACCAGGAACAACATTATACTATAAGAGAAGAAGAAGAACTATTACTTTATTAATCCCGCAAGGGGAAATTTTTTCACTCAGTTGTTATACAGGTTACCCACACACACACACACACACACACACACACACACACACACACACACACACACACACACACACACACACACACACACACACACACACACACACACACACACACACACACACACACACACACACACACACACACACACACACACACACACACACACACACACAGGCCCGAAATACACACACATGCACAAACAGGACCTATATACATGCAATTAATGGAGAGATGTCAGAGCGAGGGGGCTGCCAACGGATCGGCGCCCCGAGCAGTTGGGGGTTCGGTGCCTTGCTCAACAACAACTCAGCAGTGCCCAGGAGATGAACTGGCACCTCTCCAGCCACCTCTCAAGTCACCTATGGACTGAGCTACTGCTGCCAATAATATAGAATTAATAATATTATGTTATAATAAGGCGTGCATATACATGTTTTCAATAACTTAATATGTTAATATAATTTCACATATTTAGAGTGTTTTATTGTCATTTACAAACTATTTGGTATTAACTGCAGCAGATTGTACATATGTAAACATATATTATTCTGTATTCATTATTTCTATTCATTGTTATAATTTATCTGTAATAATTTGTAAATTTTTTCTATTCAAGAACAGAGGAAATGTAATGAAAATGTCCTCATTTTAGTCTATTTTCTCAGTGTTTCTCACTTCTAGAATTGTTTGTACAGTGTATAATAATAATAATGTTCAATATTCTGTTTTAATATAGTTATTTGTTTAGGAAAGCAGCTTTATAACTATCTTCCTGGAGTCATTTTGATGCACAATCCACGTAGAAAAGGTCTATTTTCATGCCAGCTCAAAATTTTGGCTGCTATATTAGTAATCTTTTCCTCTAACATTAGCATCAGCCTCAAACGTCCCATCGAGCGGGCTCTATTTAGAAAACTATATTTTATGCAGCGTGTGTCGTAAGTGTGGTAGCGTGCTGCCAGGCTTCCTGACATAAGGCGACACTCGAATGTCACGAGAAAGACGTAACATCCGGCGTCAGCGGCTCTAAGACCACCGATTGTCCCCTCAGGGATGCAAAGAGTGTCTGTTTTGTTCTGCTGGGTTCTGGCACAGAGTCGAGCTTGGCACAGCAAAGCGAACAGGAGGAACCTCGGCCCTCTCTGCACACGCTGCCACGCCTGGCAGGAAACCGCCTGGCAAACCGTGATGAGTTTTCCTGGGAGGCTCAAGGGGACTGAGGCACCGACACGTCCGGAGTCAAGGGGATGCTTTCCACTAAAACTAAAAATACTGTCACGCCTTTTATTTCTCATAAAGCCCTCTGTGGTGGTCCTTCTCTAAACGTCCCGGGTTGAGAGGAGGGAAAAAGGGGCGAGGAGGATGAGAGCGGAAGAGAAGGAAGAGCAGGAACGGCCAGTTGTCCCTCCTGTGGCAATCTGGCAGGGGATGAGAGGAGGAACGCTGCTGATTTATCCTCGGAGAGAAACCGTCATGCTGATACCGCTGACGCCGAAACCTTTTTTTCCTCTCCTCCACCCCTTTTCCCCCTCTATTCATCCATCACTGGAGGAACACTTAAGCTTCTGCAGTGGCAAGCTTGTGTTATTTATCTATCTTTTGTTTGCATTTATGTTTAGTCTATCCATCTAGCCTCTAAACACTGATCTCTATCTATGTTCAGGGGGAGATAACAGGTCAACAGTAGATGCCTCATCGAGGTGTTATACTACGTTAAGACTCCCAGACCTGGAGAAACACCAAAGATAATCCAGGCTGTGATTTGTCATGAAAAACTTTTAACATTTGGAGTTTTCTGCAAGAATTGCCGTTTGGACGATTGGATGGCGAGCACTTACGTTGGGGGTATAGTGCTTAGAAACCTCCTTATTGTCAGTGTATGACCAGGAAAGCCATCCATCCTCTGAGTGCTCTAGGTCCGTATAGTTTCATGAGGCTGTGATTATCCTCAAGGTCACGACCGCTCATTTTATACAGTGAGCTCAAGTTTAAAAAAAAATGCTCTCACTATAATGAAATGTCTCTTTACGTCTCAGCTCAGACCAAATTTATGCAATTCAACATGGTTTATGGACCCCAGCATGCAGAAATACCCGTTTTTTGCCCCGAACTGTCTGAATCATCATGAAATGGGCACGTCTGTAAACCTGTTTTCTGTCAAGGGACCTAACCTTGGAGCATTATTAAGCATCCTTCCCATCAAGCTAGCTTTCATATGAAACCCACATATTCACTATAGCGTCAAACCTACAACCTCTGAAGAAAAAAGAAGTCCGGGCCCATTTTAACTAGCCATTTTATTTTACACACAGATCAGTCTGGTAACGTGCGGCAGAGAACACTTGGAGAAGTTTGCCAAACGTCCAATCAGTGTTGGTTTTGTGGCGATTAAAGCGACGAAACCAGAAGAGACTGTTGAGTGTAAACAACATGGCGGCTTCCATGGATGAGATGAGCAGCTATGGAACGAGCCGATCTCTAACTCTTTTTTCTCTGGATCCTTCTGTTGAATATGGACCGGGCTCCTGAAATTGGGCATTTGATCCGTAAAGATGCGTTACACAAACGGCAGATATCCTCTACCAACGTGTTGTTTACTTTCTTAGCTTTGCCTTGATGCTGTTAGCATGTCATGCGCTTCGTTGATCTGATTGGTTGATTTGGCCCATCTGTTGGTGATAGACAGATGGTTTATCCAATCAGCAACCAGTATTTTTGCCCCTTCCCAAAAGATTTCCAAACTAGAGTTCGCAGATATGCTGAGAAAATGAGAATCATGTGAATCAATCCATCTAGTAGAGTGAGGTTAACTAACGTCTCATCTTCAGCCTCTTATCCGGGGTCGGGTCTCGGGGGCAGCAGCTTCAGCAGGGGACCCCAAACTTCCCTTTCCCGGGCCACATTAACCAGCTCCAACTGGGGGATCCCGAGGCGTTCCCAGGCCAGTGTGGAGATATAATCTCTCCACCTGGTCCTGGGTCTTCCCCGAGGCCTCCTCCCAGCTGGACGTGCCTGGAACACCTCCCTAGGGAGGCGTCCACGGGGCATCCTTCAGATGCCCGAACCACCTCAACTTTGGAGCATTATTTAGCCTCCTTCCCATCAAGCTAGCTTTCACATGAAACTCACTTTGGCGTCCAAACTTATCATCATATAGCGTCAAAAGTGTCCGGGCCCATTGAGGGCCGACTGGAAATTTGGAAAAATCTACAAAATTGGAAGAATTTGGCAAAATTACTCACTAGTTTACATAGTTTTGTCTTTGTGTGTCCCTGTGCATGTATGTGCATGTAGACCGTATTAGCTGAAGGTGAGGATACCCAAGGTGAACGAGGTCACTCAAAACGGCCACACCCTACTTCTGCTAATCCCCCCTCTAAGGCACGTTTGAACAATCCCCTCAGTTACCTTTCAAACTGCGGTTCCAGCCTCATGTTAAAGCCCTTTGCACACCACTCTACTTTCTGCCCTCGCTGGTCATAAAAAAAACGTTTCCAGCCTCAGGGACAGGATGTGAGACCACAGACGCCGGGTGAGACAGAAGGTCTACCAGCAGGTTTTGTCTTTTTCCTCCCCTCTTTCTTCTAGACCCGGAGTCTCTCATGTTGTGCTTACAAAATAAATGATAATCATCCAGAAATAAAATGCTACACTGACACTGTTTTGAGAGCACTTCATGGTCTTGCACCCACATGTCTCCCATGCAGTGTATGAAAGAGTTCGGCCCCTCGGGTCCTCTGGCACCAGTCTGATAGATGTTCCAGAGTGCTCGGCTGAAACCTTGGGTGAGGCAGACTTTAGGTATTATGCTCCGAGCCACCGCAGCAGTCTGCAACAGGATCTGACAGAAAACTATCAGAGGCTAAAAACCGAGGCTATCCGTTTCACTTCCTTTGTTATATTCATGTTTTTTTACTCTGCTTTTATATGTTTTTTTGTAGATTTTCCCTTTCTATTTATGTTGTAATTTGTTATTTATCTTTTTATTCAATGTGCTAGCTATTATTGAATTATTTTGTTATTCATTATTATCAGTTAATTAATTGTATTATTTATAAATGTATTTATTTATTTTACCCTTTTTTATTGAATGTATTTTCATTAATTCAACTTTTTGTGTTTTAAATGTTTTCTGTTTTTGTTGTAAAACACTTTGTAACCGTTTTACAAATAAATACTGTAAGTAATGTTTCATTGATATCATTATTATTATTATCTCAGGAGGGGGGGGGGGGGGGGGGGGGGGCTGGAGTCTCCCTTAGAGAGAGGGGGAGAAGTTCAGCATCCGTGAGGAACTCGGAGTAGAGCCGCTGCTCCTTTGCGTTGAAAGGAGCCACTTGAGGTGGTTCAGGATCATCTGGTAAGGAGGAACCCTGGGCGCCTCCCTAGGGAGGTGTTCCAGGCACGTCCAGCTGGGAGGAGGCCTCGGGGAAGACCCAGGACCAGGTGGAGAGATTATATCTCCACATTGGCCTGGGAACGCCTCAGGATCCCCCAGTTAGAGCTGGTTAATGTGGCCCGGGAAAGGGAAGTTTGGGGTCCCCTGCTAAAGCTGCTGCCCCGTCGACCCGACCCCGGTTTAGTGGCTGAAGATGAGATGAGATCAGATGACAAAATTACACGTGAGCTGGTCCAAACTTAACCATGAGCACATGGCATCTCGTGTTTGTAGAATTGACGTTATGTTGAATTCTTCTCAACTCCTCCGAGTCCTTTAAAACTTCTCTTGGGTTTTTTTAGTACACTGGTGTCACACCCAGATGTATTCTTGCTCAGCCGAGCGGAGTTTGAGACCAGAAGATGCTTCAGTCGATCCAAAACATCAACACTCAGCATCGGGTGTTGATGTCAGTCCCTCAGCATTAAAGAGTGAAGTGAAGTCCTCAGAAAAACATCCATGACAACCAGCTTCTATTCCCTCAGGAGCAAAAACAACAAGCAAAAAGCAGCCACAGAAACACTCGCTGTGCCTGTGCTGTTGCAGTCTTTATCGCTTTCTCCGCCTCCACATATAAAATAAACAGCTGAAAGGGTTACACAAGTTCTGGACAACAACTGAAGTGTAAGAGGCAAGTTTCCGTCGGGTTGATTAAAGAATAAATCACGGCACAAAACGGAAAATCACAAGCCGATGATATGAAGAGTAAAAAGAAATAAGTGTATTTTTGTCTCTGCTGTGCTCTGCTCCAATATCATCACCGTTGCAGGAATTTGCTGACCTAAAGAATATAACCTGTCGCCCTGTTTATAAAGAGGCTCATATGGATGGATGATGGCTATAACCGCTTTGTATTCTCGGGCCCGAGCTCCACAAGTCAGCACTTTGGTCTAAGTGGCAATATGGTGCTTGTCACATACAGTTTCCTAATATGTTGTTCTTTGTGGCTCCACTGCAGGAGTTTAACGTCGTCGATGAGCACAGGAAACTCGGATTTCGTGTCTTTTTGTGTTTTGTTTTCTGCTCTTTCTTGCAAAAAAATGTGACATTTAGTAGTTGGTAGTGTGAGCGTAAAGGGGTGGGTGGTTATCTCCAAGTGTTGGACCCTTTGCAGTCACTTTTAGACGCCACGCTCTCTTCTACAACAACTTTGTGTTTATTTTGGAAACGCTGATGTGGTAAGGTGTTTTTTGCCAGATATGAGACGAGAATGTCAGTTCCCTCTGATATTTTTTACAGCTCTTGACTTGGGAAAACAGAGAGTCGCCGGTTCAAGTCCCACATGAGGACTAAGTTTTTATAAATAGCTCAAAGTGAAATTCCAGCGTTAAATCCTCCCATGGTCGTTTTTGACACTTACGCTCATCAAATAAGCCATCGAGACAGTTTTTTTTCGTTTATAAACTGTTAACGGAGAAATTTGGGAGAGTCGCTAACAGCCAGACGTGGCTAACACTGATTAGCTCGGGGCAGTACGGTGAAGGCATTACTGCTCAAAGTTAGCGAACCCGGAGTTTATTAAAAGAGTGTTTTAAAGACTTACCTACTGGCCCCTGTACCAGCTCCTCTCATAGTAAAGTCCATTCAAGTGGATTACCAAAGTCAATCCAAAAGGAAGGAGCCCATTGCTGCTTTGTTGTGTGTGTAGGGACTCTTCTCATGCTGCTGCAGAGGTTTGGTGTTATTTTGAGCAGTATTAGTGGTTAAAAAAGACCTTTGAATGCCTTCACCGTACTGCCCCGTGCTAATCAGTGTTAGCCACGTCCAGCTGTTAGCGAATGTAAGGGACTCTCCCGGATTCCTCCGTTAATAGTTCATACATGGAAAAAACTGTCTCGATGGCTTATTTGATGTACGTAAGTGCCGAAAAAGACCCTGCGATGACTATGGTTATGAAACATTATGTAACCATGGTTTTGCAAAATTGGCTGTTTTTTGTGTCCTCTGAAGAAGCGACATTCGGCTTAATACACAGATTTCTCTTGTGTGTGTATGTGCTGTGTGTGGATATATCTGATGTCTTCCATGTGGTTATCATTTGGTATATGATGTATTTATGCATCTATATGTTTATGTTAGGCCTTGTACAGAAGCTGTCAACACATTTCCCTGGGAAAGGAAATCTTCTTGAAGAGATTATTACACTCATTTCTGTGCTTGTTTTTCATCAGACCTTCAAGTTAAGTCTGTTTTTCTCATCTCACCTGCACAGCTAACAGCTTCCAATCAATACCAGCCAGCTCGTGTGTGTGTGTGTGTGTGTGTGTGTGTGTGTGTGTGTGTGTGTGTTAATTTCCCCTTACCTATGATATCGAACCACCGCATCAGCTGATGGGTCTCTGTCATGATGATGCCCACCATGTGGGTGACAGGTTCCGTTTCCATGACTGCAAAGGTGAAGTGGGGCTCGTCAAACGTGATCGGCTCGGCGGAGGGCGGCGGGAGGCCGACCCACTCGATGTCGAGTCTGGCCGTGGACGAGCGTGACGGGCTGCCCTGGTCTGTGGCTTTAATCTGGAAATTAACAAAGAAATGAAATTAACATTTGAAGGTCTGACTGAGAAAAGAGCAGCTGTAAAACAACAGTGGAGATTTAAACGGTCTCAGTCCGGCTCCGCCTACCTCGCTCTTGGTACGACCAGGTGCCCCTAACATCACATTTTACACTGATTTGATGCCTGTGACGAGTCAGAGTGGTTAGCCGCGTTTCTCCAAGTTTGTGTTGTTTCATGACTCTTTTACTGATACAATCCTATATGAGATCAGTTTAAACATGTTTTAGTAGCATTTTATGTTATACACATCAAATAAATCAGTTTTTCCTTTTCTTTAATATATAAATATTATATTATATATTATATCATTTAATATGTAATAAAGCCTGATATGTCGTTTTCCTCCACACATATACATTTATATGTAATCAACACAAATAAAAACGTGGAATATTTCTCTTATTGTAAACAAATTATGGCTTCAACTAAGGATTATTTTCAGTATTAATTAATCTGTTCATTATTTGGTCTTTAAAATGATGAAAAATGAACCTCTAATAGTTGCAGCTCTAAAATATATATCATGAAAAGACCAACAATATATGTATGCATCTACTAACAAGTGTGTAATATTGCCTGATAGGTCTTTTTCAGAACATGCACGCGCATGCAGACACACAAACACACGCACACACACACGCACGCACGCACGGATCATGTGTGGAGGACCTTCATTACCCATGGTAATCCCCTTATCCTTCACTTAAAGAGGACACTTTCTATTTGTAAACCTTAAGCACACGGATGCTGTTGATGCTTTTGCTTCCATTTAGTAGTTTAGTGTTTAGTTGATGGAGAAAATAAAGAATGAATAAATAAATAAACATTATAAATTGCTGAGCATCTAAAGTAAAGAATAAATAAAAATGCAATAAATAGCGAGCTCATGAGACACCATTTCTTCTTTGCTTTCTTGCTCTAAAGGAGCATGAAAAGCACATTTCAACACACACACACGCACGCACGCACGCACGCACGCACGCACGCAGGCACGCAGGCACGCACGCACGCACACACACACACTAACTACAGCTGTTAAGAAACTTTATGTTTGTGAGGACCCAGTGAGCTCTGGGCTTTACGTCTGGGCTGGGGAAGTCGTAAAGCACAGAGACACAGTGTGACACTTTGTTGGTTCTGGTCTTTGTTAGATTTGTTAGCGATAAGAACGAGAGAAAGCCTCGCCCTTTAGCTGTGAAGGTGCTCAAGGGGAACAGAAACACACTCTTAACGACTGCTCTGTATGTCGACGGAAGAGTTTCTCCATGTTTCACATCTGTTCTGCAGCTGATTAACCTCTCTGGCTTCTACAGCGCAGAGCGATGACAGGGACTGAGACTGCTCATTGATTTCAGAGCAGCTGTTAGTGAAGTGCCTTTCAGGGTATTAAGCATGGGTGATTTAGCCTCTTCAGCCGAGCTGGTGGGCTCGGTCAAGACTTTAAGCCTTCACACCTCCTACAGAGACGCGTAAATGAAGCACAACTCTTTAGAGAAAGTATTTACTTTGTTATACAAACTCACTCTCACTCTTGGTGAAAGATAGGAGACAGGTAGACCACATTTAGGGCGCACTCACACTGTCCTTCCGCACCGCGCCCCGTGATTTAGGGTACTTGTCCCCCCTCCCTCTCCCCCCGCGCCCCAGCCCTGTTTGTACTCACACTGCCTGGGCCTCGCGCAAATGCTTCTTGCTGCCTATACGTCATCACGCCGTAACCCGTCACACGCATTGATCGCGTGTGCGTGGCTTTGTTTACAAATCTTTCCACAGACCTCAGAGTTTTTGTGCGTCTTGTCGACTGTTTTTGATTTTCATCCGACCAAATCTGCAGTAAACACTCCACCTCCGCATCACATCAACGTGAACCTTTCACCGCCATTGTTGTTGTTAAATGTCCGCGCATGGTCAGTCTTTCTATTTTCTATGTCCGAACAGGCGCACATACCGCTACCGCCGTAGGGCTCGTGCTCATACTCGTACACGTGCGCACGCTCGTGCTCGTACATGTGCAGACGGCTCTACAAAAGCCCACCTCTCTCAAGTCCGCAGTTATGCGCGGAACGGGTGCACACTGCTTAAACGTACTAGGCTTTAGCTGAAAAAACGGTTTTGGCCCGGTACAGAAGGACAGTGTGAGTGCGCCCTTAGACGCCAGAATAACTGACAACACTGACTGAGGTTCTGGACGCCCCCTACCGTGAGAATGCTGTAGTTTCTGGGCCAGAAATCGCCGTGGGACGTCACCACGCCCGTCACCGAGTCGATCTCAAAGCGGTCGTCCTTGTTGTCTTGGAGCTTGTAGGTCACCGCTGCGTTCGAGCCCTCGTCGTCGTCACGGGCAAACATCCTGCAGACTTCCCGTTTGCCTGCACGGTGGTGCTGTTCGGGCAGCTTGACGTGGAAAAGTTTGTCAGTGAACTTCGGTCGGTTGTCGTTGGCGTCCAGGACTCGGATCACAACAGTGGAGGTGGAGCGCAGAGACGGAGATCCATTATCTGAGACAATGACCTGA
Organism: Echiichthys vipera; assembly: GCF_963691815.1. NCBI lineage: Eukaryota > Metazoa > Chordata > Actinopteri > Perciformes > Trachinidae > Echiichthys > Echiichthys vipera. The sequence goes on from NC_139831.1 coordinate 3,342,230, forward strand.
GAATTAAGAGGAAAGAGGGTTAAAGTCATAATAAATATACGATTTTACAGCTGGACAGTCAGATACATGCATAATATTATATTTGCCTCTGAGATGTGGCGGAGTAGAAGTATAAAGTTGCAGAAATTAGAAATATTTAAGTAAAGTACCTTAAAAAAGTACAGTACTTGAGTAAATGTGCTTAGTCACTTTCCACCACTGCTGACGCACTAAAGAACATACGCATTTGTTTGTGCCTCATTGGTCAACCTGAGGGGAAATGAAGAAGTTGTTTTTAAGAGTCTCACCTCAAAACTGTGTTCTGGTTTATCCTCCCGATCCAAAGCTGAGAGAGTGCTGATAACACCTGCACACACACACACAAACACACACACACACAGAGAAAATCAATGTAGTTCGTGTGTGTGAGTCTCAAGTCCTGGGAAGTGAGAGCACTAATTACACACAAACGGACAAACAAACAAACACAGACCGCTATTAGGAGTGTTCCTGCTCTTGTTATTGTAGCTGTGTTTATGCGTGTGTGTGTGTGTGTGTGTGTGTGTGTGTGTGTGTGTGTGAAAGGACAGCAACAGAGCTGAGCAATCACAGTTAATTTTATGGATGTTGTTTCTGCTGTTGCTGCTTGTATAGTTGTGTGTGTGTTGTTTTGCTCTGTTCACGTAAAGTTGATCCTCCTGTGTGTGTGTTTGTGTGTGTGTGTGTGTGTTGTATTGCTCTGTTCACCGTAAAGTTGATCCTCCTTTGTGTGTGAGTGTGTGTGTGTGTGTTGTTGTTTTGCTCTCTTCACCGTAAAGTTGACCCTCCTGTGTGTATGTGTGTGTGTGTGTGTGTGTGTGTGTGTGTGTGTGTGTGTGTGTGTGTGTGTGTATTGGTTTAGCAGAACACTGGTGTACCTCTCTGTACAGACAACCAATGAAACTTCTTTCTCCAGATTTTGAAACAACATACAGTACATTTGTTCCTGGACAAATAACCAAGTCCAGTTGCTTCTGACTGAAATTGCGTTGAAATAACGCTGACCTGGACACATGAGAACATTCACAGGCTCACTACAGTTTGCTCAGTTGAGGCAGGATGTGGTTGAAACAGAGTGTACACAGTATGGAAGGTGTCTCCGTGTGTGAGGAGCTCCCGGTTTAATCCAAAAATAAGCAGAGAGGTGGAGCATGGATGGAGCAGGGCCAAATGAAGCCTACAGTCTCCTGAGATGACACCCACATGTCACTCAAAGCAGCCACACCCTTAATTATGTGAAAGTTCAAGTCTTGTTATAATCTAAATGGGTGATTTATATAAAAATGAACCCCTTGTACAGTTGACATGAACAGGGGACATTAGCTTTAGGCTCCAAAACTGCTTTATGTACCTGTCTGTAAACATGTTTTTTTACTTTGAGGGTCTGTGGAGCTTGACTCGCTTCTGGAGCCTCAAGTGGTCAATCGCGGAACTGCAGGTTTTTTTTGGCACTACAGTGTTGGCTTCATTTCTCAACCTCGGACGTCACCACTTGGTTTCGACAGTTCGGGACAAAGCCAGGAAATGAGTCTGAGTCTTGAGTCTCTCTTTTCTAATTGTTTTGGTCTGTGCAGGATGTTTCTAATGGCAACGACCCCACGTGGATGATTAACCCCGAGCCAAAAACAAAGCAGCAGGGTGAGCAGCTCTCCGATTCCAAACCGCCACGTTGTGACACCCTTCACTCTATGCTTTGTCCTCAATGAATGTCACTCGCTCTCTTCACTCACTCTCTAGCTCACTTAATACATTGGTGCTCTCTCTCTCTGGCCGTTGAGTCGAGGAGAAAAGGAGGGGCCAACACTGGATGCTGGCCATTTACCAAACGTGAGCAATACTTTCTACATTTTACATTATTTAAAGTAAAATGAAGGTGTAAAATTATTCCATGGTCTTTTTCGACACTTGCACACGTCAAATAAGCCATTGAGATATTTTCTTTTTGTGTATAAACTATTAACTGAGAAATTCCAGAGAGTTGGTAACAGCTGGACGTGGCTAACACTGACTAGCTCGGGGCAGTATGGTGAAGGCATTCAAAGGTCTTTTTTAACCACTAATCCTGCTGAAAATAACAGCAAAACTCTGCAGCAGCATGAGAAGAGTCCCTACACAGAAAACAAAGCAGCAACAACGTAGTTAGTGAACCCGGAGTTTAATAAAAGAGTGTTTTAAAGACTTACCTACTGGCCCCTGTACCAGCTCCTCTCATAGTAAAGTCCATTCAAGTGGATTACCAAAGTCAATCCCAAAGGAAGGAGCCCATTGGTGCTTTGTTTTGTGTGTAGGGACTCTTCTCATGCTGCTGCAGAGGTTTGCTGTTATTTTCAGCAGGATTAGTGGTTAAAAAAGACGTTTTAATGCCTTCACCGTACTGCCCCGAGCTAATCACTGTTAGCCACAACCGACTGTTGGAGACTACCGGATTTCTCCGTTAATAGGTCAAACACGAAAAAAACTGTATCGATGGCTTTTGACATGGCAAAGGGTCGAAAAAGACCATGAGATGATTGTACGCCAAAATTTCACCTTAGGGACAATTTAACATTATGTCAAGTCTGCATTGTCACCTCATGGTGGTTACGTGTGAGTGGGAGATGACGAGACACATCTGAGGATAAAATGAGGTTTAAATTATTAGCAACAGCCAATCAGAGAGCTCTCTGACTGACCGTACCCCCTCTGATACACAGCTCTGAGAACCAGTGGTGAGAATAAAAAGACAGATCGACAGCACCAGACAGGCGGTTTGATGAATCAGCATTAATGTCTGTACCACTAATACTGATACAATACCTAAACTATGTGGCTCAACCGGTTCTTAAGTCACATTTGGTTGTGGTACACATTTTTTGTTGAGTCTGCAGCTGTTTCTTCACTTCAGACCTACAGTATAACCTCCTCTCTGCAGAAAATATAAGTATTGTGTGTTGTCCTCTCGTTAGAGGAGACTTAGACGCGCTTCAACCGCTTCAGAGGGAGCTGTATACCTGTGCTCTCAGAACAGGCTAATATTGTAACAGCAGAGATTTAGGAGACTTTGACTTTGGATGGACGCACTTAACGTCAAAATGTTACTTTTATAATTTAAGTTTCTCCGTCTGAAATCTGTCATTAAGCTCGTCAAGCTGTTAGCAATTAGACTTTACTGGAAAATAATCCTATCTGGCATCGCTATCATATTCAATATTATGTTATGGTCGTAAAAAAAAGACTTTTCTTGATAAAACTGGATCCATAACAAATGTTATTGTTATGTCTCATAGGTGTAATTTGTGTAAAGCCCTCACTTCGATGTATTTTGACTCCTTTTGCTCCGTGTTGTCCTTTTTTTGTTCTGCGGCTGAGTGGATTTCCCCGCCGGGCTCTTGACCTCATCTCATCTAATCTAAATAAGTGAAGAGAAGTGTTTTAGGGCAGCGATTAGCTCTAACAGGGAGAGCAGAGACACACTGGCAGACGAGGGCTGCTGGGTGCATAATAACGGGTCAGGAGAAGGAGTGTGTGGAGAAAAGACAGATTAGTGTGTGTGTGTGCGTGTGTGTGTGTGTGTTTCTGGCCAACCTCCTCATGTTTATTGCCGGTTTAAAATGATTATGGCTCCCTGGAATGTGACGCTCCTCAGCTTTTAGAGGTTGAACATCAGGTTTTATAGCAATAACAGGATCACAACAGGGTTATTAGACTGACCTTATAACAGACGTGTGTTCAACCTGAAGCCCACAAACCAGACATTAATACATAATATTAATGGTTATTTAACTTTCCATAAGGAGACAACACAAGCTTTTAAGAGTTTGATTAGATTCTGTTTAAGGTCAAATCATCAGGTTGATTTCTTTAATCCTGTGGAGCCCGGATCATTTCCTAATGCTATTTACATAATGATCATATTAAAAGGACAGTAGCACCCATTGACTGTGTAAATGTGGCCTTTACAAAACAAACATTTGCAGATTTTACACACTTTTAGGCTACAAGTGATGTTGCAATTTTGCATCTGAGGGCCTTACAGGGTTAAACATCACCTTAGAGGAATACTCTACCCTCAAAATGATCATTCCCTCGCTGTCAGGTTCGGCACTTTGTACGTCCAACACCGTCATTTTATAGGAATGTGAGGTTTTACTGACAGTTGGAGGATCCTATAGTGTTAGGCATGAGCTCCTTTAATACATTTAATTGGTTAAGGCTTTATAAAACCCACACACACAGATGTGGAGTGACCATTAGCACTGCTTTATGAAGAAAATAAAAATGTCAAAATATGAAGACACAAGCTGTGATTTGTCTCATCTCATCTCATCTTCAGCCTCTTATCCGGGGTCGGATCATGGGGGCAGCAGCTTTAGCAGGGGACCCCAAACTTCCCTTTCCCGGGCCACATTAACCAGCTGGTTCCCAGGCCAGTGTGGAGATATAATCTCTCCACCTGGTTCGGGGTCTTTCCCGAGGCCTCCTCCCAGCTGGACGTCCCTGGAACACCTCCCTAGTGGTGATTTGTATATCGATTACTCTGTGTTACCTTGAATTTTTCAAGAAAAAAGGGTATTTTTCTCTCATGCCCCCACAGTGAAGAGTTTCATACACATCACAAATACCGTCCAAGAGTAGTGTGGGAAAATTATTTTAGCATATTTCATGATTTTGCGCCAAAAGCACCACCTATAGGCCAACTGGGGTCAATTTCTGCAGAGAGCCTCAGTGGGGTACAGGAAGCAACTACGAGAAATCGCTCTCTGATCGGCAATTCAGTCGGTGCACGAGAAGAGAAACAAACAAACGGCTAAAGTCAAGAGGCTGCAAGGTCGAAAAAACAAACTCTATTGAGCTCTTCTGCAGAAACGGTTCCTGGTTCTTTGTGACTGTTGTTCGCTAATGCACGGAACATATCATTAGTTCGTTTATCACCAGTTGTTAATGTCGCCTGTGGGAATGGTGATTTATTTCCTCTCACGCAGGTGCAGAACGTACGTGCTAGTTGGCCGTTGGCCGTAGCCTTTGCAGTGTGTTCAAGTGGCACTTCTTGAGCTAGTTTTTTGATTGGTTGGTTGGTGTGTCTGAGCCTAAAGGCACAAAAACTACACGGTTATGGATGGGAAAAGTCAATGGTTTAGTGTTAAGAACAGCGCAAGAGTTAAACGCCCTTCATCATCAGGGTTAAAGGAAGGAGTACTTGGTTAAAAGGTTCTGGATTGAACACCGTCATGGTTGAAAACAGCTGCAGCAAACTTTTGGAGTGGTTTTCAGGATGTTGTGTTGGTGAACGTGAGCCATATTTGTCTGTCTCTTTTTAACAATGGTGCAGTTATTGCCTATTATTTATTTAACAATCAAAGCAAATGGTGATAAAAGTTACTCCACAGAGGTAATAATACTAGTTGTGTAAAAACCTGAAGAAAAAAAAAACCCATCTTGACAGAAAACTACCTCTGAACATCTGGGCAAAAAGTGTCTAATCGTCGGTATTGCAAAAAACAATTGCAGGATGAAGCCCCCCCAATTTGAACATCAGATACTTGTGCGGGATGGATTTACTGCAATGATCCTGGGGAGAAGCTGAGGCTATAAAAATTAAGTGGGGCAAAAAACAATCTGTTGACAGGAACAGGAACATGAAAAAGTGAGCCGCTGACAGCTCCGACTGTTCAAAGTTTGATGGTGTCATTGTTTAAGCAAGTTGACTTCTGTTAGGCTGGAGGCCAAGTGTGTGTGTGTGTGCAGGTGTGCACAAGGGCACAGCTCCAACAACGCACATTCTTTTAACCGATGTTTATTCTCACTAATTAATTTTACAGTTCACCTCTGTGTGGAGAAGGTGCCGAACCGTCAGATGACCAAAGGACAAAGGTCTTAATACATTTCTGAGCAACAACCAGGAAACATATGAGCCGATTGTCTCAGCTGCATGTTGTCTTTTACCCCAACGATGGTATTCAGGACTGGCATCTTCCTCCCCTCTATCGCCTGTTTGTTTTTTTTCTCTTCATCTCGTGCAAAAAAATAGTTTGTCATTTTGTCACTACTTCCTTCATGATAACAACCACCTTCGTTATCAAATGGTGAAATGTACTTATACAGCGCCTTTCTAGTCTTCTGACTACTCAAGGCGCTTTCACAGTGTTTGTCAGGTTCACCCGTTCACACAGACATTCACACTGATGGCAGTGGACATCTACATACCATCTAATTTATGTGTTGCAACTGTGAACATTTCCCTGTTTGTTATTAATATATTATTAATTACTTTAAATGCAGTGGATTCAGTACATTCAGGCTTTGAATCCCGGCTGGGGCCCTTTCTGTATGGAGTTTGCATGTTGTCCCCGTGTCTGCGTGGGTTTTCTCCGGGTTCTCCGGTTTCCTCCCACAGTCCAAAGACGTGCAGGTGTTCGGTTCATTGATGACTCTAAATCACCCGTAGGTGTGAATGGTTGTCTGTCTCTGTGCGTCTCTATGTGTCCTGTGATAGACTGATGTCCTGTCCAGGGTGTACGCCCGATGTCCGCGACCCCGACAGGGACAAGCGGTTAAGGATGAATGAATGAATGAATGACACAGGAAACCTACAGATCTAAAGCCTCAAAATGGACATAAATGTGGACAGTGGACGTGCATTTGTTCTTATTTTTACCACGTCGGCAAGGTCAACACGTTCAAACACATGCGTACACTGACCCTTATGGACCAATTTTACAAAACATAAACCCTGGTGGCTATGTGGACGTGGAGAGCATAATTACATAATCACATTTGCCTAGCTTGTTAAAGTAATATCCGAAGGAACAACGATATTTTTTTAAACCACTACAGCCAGGACCCAGTGAAGGAGGCAGACAGGAGGAAGGGTGTGAGCCTGCCGAGACCTTTTTACGACAGTGCAAACAAGCCCTGCTGGGTGGACATCATTAGGACAGGTGGGACACATTAGAAAGTGTGCTTTTGTCATTAGCACACACATGGGAATCGGGGGTAAAGCCGAGTCTCTCCCTCGCTGCCTGTTTTCACTCAGTCGTGCTGGACTGCTGTCAAAACCACGTGAAGATAAACAGCGTTGTCTGGCGTGTCAGGACCTGGTTTGTTTGTTTCCTTGTCCTTCCCTCCAGATCCACTGTCAGTTAGCCATTCAGCTGCTGCTACTTCACGTCTTTGATGCTTTTTCAGAAATGTTTTAATTTATTTTACTCAGTGAACCGTTTCAAAACCACCCTCTTCAGGGAGATGCCTTAAAAAATAAGCCATTTCTCACCGATGTGTCAACAACGTCAATGAGGGCGGGGGAAGAAGAGTCTTGGGTTCACAGAGTCAGTCAAACATGTCAAGGCTGCGGGGCACAAGTCCGGCTTCACACGGGCTGCTTTAGACGAGTACTTGCTCTCCACAACTAACTATTGTTATTAATATTATTTAAAAACCCATTTACAAATCTGAGCATAAAGTATTATTTTTTAATCATCATCTTGAACAATTTCAAATGAACTTAGTGTGAAGTTATATAGTCTGTAATGTTCTTGTAGATCAAATCATTGTGTGTGTGTGCGTGTGTGTGTGTGTGTGTGTGTGTGTGTGTGTGTGTGCGTTTGTGTAAACAAGCCCCTGAAAAGAGCAGCAAATAGCCCAATTTATCACTAAATGCTGGAGCAAAGCTTTTAAAACTAATCCTCCCATTGAGCCTTAAGTGACCCTCATTATCGGATCACAGTCTGATCTGATCTGAGATGGAAAACACCGCGTCTCCTCTGCCTCTCCTACTACGTAGCAGTGCTATCTGATTATTGCAACCGTTCTGGGTGGACAGGCTTTCTCATGGTGAGTTCCCATTCATCGCGTGAAACCTAAAAGGCTGTGTGAATGTTTAAAAGTCAGTGGAAAGACACAGACGGAGTGGGATAATTGGAATTCATGATAATGTCCCGTGGGGCTGGGCGAGGCTTCGATATGATGATAATGATGTGGGTTTGAAAAGTAATGAAAAGTGATAAATGACTAAAATATTTAAAGAATCTTTGAATTGTTACATTTGAGAAGAGGTGGTGTGTTGGGTGTGGTGGTAAATAGGGTTAGGTTTGGCCCAGCAAAAACTAAATAATTAACCCGCTTTCTATTTTATTTCTTTATCACGTTGTCGCCAGATTGAACCTACAGTTTTGCATTTTAATAAAGCATGATATGTTTACAGTTTGCTTCCGTTACGTTACACAGTGACATACGTACACAATGTCAAAATAATGAAAGCTGCAGTCTGGCAGATTGAGTTTACAGCTCTCACGCCCCTCCCCCTCTACCACCGAGCTTCATGGAGGTAGGCTGGCTAACTTACTTATAGATAGCAATTGCTAACGTCATTAAGCATATGCAGATTGAGTTTACAGCTCTCACGCCCCTCCCCCTCTACCACCAAGCTACATGGAGGTAGGCTGGCTAGCTTACTTATAGATAGCAATTGCTAACGTCATTAAGCGTATGCAGATTGAGTTTACAGCTCTCACGCCCCTCCCCCTCTACCACCAAGCTACATGGAGGTAGGCTGGCTAGCTTACTTATAGATAGCAATTGCTAACGTCATTAAGCGTATGCAGATTGAGTTTACAGCTCTCACGCCCCTCCCCCTCTACCACCAAGCTACATGGAGGTAGGCTGGCTAGCTTACTTATAGATAGCAATTGCTAACGTCATTAAGCGTATGCAGATCGAGTTTACAGCTCTCACGCCCATCCCCCTCTACCACCGAGCTACATGAAGGTAGGCTGGCTAACTTACTTATAGATAGCAATTGCTATTGTCATTTAGCGTGTGCCTAGCTTGAGCCGCGTGCCTGTGATATTGTAACATGCACGAGGGGGGAGGGGGGTCTGTGCACGAACTGTGCCCGTCAGTCGGCTCTCTCACAGCTCTGCGCTGAGTGGACAGGATGATACGGGCGCGGTGGATTTTTGCAAAACAAACAACGGGCTCTAAGTGCACGTAGAGGCGTGTTTGTTTTCTCCTAAAACCGGATGATTTAAGTTTTTCTATCGAAGCACAGTGTTGGGTTCAATGAATGTGATCAAAAAAAGGTTGCCGACTGCGCGCTCAAACTATCAATTAGATGCTTCGGAGGAAAATTGGTCGATTAAATAGATGCCAGCTGACATCGGGCGTGAGGAGAGGTCCACCCTGGACAGGACGTCAGTCTATCACAGGACACATAGAGACGAACAGAGACGGACAACCATTCACACCTACAGGCGATTTTAAAGTCATCAATTAACCTAACACCTGCATGTCTTCGGATTGTGGGAGGAAACCGGAGAAACCCGGAGAACACCCACGCAGACACGGGGAGAACATGCAAACTCAGCACAGAAGGGCCCCAGGGCCTTTGTTAAAAAAAAGAAATTGTAGGAAAATCGTATTGTGAACTCAGCATCGTCAATCATGTCGAATCGTGAGTTTAGTGTATTGTTACAACCATAAAAAAGGACTATACACAAGAGAATATTTACCTATTAAAATACCAGAAAGAATGATGTATCGTGATGTCTAAAGTTATCGAGATATGAGATTTTTTCTACTTCTTCCTTTATTATTCTACATCCAATGAGAAAGTGGATTTCCGGTAAAACAGATAAAAACAGAAACACTGCCCAAACCCTATACGTCTGGGGTTATTCCGCATCTTCTTATTGTCAACAATCCCACAAAGATCAAATCCAGCGATGTGTTATTTCCTCTCTCAGTACTTTCTGACACCCATAAGTCGTCTGTGGCTCTCAGCCCCGAGCTCCTCGGCTCTTACTTAAACACGTCCCCCAGTGCAACAGTCTCTCACTGAGACATAGTTCCACGGAACAAAAGGAAGATGACCTATACAGACTTTGATACACTCACAACGCGTGTGAGTAGATTGTGTCTTTTCAGTGGATTTGGTGGCAATAAGAAACATATTGAATATCACCAGACTTACCCGTTAATGAAAACCACTTCTCAGTTTGTGACTTGTGAACATTACGTATAAATAAAAACACAGCAAATAAAGCAAGAGAGCAACACACTAGATCAGTTTAAGGATCTCTGTAATCATTTGAAGAATTTGCTGGTGTGAAATGCAAATGAATCGTGCACATTCCTGACCTGCCTGGCCTTGCTGACAAACAACGTTTTTGTTGCGACACATAATGAAACCTATGCTGAACTCGCATAACCAGGAAATGCTGATTTTGGGGTGATTTTGGTAATTTGGCACACCCTCGTTCCCTGCGCGAACCTGACGTCGAAGCCTGACGACAACTGGTTTGAAGCAACAGCAGCAGCTCCAAAAAACACACTGGACTGGACTTAATTTGTGATTTTCTATTGCTCAGCACACATCAACCTCCCGCTGCAACTTTATCAACTGACTCCCTAAGGTTGAATCAGACACACACACTTCTGCGGGATAAAGTATTTACACGCTCGAGGAGCTAGAGGCTGAGACAGAACGCTGCGTACAGCCGTGAGTCATCTCATCCTGTCGAGGCATGAGAGGTTTCTACACCGCTCACCCGTACTTTAGTAATAGTTGGTTCATTTGTGCAGCAAAGACGAGGTGAATCATGTTCTAAAAAGGTCAGGTTTCAACAGCACTTCTATGTAATTTAAGGTAACACAATCGCCCTCGTTTACACCCTCACTGAAAGTCCATATCCGATTTTCCTCGTGTTCTCTGATGATTTTTCATGACAGTTTCTTTAGTTGCAGGTCAGATTATCCGTGTGGATGTCAACGCATCCTGTTAATGGTTTTCTACCTTTTGATTTAAACGACACGCCCTAAAGTATGTGGACACTTAACATTACACTCATGACTAATGAACATCCAATGTATCATTTATAACATACATGTGGTTTCAGGCTTTCCACCACATGTTGACGCCGGCTGTAGGGATTGTGATGTAAGGCATTTGAACACTGATGTTCCAGAGGTTCACGTTTCTGCCTCTCCAAAGTAAAACGCAACGCCACAGTAATGTTGACCCCATGCATACATGCAGCAGAAGAAATGCGTTTTTAAAGAACAAAACACGTGGATATAAAGCCTCAGCCCCATCCAACACCTTTGAGATGAACTGGAACAAGCCAGTCCTTATCATATAAGGCAGTATAAGGCAGTAAAATAAAATTAAATTGAATTAAAATGCGCTATAAGGCGATATAAGGCGTTATACGGCGGTATAAAGCCGTACAAGGCGGTAGAGGGCAGAATAACACGTTTTAAGGGGGTATAAAGCCGTTTATTCTGCCTTATACCGCCTTAAACGGCTTTATACCCCCTTAAAACGTGTTATACCCCCTTATACCGTGTTATTCTGCCTTATACCTCCTTGTACAGCTTTATACTGCCGTACAACGCCTTATATCGCCTTATAACGCGTTTTAATTCAATTCAATTTTACCGCCTTATACTGCCTTATATGATAAGGACTGGCCTGTACCAGTTCATCCCAAAGGTGTTAGATGGGGCTGAGGCTTTTATATCCACATGTTTTGTATTTTTTATAAAACTCATATCTTCTGCTAAGTGTATGCATTGGGTCAACATTACTGTGGTGTTGTGTTTTACTCTGGAGAGGCAGAAACGGGGACCTGTGGAAGTGATCAGGCAGGTAGCCACGTCAGTCAGTCTTATCAGGTAGTTATGCTGACAAAGCTATTGAGATTTCATCCTTTGGTGCTCCTTTCCCTTTGCCAAGGCAGATGGAAAATACCCCCGGTACTGTTTTAACATGTTTCCGTATTTGCTCCGAAATGACTCCCTATCTGTGTTTTCTGTCACTTTATACCGCCTTAAAACACATTATACCACCTTAAAACGCGGTATACCCCATTATACCGCCTAATATCTCCTTATACTACCTTATACCGCCTTAAAACGCGATTTACCACCTTATACTGTCTTACGACGTTTTATACCCCCTTATATCGCCTTAAAACGTGTTATACCGCCTTGTATCGACTTATACCGTCTTATATCGCCTAATACCGCCTAATACCGCCTTATAACGTGTTTTACCCCTTATACCGCGTCATACCCCCCTTATTCCGCCTTATACGCATTTTACCGCCTTATACTGCCTTAAAATGCGCTATACTCCCTTATACGGCTTTATACCGCCTTATAACACATTATACCCCCTTATAACACATTATAACGCTGTATACCTCCTTATAACGCCTTATACTAAATTTCAGTAACAGCTCCACCTCATCATCAGTCTAAGTTAATAAAGCTCTACTCTTATTTTTCACCATTGCTGATTGCTTACACATCCATGATTTTCAACCGAAGAGTAACGTTAGACAATCTGCTTCCTGTTTAGACCGACACACACACCTACAGTGTAAATGAATAGTCAGGCGATACGTGATTTCAGGTGGGTTAATGCGGACGCCAGTTTAGAATGAAACCGTAGTCGTATGGATGGAGCTAAACTGTTGGAGCATGTTTGTCTAAATTATCATTGTTTGCTCAAAAGTTAAGATTTCCAACAGGCACAGCCCAGAACATGAAGAACAGCCCAAAACCAACAGTGTCTCAGTTTGTCCACAACAAACTTACGGAGCTTCTGCCAGGTTAATGTAGCAGTTTATGTAATTAGCAGATTAAGTTATTATAACTAAGATTCAAGAACAAGACCTTGTTTCTCTCTCCCACCGGCTCACCTGCGTTTCACTAATTCACCTAATCCCCTGTGCAGACCTATATAAGTGCTTCTAACCCTCTCTCCCATTTGTCTCAGTTTTTACAACCCCCACCCCCGTCAAACCCTGTTCTCCACCCTCTCAGTAGGGCGCCATGGTGGCTCAGCAGTTAGCACCATTATCTCATAAAAAAGAAGGTCCTGGACTTGAACCCCCAGGGGACGATGAAGCCAGAACGCTCATCTAGGTGTATCCTCACCATGAGTCTCCACTTCCCGGGCCCCAGACGTTCCAGCCACACCACGCCCCCGTTTGACCCCGTTCAACCCTCACCCTATCCTTCCTGTATCCTCTGGCTATTCCTTACAAAACTACCTGTATATCGTAAAATGGCGTGGTCTTTTCAGTGAATTAAATCATAGTTATGTTGTTTCTTGTCTCACCCATTCTGTGTTATTTTAAAATTGACATTCATTCTTTGTCCCTATCAGGGCTGCAACTAACAACTATTTTCATTATCAATTAATCCGTCAATCAATTACTCGATTACCCTATTTTCCGCACTATAAGGCGCACCTCATTATAAAGGCGCATAGAACAACCACTACAGTCGAGGCTGGGGTTACGTTAAGGACCGCATCTAAATTCATTGATGTTAAGTCCGCGTGCTAGCGCTGTTGCCTTCAGTCGAATAGTGATTGTACTGACGCTTCTACTTCCTGCTCTCTGTTCAACAACCCACTGTTGGAGTTTGTCCTCCAACTGTAGCCATCTCGCTCTGTTCCCTCGGAAACTCTTTCTTTACTTGGTGCAGGTCATCCTGTTGCCTTCTCCACTTCCGCACCATTGATTGGTTCATGTTAAACTCTCTGGCTGCTGCTCTATTCCTGTGTTCTACTGCGTGACTAATGGCCTTGAGTTGAAACTCTGCGTCGTAAGCGTGTCTCTTAACAGGAGCCATTTTGGGCTCTTTACACAAACACACACATGGAAATGAAACGTCACGCTTCACGCAGTCAAATATCTCAACATGCACCGCGCGTTACTTCTTCTACGGGGGAAAATAGAGTCGGCGGCTGCTCACCGTAGTTGGAGACCTGTTGTGGCTCAATATTGGTCCATATATAAGGCGCACCGGATTATAAGGCGCATTGTCGGCTTTTGAGAAATAGTGCGGAAAATACAGTAATTGATTAGTTGTTTGGTCTATAAAATGTAAAAAATGTTGATTTTTCCTCTCCCAAAAGCCCCAGATGACGTCCTCAAATACAAATTGTCCTGAACTCAGACAGTTTAGTGTCACACTGGAGAAAAGAAAACAGGAAATATTCAAATTTGAAGCTGAAATCAGAGAATTAAACTACTTGACTTGACTAATTGTTGCAGCTTTGATCCCTATTATTACTTTACACAACTCCACGGAAGCTAATGGTGATTTAATTTAAGCAAAGCTTGAAGTTCAGTAGCCTTGCAATAGGAATTTGAGTCATCTACATTCATGTAGCCAATGCCTGACATCGTCTTTGTAAAACGTTCACACAGACACAATAACCCTTTTCAACCAAACACATTCTTCCTCCCGTGCTTGTATGAACACTGTATGAATATCAAATACACCTGCTTTGCACAAAATAAAGTTTGCTTTAATTTAACACTCTCCGGCTGTTTCAACACCTCCTGTCCTGCCTTTTTGTGTGACGTCTTTCCATTAATCAGAACGCGCCCTGCTGTCTGTAATCCTTTGGCATACTGGCCCTAGGGTGTGGACAAACACCACAGCTACCTGGATATTACATGAAGAGGACCGGGCTTGTAGCGGCTTGTAGAATCAGGGCTAATGCTGCGCTAATTCGACTGAACTTCAAAGTCCATACCAGGTGACTCAGTTGCAACTGTCAAAGATGAACACGCAGAAACCTGAGGGTTTTCTGTTTCTTTATATTTTTTTCTACCCCTGCAAGATTTTGTCTCCGCAATCTTTTCAGATGAGTGAGTTTGTGAGTGACCTCCGAAGAAGTTTCTCATTATGAAGTCCCATTTTCAGATTTTGCCCTCTGTGACACGCCCTCGTTCTGCATGGCTTGCTCTGCTCAGACTTGCAGTGCATTAGGACATATTAACCAATTTTTCGTTAGGTTTCCTACAGCCGCAGTAACACCTCCTGAATCAAAATGTAAATCTGGCACGGGGACACGGCGACATATAGAGAGGTATGTCAAAACAATTTGTGGGAGGAAGCACAGAGGGCCTCCAGATGTCTTATATCCACAAGGGGAGTTTGAATCAAAATGTAAATCCGTCACAGCGGAGCGCGTTGCCTATATTTCTGTCCAAAGTGCTCATGAAATAGGAGGATGACACTGTGCAGGGCGATCCACTTACATCCTATATCCCTGAGTAACTGTTTATCTGCCTGCCCGTTAGAGCTTCAATTACAAGTTTGAGGGCCAAGCTGCATAATCAAATGTCTACACTCGCTGTCGTAAAGCTGCTTAGACAACAGGCTGCAATTATGTTTGTTTTTAAATGAGCGGGAACTCACTTTATAATGGAAATCTCCTGCTGTAGCAACATGTCAGATTATGTTGATTGCTTGCAGAATATATTTTAATAAACTAGAAAGAAAATCTACCAATTAATTCAATATTTCATGTATTCCTACTGCAGGTGTTGTTGTTTTAAAAAGGTGACCACAGAAAAAAAGGTATAATTTATACTAGTGATTGATTTCCATGCTCAATAGAAGAAGAATAGAAGAATTACATTATTTATCCTGCAACGGGGAAATTCGATGTTTTTCACTCTATTATTATTAATCATGTTACACACACAGGCCCGAAATACACACATGCACGGACAGGACCTATATACATGCAATTCATGGAGAGATGTCAGAGCGAGGGGGCTGCCAGTGACCAGCGCCCCGAGCAGTTGGGAGTTCAGTGCCTTGCAAGTCACCTATGGACTGAGCCGCCCCCAAAAGTGGAAGTGTATTGGAATACAAGGAAGTGTATTGTTTTTATCGTAAACAAGGTTTCTCCTCATTCACTCTTAATTACCTGTTTTGGGATCCACATCGAAGTACGTCCGCTGAGATTCCAGCATCTCGTAGGTAAGCTTCCCCTCAGAGGAAGTGTCCACATCTGTGGCGGACACCCGGGCGACGGACTCGACCGTGTCCACGTTCTCCTGGACGGCCGCGAAATACACCGGCTGAGAAAGTTCTGGAGCGTTGTCGTTGACATCCAGGACCTCCAGGTAGACGTGAGTCCAGGAGATCAGAGGCTCGGTCCCCAGGTCAGTGACGTACACAGAGAGCCAGTAGTGAGGCATCGACTCACGGTCCAGAGTCTCTGTTGTTCGAATCACACCTGAGGCACGTAAAAGGGACGTTAATTAGAGTTAACTGTTCAGATAAAACACTCATCAATTAGGAAACCCAGCACGCCAGTATTTACTTGTTTCAAACTGCTACTGTGCCTCTGGAATTAATCACTTATCAGTGTAATCAGTTTAACAGTTAATGAGTGGAACCACCCTGAAGGAAATATCCATCACCGGGACTTTCATCCATCTTAAGGTGCCTGTTCATTTTGCAAACTCTGGATTGGGGCCTAAAGGCTCAGCAGCATGACACGTGTGTGTTGCCAAAACCAACTCAAATTCCAGTAGTGAAGATGCATGTCACAAGGCGGTTAGGGTACGCCGGGGGTCTTAAAACAAGTGGCTTTACTTTACATAGTTTCCTTTCGAATCAGTTGAAATCTGAAGGAGCTAAAAAAAAAACAGCAACACAGAAGAGGAGTTATAATTCAGCCTGCTTCCATTATGACAGCGAAATGTATTTGCACTGATTTTATCTGAGCTTTAAGTGCAGCAGGCAGCTAATGGTATGCAGAGCGATACGTTGACAGGTCACAGGTTATCCTCTGCGAAGGATACGCTGATGGAAGAACCACCTTAAACACCCCAGAGAAAATGTCATGTTGTACAATTACACAAAGATATATCGCTGTGAAGCTTTTCAACATTACAAGGTTGTGTTGGCATGTAAGTGTGCCAGCTTACAAGAAACTTCACTGGGCTTCATTTGCATTGCATTTAAAACGTTGGTATTTACGCAGTCTCTACATGAAGCTGACCTTTGACCATCTTAACTGTCATTCAAATCACATTTTGCCCAGCTGAGCATGTTAAGGACTTCTTATCCGTGTTTGAAGGCTCCAGAACAGCATCTACTGAAGGGTCTTGTGGTTAGATTATTTCTGACAAATGAACCTAAGGTCAAGCATGGACTTAAATCTCATCTATCAAGCCAACGAGGCTGAATGGGCTTTACAATAGGGCTGAAAAAATTATTCAAGTAACTCGATCATCAAGGCAAAATCTCTGCCTGGATGATTGAGTTACTTGAATAATTGTCAAACACAAACTCATGATTTGTTTAATTCCGATCTTGCGCGTTATGTGGCCTGTTCAGCGCAGGAATCATTGTTCCACACGGACCGTTTTTGCGGATGCACACCACTAAATCCGGAAAAGGCAGAGGATAAGTTTGGGATCATTTCAATCTTTAAAAAAGAAACCAAAAAGATGCAATGTTCCCACTGCAAACTAAAACTGTTACACCACAACAGCACGACATCGATGATTCAGCGTCTGAGGCGAAAGCAGCTCGTTGTTAACGCCACCTCACCGAGCGCCGATGTTCTGGTTTAAGGAGGGCGGTTGCCGTAGTGATGCGTGACGTTAGCTGTCCCCGTGAATGCCTCTATGTTTAGTTTTCAAATAGGTTCGATAGCTGCAGCCCTACTTTACAATGCTAAAGAAAATGTGTCGTGACATAGTTTTACCAATAAAAAAGTAATTAAATCTACTTTGTTATGAGCAGCACCTTTTCTTTGCTAGGTAAAGAAACTTCCTGAAGTCTCTGCTGGTTGCCAGACAATAAATTATGAATGAAGTTAAGGCCGTTTGTGAACTTGTTAAATCTTCTATGTTTACTTCTATTACATTTATTGTAATGTGTAGCAAACAAGGGCACCACAAATGAGTCAAACTATGTCGGTTCTATAATATAGCTGGGGATCAGGCTATGCGGGTTCTGCTTGTTTAAACTTGTGTAGATTGGGAAACATTCCCTCTTATTACCAACAATACAACTACCAATACTACAACAAAAAAACACAAAACTACAGTGGTTTTTACCTGTTTCCTCATCCATGGTGAACACTCCAAGACCAGAGCCTTCATGGATGTGGTACCGGACAACTCCATCTCTGCCCAGGTCCTTGTCAGAAGCTGTAAGCGTGACCACTGATGTCCCCACCGCTGCGTCCTCCATCACGCCGGCTTCATACACAAACTCAGAGAACACAGGCCTGTGGAGGTTCTCGTTGACATCCAGAACCTGGATCTCCACAAAACAGGAGGAGGAGAGGGAGCGAGGCAGGCCGTGATCCACGGCTCGGACTGTGAGGTTGTAGACCGGCCGCCTCTCAAAGTCCAGCTCCCTCTCGAGGGTCAAGGCACCAGTGGAGGAGTCGAGGTGAAAGATCCCGCCCTCTGTATTCTTAAGGTTATAGGTGACGAAGCCTCCGCTGCCCAGGTCCAAGTCAACACTCTCAACCCAGACGAGGAGCGTGCCCACAGGTACATCCTCTGGAACTTTTATTTTGTAAACTTTTGGTGCAAACTTGGGCGGGTTGTCATTAACGTCTTGCAAAACCACCACAAGGTCAATCACAGAGAACAACTGAGGGCCTGTTTTGGCTTGGTCTCTGGCTTCGATCCTGAGGTCGTGCCTGGGTGAGGTTTCTCGATCCAAACCACTTGACACCGTCACCTCGCCAGTCACTTCGTCAATTCTGAACATGTCGGTGGATGTCAGCAGGGAGTACTGGACATTACCGCTCGTGTCTTCATCTAGATCTAATGCACGAGCTGTAAAAATGATGGAGTCCACTTCTGTGTTTTCGGGCACGTGTATCACATATCTGGGCTGATCGAAAACGGGCGGATTGTCGTTGACATCCATGATGTTCACCGCGACGAACTTCCACGCGGATGTTTGCGGTGTACCCAAATCGTAAACGGTGATGTTCAAAATGTAGAACTCTTTTCGCTCTCTGTCTAAAGGGCAAACTAACTGAAGGTCACCAGAGAAAGTGTCAATGGAGAAACAGCCATCCTCGTTCCCACTTGAAATGGCGTACACCAGCTTACTATTAAACCCAGTGTCAGTGTCCGTGGCCTTGAACTGAACAATGGTGGAATTCAGTGGATGGTCCTCGATGAGGTCAATTGAACCCGGGATGCTCAAGTCAAACTTGGGAGAATGTCGGTTGGTGATGTGAATATCAGAGAATGTGTCTTCCTCTTGACTGGTTAAAACGGGTTTGATTGACTCTATCAGTTTATCGGTGAGTTGTTTGAAAACTCCCGTTTCCTTACAGTGGAGCGTTGCGTCATCGCCTTTGTCAGTAACAGTTACCCTGACAAGTGAAGCTTCAGAAAAATGTTTGCCGTCGGTGGCTACAACTCTCAAATTGAACGAACCTGCTTGCAAGGGAATTGGTTGCTTAAGGGTGATCTCTCCTGATACATCGATACCAAACAGTAGAAGCTCATTTCCCGTCTCGATGACATACTTCAGCTGCTGCAGCTCATCGACATCAATGGCTGACAGCTCTGCGATTGTGTGTCCCACGGGGAAGTCTCGAGGTACAGTGGTGTTGCAGCCTACCCTCTCAAACAGAGGGATGTTATCGTTGATGTTGTTCAGGGTTATCGTCACGGGGCATTCGCTGACCTGACTGAAGGGGCCACCGCTGTCTGAGGCCCAAACTCTCAGGTGGTACCGCCGTTTCATCAGCTCGTAGTCCAAGTGTTCGGAGGTTGAGATGACACCTGTGAATGGATCTATTGTGAATGGTAAGGGGCCTGCGTTCGCAATGGCGTAAGTCACAAAGGCGTTTTTGCCTTTATCTTTGTCGGTGGCCGATACTTGTAAAACACTGCTGCCAACCGGGGTGTTTTCATCCACTGTGGCCTGATAAGAGGAGTGTGTGAACTGCGGGCTGTTGTCGTTTTCATCGGTTATCTCAATCACTATGTGCGTCTCTGCGTCACCGTGATTCGCCACTACATCAAACTCGTATCGCTCCTTTCTCTCATAGTCAAATGTCTCCGTTGTTACAATAATTCCTGTTTTGGGATTTATCTTGAATTTAGTGCTGTCCGGATTATTCTTGATACTGAAGGTAACATTATAAGGTACTGAGGTGACCGAAACCTTAACCACATGAGTTTTAGGGGGGGAAAACTCACTTAGTGTGACAATGTACGTGTCCTCTAAAAATGCCAACGGGCTATAATGATAGGCCGGAATGTGGATGTGTGTAACCGGAGAGAGTAAACTTGGGAAGCTCCTATCTTTAGCTTGAAGGGAGAGATTCAGCCCAAAAGGAGTTTGAGACCAGATAATCCTCTTTGTAGAGATCACTTGGAAGTCATTGCCCTGCACACCTAAGGGGATTATCTCAAAACACTTGTGGGGATCCACAATATTAAGGGATTCCACAGGCTTAACTCCTGCCTCCACGTGGACATCGATAGCTATTTTTCCATCTGTAGAGACTGTGGGTTTGGGGGAAGGTGTGATAACTGGAGACCCTGTGGACATCTTTTGGATGTTTACTGTAACCCTGGCAACATTACCAAATTTCTGAACGCCAGATATCTTCTTTGTCCTGTCCTCAGCTAAAACCGTAAGGTCGTACCTCTCTGTGCGGCTGTGATTGAGCTTCTTCACAAGGCTGACTGTGCCTGTGAAAGGGTCAACGACAAAAGGATGAGCTCTGCTGGTGAAAGAGTAATAAAACCGAGCGTTGCTCCCAATGTCTGCGTCCGTAGCGCTAACCCTCACTACACTTGACTTAAGTGGAGTGTCCTCTCTGATAGCCTGGTTGTATGAGGCAGGATAGAAAAGAGGCTTCAGGTCGTTGGTGTCAAGCACCTGGACAAACACCTTCGTCTTCGCCTGAAAGTCGGAAGTGTTTTCGATTGCCTCCACAGTGAGAGTGTAAGCGTCTCTGACCTCCCTGTTGAGTTGTGCTGAGTTACTGCTGCGAGTTTGGATCCTGAGGAAGCAGAAATCTCCAACTTTAACGGCCTCTGCTTGGAAAAGGCCATCTTCATCGCCTGAGACAACATTATACGTGATTTCCCAGAACAGTTCTGTCACTTCAACGCCCATCTTCACCGGCGTCTCAACGTACGTCCGCGGGGCAGAGTTCTCAATGATGGTGGCGTTGTAGAGATGATGTGTGAACCTCAGCGGCGAGCTGTCTTTTCCTTTTCCCATACTCCCCTGACATCTCGCCACATGCAGGAGCACTGATGCTAGGGTAAGCAGAGTTGTTCCTAAAGCCGCCATCTTTGAGGCCTCCATGAAGACGCTCAGACCTGTGAAAAAGAAAGAGTAAAATAAATATCACATAAATATACTATAAAGCAGGAAAAGGAGATGGCGTTATGGAAAATAGAGTGAATTGTCTTGTATGTTTCACCTTGCATAGCTGCAGAAAGACACGTTATTCACACTCGTACCGACACTATTTGGTAAATAGACCAATCATTTCCCCTAAGCTCCAGAAACAATACGACATGGACACAGAATACATAATGACACAACAGCAGAGGGGAGGCCTGTGGCGAGGTATCTGACTCCTGTCTCAACACGCCATGGCTGAAAAAAAGAAGGCAAACTAACACAACACATAGTTTCAGGAGCAGAGGACTGACTCAGAGCCCTTTCAGACAGGTGGCAGCCTAAAACCCTCCTCCATAATTATTCCTGTGCTGGCCAAATACAAGCAGTAAGTATTCATAAAAGTTATTAGGTCTTAAGCCTTTGTCATCACAGAGCTACGAAGAGGGATTTGTAGTTTGATGATTCGGTATCATGCAGATGACAGTGGGTGGTTCAGTCCTGAACCGAGTGTAAACGGCTGCATGTGTACTGTAGGTCTGAGCTGGTGACGGCTGTGTGTGTGCGTTATACGTCCATCGAGGCATGAGTCGCCAAACTGCGGCTTTCACAACCAACAAAGGATCAAGATGCCACACGGCTGGGATTGTAATATCTCTCGTATACGAAGGAGACTCGGCCATAAAATGTTTAAAATAGACGAACACAGCAAATGAACAGATTTAGACTAAGTGTAATAAAGTTAAAGCATCTCTGAAATAAAACCCACAGCCTTGACTAACAAACGTGTTGCTCATAAAACATTTATTGAACGCTGCTTTAATTAGACAGCAGATGTTTTCAAACACTCTTAAAATAAGTTCTCAATGGACCGGCTCTGGGTAAACCTGGATGATCTGAAATGACTGCATGCAAGACTCACACATTAGATCACTACAAATATTACCAATACATTTCCTAGCTCAGACTCACTTTCAGTTTCTTTGGGAGCAGATTCAAAATGGGGAAAAATGTCTTGTCATATGCCTCTTTCCTAATCTAGATCTCAATCAGTGTTACTCACATTTCAATTGTGTGGCTACGGTGGCATAGCTGAGGTTATCATAATCCCTGGAGTCATTATTTTGATTTAGTGTTCCCTGGCTATGCTAACACTTCACCCATGTGCATGTAGAGTTCGTCAACCCTCTTGTCTCCCAACAAGCTGATGTAGAGTTCCCATGTCCATCCATTTGTCCAGAAAGTTACATGGAGATTTTATAGGATGCATATTGCTTTAAAAAAAAATAATGGGAAGTGTTTCAAGATATGCACTCACACACAATGTAACAAGATAAGGATGTGGGACATATACAGTGCATATGAAGAACTATAAGTTTACACCTTTTCTTACACAACTTAAAGTGAAATTCTGGCGTAAAATCATCCCCAGGTCTTTTTAAGCAAATACACTCATCAAATAAGCCATCAAGATTTTTTTTTGCATGTAACAACTATTAACAGAGAAATCCCAGAGAGTCGCTAACAGCCAAATGCGGCTAACATTGATTAGCTCGGGGTAGCACAGTGAACGCATTAAAACAGCTTTTTTGAATGAAAATACTTCTCAAGATGACAGCAAACCTCTGCAGCAGCATGAGAAGAGTCCCTACACAGAAAACAGATAACCAATGGGCTCCTTCCTTTGGGATTGACTTTGGTAATCCACTTGAATGGACTTTACTATGAGAGGAGCTGGTACAGGGGCCAGTAGGTAAGTCTTTAAAACACTCTTTTAATAAACTCTGGCTTCACTAACTACGTTGTTGGTGCTTTGTTTTGTGTGTAGGGACTCTTCTCATGCTGCTGCAGAGGTTTGCTGTTATTTTGATCAGTATTAGTGGTTAAAAAAGACGTTTGAATGACTTCGCCGTGCTGCCCCGAGCTAATCAGTGTTAGCCGCATTTGGCTGTTAGCGACTCTCCGAGATTTCTCTGTTAATAGTTGTGAAAATATATGGAAAACAAAATGGCAAAATCGGTTAATTTCTTTCTTATTGGCTGACATGTTTTGGAACCATGAACAAATCAAGGAACACGTCAAGTAATTTATAAATCCACCCCATCAGGATGGATACAACTACGGAAGGAAGCTATGGGGAAGAAAAACTGCAAGAAGGCCTTAATTCAGGTTTGACACATGCTTGAGGGTGCAACATGTAGACTCCATGAACTCAAAAGCCCAAATGTGCACAAGAAACTTGGAGCGATGATGGATGATGCACGATGCACCGCCACACCAGGCCAGCTCCGATTTTAAAACACCCACAACTGACAGCAGAGAGAACCGGAGGGCAGAACATTTTGCCCTTCACTGCCACTCTGACAGCCCGTGCAGAGCTAAAAGCAATCCGCACAGAACAATCTGCAGGGCAGAGATGCTGTTCCCTGAGATCAGCGATGAAAAGATATACGGCCTGGGTATTTATTTTGCCCTTGCACTCCTCTGTAAGAAATGAGCTTGTTCATATAGTGTTATGAGAGATCATATAAAGCATTTTGCCCTGTTGTTAGGCTATTAGAGTCCTAAATTAAACACACAAAGGGGCCAGATAAAAGATGCCTTTATATAGTGCTGCAAAGGTATGAGAACCGCTGTCATATTATCTTGTATTTTATATGGGTTTAAGAAAACAGCTCTACGCAGGTATGGGTTTCACTGAACATGAAGGTCTGTGTCTCCAGGTAGACTGGCGCTGGGGGTTTCAGTGGAGGGTGACAGGTATGTGGGGTTTTATCTCCAGTCAGGGCACTTGGTGACAGATAATCAGATTACGACAGGGT
This sequence comes from Echiichthys vipera, assembly GCF_963691815.1. NCBI lineage: Eukaryota > Metazoa > Chordata > Actinopteri > Perciformes > Trachinidae > Echiichthys > Echiichthys vipera. Next base: position 3,366,220 of record NC_139831.1, read on the forward strand.
CACTATTTGGGTTTCGGAAGAGATTTAAGGCATTTAGTCATCCACATTTTTCTGCACTGTCATTTTTCTGCACATAACCTTCGGCCTGATTTATATAAGGGGTCCGATTTAAAACCAGGAACACTTCACATGTGGTACGAGAGAGTTTTTCTATGGAGTCTAAAATATCCCCACCTCATAAATCACAGGTCTCACAGCATGAATGCATGCATGACAGTGGGTCTGGTATCTAGATTTGAATAAATCAAAATTCACACTGATCTAAAAGAATGGCATAATGAGGTATAAGGTAATCCTCAGTGTAATAATTACAAGTCGGACAGATTTTGTCTTTCTAAAAACACTTTAATATGCTCATCCCTGTGGACAGATCTAATCTGTCTGAATTAAAATGTCTCAAGCAGCGATTTAGCTTTGTAGGTTCTTCTTCAAGTGACACATTTTAAACAAAACGACCAGCTGCATAATTCACTATAATCTGTGGGTGAAATGCCACTTTACATTTTCTTTTAATGATATTCTCAATCTTCCTCAATCTAAAAACAAATAGACTCTCTCTTTAATTTATGTCAAGGCCATCAGTTTTTACTTTCTGAGAAATCACTTCAGTCTCATACGTAACACTACGCCACAGTTTCCCAGTTTATCTAAACCTGACTCCAGATGTTAAAGTGATTTGATTCAAAATAATGAATGTTTTATAAGTCTTCAAAGAAAAAAAAGAGCAACCTCAGGCCCTGATCAGACAGAGTGCTCACACAAGTTACTCATTTAGAGGCGCATAGAGTGTAAAAATAGGAGGCATTCAGCAAAGCAAAAGCAGCAAACGCAACAGCAGCAATGCAAAAGCAGCGAGCAAAGCAGCGAGCAAAGCAGCGAGCAAAGCAGCGAGCAAAGCAGCGAGCAAAGCAGCGAGCAAAGCAACGAGCAAAGCAGCGAGCAAAGCAGCGAGCAAAGCAGCGAGTAAAAGCAGCGAGTAACGCAGCGACGCAAAAGCAACGACGCGAAAGCAGCGACGCGAAAGCAGCGACGCGAAAGCAGCGACGCGAAAGCAGCGACGCGAAAGCAGCGACGCGAAAGCAGCGACGCGAAAGCAGCGACGCAAAGCAGCGACGCAAAGCAGCGACGCAAAAGCAGCGACGCAAAAGCAAACTCTGGCAACAGAGCCAAGAAAAGGTGCAGAAGCCTCGTTCCTGGAACATTTAAAGTACAATACAAACCAAAAATGAACTGCTTTTCTATACAGTCTAGGCTTTGAATACAGTTTTCAATCCAAATATCTACTGTGGCCCATATACACTGTAAAACACAGTGCATACAGACACAAACTATATATAACCTATGTTGTTGTAAGAGGTACTTCAGTATGTACTAAAATGGTTGAGCTTTCTTAAAAGAAATGTATCAGATGCTCTTTGTAATCTGCTCTGGGTGAGGATACAGAGCATCAGACACTCATAATGACTCAAATGAGAAATCCCTACATTACGATATTTGCTTAGTCAGTGTTTCTCCAAAGGTAAAAGAGCAGCTGAAGCCTTCACTGAGCAACCGGAGGAGTCAGGTCGGTGTGAGTACATGAGGATGGTTTATACAAACACAGAGATATGATTAATGATTAATTCCACTTGTATCTAATGAACGATGCGTCAGACGTGTCATGAATCCCACAAAAGCAGCATCACATGCCTCATCGTTACACACAGTCATACTCATCTCACTGCACACAGAGGCGTTATTGTGGAAATGCACCTTTGTGCTGCATGCTGGACTTCACCCGCTGTGGGAACTGAGCCGCAAAACACTTATCTGTATCTAAAAGAATCCAAAGTCAGAGTGAACTAAATACGTCTGACAAGTATGTGTGAAATGTTTCTCTGGAGGCGGTAAACTCAACCGAACTTGAAATTGAGACTGAAAGCAACACGTTCCTGCTTTCATCCAAACATCCAGTGCTGCAGGGCAGAAACCTCAGGCCATTGCTGCTGCTGCGGCTGCTGCTGCTGCTGAGGTCAGCTCGCACATGCAGTTTCACGACATCTCAATCACACCCACATCATCGCACACACACCTCCCTCCCGGTGTGTGTTCCAGTGAGCAACCTGCAGCCACATGTTGAGCTCCGGCTTCCTGGATCACATTTCACCATCGCCCCTATGGCTCCCAGTACAGACAGAGAACAGTATCTGCAGCCTTTGTTTCATTCCTCATCTGCACCACCTCCGTCTGTCAGTGTGAACCTGTCTGCGGAGAGAAGCTAAACAGTGCTGACATCTGCTGCAGACCCACCGAGTCAGGGAAGGTTTTTCCTCTTTCATGATGCCGGCACTCTGCTGCAGGCTGAGGCCGCGTAACGATGCCGCTAATCACTTCTCTATAGAGTGTTTCCAGTAGAGCGGGCCGACACATCAGCAGCATGACATTATTACAGGTGTATCATATGTTGGTGGGTTCTTTACGTCTTGGAAGCTTATTTGTCTTAACTGATGTTGAAAATACTTTTTTCTCATGTTTGTAGCAAGAAGTATTTATGATTGACAGTGGATCTTATCCTTACAGTTAAGGAGGGTTTATGTTTAACAAAACAGGGTAGAGGGAGTCTTGTCTTGGTGTCTATTGTTTGGTGCAGGTTTTCATTAGTTTATTAGTTCAGTGTCAGATTTAAACTCCTGACACCACGGCGAAGTCTGCTCGCTGTGTGTTCACGAAAAAGAGAAGAAGAAGAAGAAGAAGAATTCCTTTATTCGTCCCACAATGGGGATATTAAATTTTTTCACTCTATTATTGTTATTCGTGTTACACACACACACAGGCCTGAAATACACACACATGCACAAACAGGACCTATATACATACAATTAATGGAGAGATGTCAGAGCGAGGGGGTGAGTGAGCGGCGCCCCGAGCAGAAGACTACCAACAGTTTTTATCTACCCGTCTTCACCAGCAAGAACCTCCATCAACGTCAGAAACGTGTTGGAGTAAACACCAGCAGCTCAGACAGATTGATCATAATTATGTGCAAAATCTGCCACAGAACATACTGTAACTTTTCAAACAAGTCTATAATAACCAAATTATTTAAATTATGTAAAAGCAGAACATCTAAAATATTAACAAATAGGCCTCAAGCACCACAAATGAGTGAGACATCTTACTACTTTTTTAAAACTCCACCAGGCTTTCTTGTTAAGACACATTCATCAGGGGCTGCAACAGGGACAACTGCCTCATTACTGAATTTGCGCGATTCTATATTTTAACTGTGAAGTGCAGAGTGCTTTCACACTCACTTATTACGGCAAAACACAGCACACTACGTGTAATCTGATGGTGCACTGATAATGCTGGACACTGCTCCCTACTCCCCCTCAACGGTCCCCATTTGTGCTACGTGGTAACTAAACCAACGTGTTTTCTAACTGGCAGATGAGGAAGCTTCAGTGGTTGAAGTCGAAAACAGTGACCAGTTACTCAAAGTGCCACTTTACTGTAGTCGGATAGTGAGAACACAAAGGTTGCAATTAACCATTAAAAGCAAGAAGAAGAAGCTGTTTCAGTAAGTGCAAAAAGGCTGTGTGAGATAACAATAACCTGTTGAAATGTATGCACTGCAATGCTAAGTACAAAGTGTACACAGTGTACGACATGTAAGTATTCTAATCTAGATAGTTCTTTTCTTCTTAACCTCTCATTAAAATGACTGTGAGGTCAATAAATATTAGAGCAAAGTGTGAAAACCTAAAGTTGTACTCCATAAGAATTGAGGTACGTTGTTTCCAGCGGCCTCTGTGGCGGTAAGATGTAACTGCAGGCGAGCCTGTTCTTCAAGAGCATGCATCTTTACACCTTTTACACTTCTACTCGTTGGTGACGATCTTGGCCGTCAGACCAACCGCTGTCAGCTGCGTCACTAACATGACGGCTTATTTACATCTAGCCTGTGAATGTCTCCACAGACACAGATATTATAATACTCAGCAAAAAGTCACGTAGAAATGCTTTTATTAGAGGGTCATATGATCAATCACCATTGTTTTAACTCACTCCTTGATAGAGAGGAACTTAAAAGGCAATTGAATAGATGGAAATATTATGGAATACAACTTTAAATGAACTTTAATTTCACTAAATTCACTTACACCTCCACTGTATCAATGTAAATATCAACACTCCACAGAAAACTAGAAGGTTTGACAACCAATGAAAGCTTGAGGTGGTTCAGGATCATCTAGTAAGGATGAACCCTGGGTGCCTCCCTATGGAGGTTTTCCAGACATGTCCAGCTGGAAGGAGGCCTCGGGGAAGACTCAGGACCAGGTGGAGGGATTAGATCTCCACACTGGCCTGGGAACGCCTCGGGATCCCCCAGTTAGAGCTGGTTAATGTGGCCCAGGATAGGGAAGTTTGGGGTCCCTTGCTAAAGCTGCTGCCCCCGCGACCCGACCCCGGGTAAGAGGCTGAAGATGAAATGAGATGAAAGCTCATCTAATAGACGGATAGTAAATGGATGGTATTAGTAGTATTGATAAGGAAATAATGGTTAATTGCGGCTCGTGTGGTCCATGTCTGGATGGTGACCCAAGGTTTGCAAAACTCTGGTAAGTTGGTTGGAGTTAGGCGTTGACCTTGTGTTATCGTAGGAGGTTAAGGTTTCCCCAAAATCAGGGTTCCTCGACCCTCTTTGCGTGCCTGTTCTTGGCCTTTTTACAGTCACCGTCTTCTTACCCAACAGACCTGCATGCAAATTACTTTTAACCACAGAGAGCACTTCACTCGATGTAAAGTTAGTCACCCGTTTCCTATGTGATGACTATTGCAACACAGACAAGTTGAATCATGGATCCTTGTAGCTGCCAATCTGGCTCTGCAAACCCCGGGGCGTTTTGATATAATGGGAGGGCAGGGAGTGGGGTTTGATCCGACAGAGCCAACAGCACACAACAGGCCCCGCCAGGCCCAGTGGCATACAGGTAATTATCTCCATATGTTTGTACAAAGGTTCTTCTCTAGAAAATTGTGGTGAAATATTGAGAAAGTGGTCTTATGAGGGAATTAAAGGATTTGAAAAAAACTATACGCCATTATTCCTCCTTCTGTTCGCTCTCCGACTGCATTCATCCCATCAGCCCGTTTCCTGGTTTTTGTGAAGCGATTACACCCCCATTCTCCAGAAGAAAGGAAAGAAAGGGAGCTGCTGGGACTCCGCTGAAATATAATATCCAAGTAATCACATCAAGGTGATGGTGTGGATGTGGGCTTTTCAAGGGAATCGCTAAAAACCAGACGGACCAACGCACCTCTCCGTAAAAGAAAAAACAGCTTTATTTATCCGTCAGTAACCGGAGCCACAGACGTTTGTTTAATCTGCTCACGTCTCGACACCTACGGTGCACCTTAGCTGATAACACAGACACCATTAAGCTTTCATAGCAGTATATGAAAAGATTTATAATTGGTTTACAACACACTGTGCAGAGTTCTCACACGTTTCCATGGAGAGAATTTTAAAAGTTTTCCATGAATTTTCAAGGGACCAGAGAAATAATGTCCATGAAGATTCACAAAGTATAACACAAACACAACTTAGAGCCATGAAATATTAAATGTGGCAATGGAGTTGTACTTATAAAGCTCCTTTCTAGTCTTATGACTACTCAAGGCGCTTTCACAGTGTGTGTCACATTCACCCGTTCACACAGACATTCACACTGATGGCAGTGGACATCTACAGACCATCTAATCCAGGGGTGTCAAAGTGATCCAGTAAAGGGCCGTGTGGCTGCAGGTTTTCATTCTAACCAATCAAAAACACACCTGGTCAAACAAATCAACCGTGTGAAGACAGTTCAGGTGACTGAGTAAGTCGAGTCAGGTGTGTTCTTGATTGGTTGGAATGAAAACCTGCAGCCACACGGCCCTTTACTGGACCACTTTGACACCCATGATCTAATCTAATCTAACCATTCACACCACATTCACACACCCATGCGCAGCACAGGGAGCAATTCAGGGTCCAGTGTCTTGCCCAAGGACACTTCGACATGTGGACCGGGGGAGGTGGGGATCAAACTGCCGATCTCTCGAATGGAGGACGACCCACTCGGTCACTGAGGAACAGTCGCCCCAGCTGCACTTGTCTGGCATTATTGAAACCTATCAGATTCAAACTTTATTCAGACATAATTTCAGATAGCTGGCAAACGTGACAGTAAACAAAATGTTACACGTTGACCAACGCTTGAGCTACGTTGAGTCAACCACTGTCAAATGAATTTGCCGTTGTGTTACAGTAATCTGTTGATAACCCTTCCGCGTAATGTGACAGTTATTTGTATTAAACAAAATTATACTACTACAAAAACGACCATTTCCAAGGTCAAGAATCTTCAAGTTCACCAGGAGCTTTGAGAACATTTGAAAAATGTTTTAATTGAATCTGTAGATCACAGTTAATATGTAGGATGACTCACTCAAGGACTCATATGTTGTCAAAATATGAAATATTATAACAGATATTGTGTCCTACATCCTGTGTTATCAGAGATGAATTCACTTTTTCTATAAATACAACACACAAATAATGTCCTTATAGCTGCATACATTATATTGTGTTATAAACAATGTGTTAAGTGTTTAAATGGTGCTTGTAAATGCTGGGGGAGCAGTGGTTCAGTCCTGGGGAGGTGCCAGGTCATCCCCCGGGCACTACAGGCTACTACTACGGGCCTCGAGGTGTCCTTGAGCAAGGCACTGAACCCTGAAACCGCTCATGGGACAGCGCTCTGACATCTCAATTAAAAAAACTTTATTTGTCCCCGGGGGGCAATTCAGGGCACACAGAGCAGCAAATAACGACAGTGCAACTATACAAAGACATTTTAACCTATCAACAAGAATAAAGTGTAAGAGAAGAATAAGTGTCAGGATGTTAGTGTGTTAGTACAGGTTAGAATCCAGTCACAGAGTTAGATACGAAGAACAGCAGAGAGGAAAGTGTCTAGATGTTAGTACAATCTCTCCATTAATGCATGTATATAGGACCTGTTTGTGCATATTTGCATATTTGAGGCCTGTGTGTGTGTGTGTGTGTGTTAAAAACAGCAACATAAAAAAAGAATAGAGTGCAAAGTGAATTTCCCCTCGCGGAGGACTAATAAAGGCATGCGTTCTTTCTTTCTTTCTCTCTTTTTCATGCTTTAAGTGTTGCTCTTTGTCCTCATGTGACTGTCCTGACTCTGTCGTGATGGTACAAACACATTTTCCTCCCCTTACTTTCAGACTACTTCTCATTTGCATAATGGCAGAGTTCAATTTCCTCCCCATTAATAAAAGCATCCATAATCTGTGCCTTGGTACAATCTAACACAGTAATGACTCTGTGCTGCAGTGTGAAGCCATGATGAATGGGAAGGTTTCGCTCCACATCAGTCTATTAAGTGATCATTCTTGTAGAAGAACACCTGAAAATGTCAAACCTGACAATGGGGCGCATCAAAGTGTTACGGCAGCTGGTCCCTTTCACACAAAGTTTTCAGTCTTTAGCATTTCAAACCTGCTAAAGTTCTCTCCGGAGCGTGTTTCGCATGGAAAATTAGCCGATTAATAAGGCTGAGGTGTGGAGAAGGGGGAAGCTGTAAGTTCACCTTCTTCTTTTCAATCTAGATCATTACAACTTTTATTTCGAGAACTCGGAGAAGAGCCGCTGCTCCTTTGCGTTGAAAGGAGCCAGTTGAGGTGGTTCAGGATCATCTAGTAAGGATGAACCCTGGGCGCCTCCCTAGGGAGGTGTTCCAGGCACGTCCAGCTGGGAGGAGGCCTCGGGGAAGACCCAGGACCAGGTGGAGAGATTAGATCTCCACACTGGCCAGGGAATGCCTCGGGATCCCCCAGTTAGAGCTGGTTAATGTGGCCCGGGAAAGGGAAGTTTGGGGTCCCCTGCTAAAGCTGCTGCCCCCGTGACCCGACCCCGGATAAGAGGATGAAGATGAGATGAGATGATGAGATTCATCGTTTTTTTTTGTTTTGTTTTTTTTGGGGGGGGGGGGGCATTTTTCAAGCCTTTATTATGTGGGACAGACATGAAATGGGGGGGAGAGAGAGAGAGAGAGAGAGAGGGCGACATGCAGCAAAGGGCCTCAGGTTGGAGTCGAACCCACGCAGCTGCCTCGAGGACCCTCAGCCTCTTTACACGGGGCGACTAATCTAACCACTGAGCCACTGCCTGCCCCAAATTTTATAATTTTAGCTTCTTAAATGTGAATATTTTCGGGTTTCTTTCCTCCTCTATGACCGTAAACTGTATCTCTTTGGTATGTGGACGACACTGGCATTTGTTTCTCTATTGTTTCTTTTAAAATGTCCAAAAAAACAGCAGCTTAATAGAATAGATATTATATATATATATATATATATATATTTATTTATCCCAAGTGGGAAATTACATTTGCGCCTTTCTTGAACAGACAAAAAACATAACGAAACATGTTAAGAAATTACAACAATGAACAAATGCAATTGAACTGAAATAATGAATGAAATAGCATAAAGACATGCATGGAAATGTGCGTTCTGCTGCGGTTAATATCTATACGTAAATAAAAGCAGCACAAAAGTCTGTGACAGCCTTAGATAAAGATGATGCTGAATCTGAACTTCAGCAGACTGAGTTCAGGGGCTTCGTCCTCAAACTCATCCTTGAGAATAACTCATAACAATCCCTGCTGATCCCTGAATAGCTGCAATGTTTCTGTAAATTGACAGCAGTTATTTGAGCCATCTGCAGACTGTAGAAGTGCGTTATCCTTTGCACAATGCGAGGTCTTGTCACACTGGTGTGGTGACACACACACGTGGGATTAAAGTCCATTTAACATCATGGGAAAACACAGTGGAACAGATTCCATTCATCATCCAGGCATTTATGTATTTATCCTTTGGGGGGTGAATGAATTCATTATTGTCCACTCACAAAATTTGATGATAATCAATTCTGAAAAACATCAGCTGAGAATTCACTGAGCATCATTGATCTGTGTCGGACCAATTACCAAACAATCGGCTTGAAGTCTGTGGAAACTCCTGCGCTGTGGATACTATGTTACAGGTATTGATGTTTTCCACTTTGCGTTCATTGAACAGTTCAGGAAAACAATAAAGTCGTACTTATTAAAAGGTCCCGTAGTGAGAAGAGATTGTTTTTGATAATGAAGCAGGCGGAAGTGCTACGTAAATACTGTGAAAGTATGAAAACGCTCAATCCACAGAGGAAAAACGCACCCCCCGATTCAGAAACTGTGCCTTCAGGACTTCCTGTAGGGTTGTGATGTCACAACTACATTATATATAGGTAGAAAGTGCTGCTGCAGGGGCGTTACAGGTGTTTCTAAGAAGAAGAATTCCTTTTTATTTATCCCGCAAGGGGAAATCCAATTTTTTCACTCTGTTATTAGTATTATTATACAGGTCACACACACACACTCACACACACAGGCCCGAGGTACACACAGGCACAAACAGGACTTGTAAACATGCAATTAATGGAGAGATGTCAGAGCGAGGGGGCTGCCAATGGCTCAGCGCCCCGAGCAGTTGGGGGTTCGGTCTTACGCCTTGCTCAACAGCACCTGGGCAGTGCCAGTCCACACTCCATTCATGGTCCACACAGGGACTTGAATCGGCGATCCTCCGGTTCCCAGCCAAGTCACCTATGGACTGAGCTACTGAGCCTCTAAAATGAAGATGCAGAGACGCCAAGAACCCCGACCCTGACCTGGACTGGGCTTTGCCAGGAGGGGGGTCTTTAAGAGACAGGGGCTAAAACAGAGCGTTTCTGACAGAGGGTGAATTGAGGTATATTCAGACAGACAGTGAGAGATTAATAATGGGTTTTTTGAACATTAAAGGATGTAAACTTTCATAATATTAAACCCTGAACACAAGTATGAACCTGAGAATGAGAATAATGTTTTCTCTTGAATAGATTTATTTTAACAATGGAAAACAAACATCAGTCTAATGGGAAATATGATGTTTTTAGTGACAGTCAACACCATGTTGGTCGCAGCTCTACTGAATGACTCTGAGCTCATGGTTTTAATCCTCCAGCATCTGTCCCATAACCCAGACACTAACATTAGAGAAGCGGAGCCACTAGCAAACAAGCCAACCAACCGACCAGCAAAACGCAAAGGAAACAAAGAGTAATTTGAAGTTGTACAGGGGTTTGGATAAGAATGGCTCTGCCTGGTAGCAGAGGGGCTGCCCTGCACTGCAGGAGAAACCACTTTAATAACAGCAGAGCAAAGCCCTACACCCTCAGGATACTGGGTAGCAGAGGGGGAGAGGACTGCTTCTTCTTCCTGAAGCCAAATATATTTCACAACCGATGCTAGTTTTTATGTCGGGCGAGGCGGGTGGGCCCCCGTCTATAAAATGTTCCGTGAAACATATGAGTGTTGACATGTAAGAGGCTGGAACTGTCAATCATCGTTGGTACAGCCTCTTCCAAACAGATGCCAACCGATCCCCGCTAGACCACCATGAGACAAATCAAAATCGTGGGCTGGTGTTGAAAGTTGGTGTCGACGTGAGAATAAGAACAGAAAACTATCCAGAGTTCACTTTTGCAGCCACACTTCTTCCTGACATGTCCTCCTGCTTCCAGATTACAGTTTAAATGAGGTGTTGGGGGGTTAGGGGGGAGTCAGAGGTTGGACTGGACGAGTATCCATCATCTCCCTCTCCGTCGTCCCCCTCCTCCCGCTCTGACTTGTTCTCATTTGTGGAAACCGCCCTCCTGCACTCTGCTCTGACTCCATTACTTTTCCCTGCATGACTGTTGTCTGTGCTAAACGACTCTGACACCTGACCTCTGTACAACTGTGTCCATTCTTCCCTTTTGATTCATGCATTAGCGCTGGACTCCATTATTCATGGGACATTATTCTTACATTTCATACCACATTAGTAGCAAACTCGCATTTTTGAGTTTAATGGCATCGGGTCAGTTTCTGATATCATCAGCGAAAGCCCACTTTACCCCCTGTACTCTACATCTAATGCTAAATAGGAGTTAAAGCTTGCTTTTGTTGATTTTTGCAAAACACAAGTGCCATGTGCAGAAACACTCTCACGCCTTTGCAGGGGTGTAATTTCAAATCGGACTTCCTGGATTATGTAAAAGTGGGATTACGATGCTAACCCCCCTACCTGGAAGGCTTTAGGGGTTAGGGAAGGGCGCGGCCTCCAACCTAACCTCTCTCATGGCCACAGCAGGAAGCCAGGACGTGCAGGCCTTTAACTGGAGCTGAGTGGTTATATTGGGGTGGGCTAACGGCCCTGAGTCGCTCTGGTCCGGAGGTACTTACCCCTGTCAGGACCCCAGAGCACTCAGATGAAACTCAGACACCCTGAGAACAGTGTGAGAGTCTTATTTACAGATTAAAACTGCAGTAACCAGCAGCAAAAAATGCATCCATCCTAACACATAAATAGTAAAATGGTAAATGGACGTGTACTTGTATAGCGCCTTTCTAGTCTTCGGACTACTCAAGGCGCTTTCACAGTGTTTGTCACATTCATACTGATGGCAGTGGACATCTACAGACCATCTAATCTAACCATTCACACCACATTTACACACTCATGCACAGCACATGGAGAAATTCAGGGTTCAGTGTCTTGCCCAAGGACACTAAGGGCGTGATCACACTTAGACATGTGGACCGGGGATCGAACCACCATATTCTCAAATGGAGGACGACCCACTGTCGCCACAGGTGATCTAATGTTTGGGGTTTGACAGTAAACTTTCTTTCTTAAGATGCTAGTTTAGATGCTCCATATTAGTCTTTTTATTAATATCTATTTAATCCTGCCGATGTGTAAACTCTGACGTACAAAACTATACACAGAGCAACAACGTGCTTAAGTAGAGAGGAAATGCCTTCTGTGTGGAGTTTGCATGTTGTCCCCGTGTCTGCGTTGGTTTTCTCCGGGTTCTCCGGTTTCCTCCCACAGTCCAAAGACGTGCAGGTGTTCGGTTCATTGATGACTCTAAATCACCCGTAGGTGTGAATGGTTGTCTGTCTCTGTTCGTCTCTATGTGTCCTGTGATAGACTGGCGTCCTGTCCAGGGTGGACCCCGCCCCCCACCCCGAAAGGGACAAGAGGTTGAAAATGAATGAATGATGAATAAATCTCAATTAAAATAATCGTATTTTATCAATTTAAATTGCCTGTTTGGTCCATAAAATGTCAGGAAATGATCTAAAAACAAATCAATGTTCTCAAATATCATGTTCTCAAGATATTATTATATAAAGACGTTCAGTTTACTGTCATAGGAGTAAAGAAACAAGACGATATTCACAGTTAAGAAGCTGGAATCTGAGAATTTGACTTATTTTCCTGAAAAAAAAAGAAAAAGCAAGTGATGGGCTACATTTTTTTTTAAATGTATTAAACTAATGGATTAATCTTTGCAGCTCAATCTGAGGACGGAGGATAGACACAAAAATCCTCTATCAGGAAAAAATGAATGTTTATAATAGTGGAATTTTTATGAAAAATCATTCAGGAAACTAAATAATCAGACATTGATTTGCAGGATCAGTCACAATGCAATCAAAGATTTTAAAAAGGTGGATATCTTGTATGACAGAATCTTTAAAGGTGAATAAATGAATGTTGTATTACAGTGTATATCGTCATATGACCAAAACCCAACACAGTATATGATTAAATGGTCTGCTTTATGCTACAATATCACTGGTCTGATCGATAAATTATAGCTTTTATTTTTCATTCATTCATCTTCAACCGCTTGTTCCTGTCGGGGTCTCGGGGGGCTGGAGCCGATCCCAGCTGACATCGGGCGTGAGGCGGGGTCCACCCTGGATAGGACGCCAGTCTATCGCAGGGCACATAGAGACGAACAGAGACAGACAACCATTCACACCTACGGGCAATTTTAGAGTCATCAATTGACCTAACACACGTGCACGTCTTTGGACTGTGGGAGGAAACCGGAGAACCCGGAGAAAACCCACGCAGACACGGGGACAACATGCAAACTCCACACAGAAGAGCCCAGGCCGGGATGCGAACCTTCTTGCTGTGAGGCGACAGTGCTAACCACTACACCACCGTGTAGCAGTATATTACACTAGTATGTTATTTTCTTAAGCCCATATTGGAGTTTTGTTCAATAATAAATTGTATTTTTAAGTCTGCATCATCAACCTGTTGAAGGATTTTAAAGGTCTGAGGTCCGCGATGATAAAAAATATTAACTGAAGTTCTTGTCTCAGTGAAGTGGCTCCTCTCTCTCCCATTAAACTTTTTACTGTCATAGCATGTGTGAAAGTTGTGGTGGCGCTTTTCGCTGTGGGCCCTCTTTAAAAACGCAGTGTGAAGTCATGGAAATGTTCTGCGGATGAGATTCAAAGTAATTGTGGGAAACGCCGTGACAATTAAAACTGCGTCAAAGCTCGATCCTATTTGTTAAAGACCTTCACAGGCATTTAGAAAGACAGACATCCTGAACCACTGCAATAACACACGTATAAAAGCAGTTATTGACACTTTCCTAAAGTTATTTAGAATAAGGGTTCTGCCCTTTAATGCCGCACTGAACAGTGGTGTGATATACTGCAGCCCGTTCTCTGGGCCTCCCCTCTCTGAGCTGCAGTCAGCAGGGTTAGGCCACGAGGGGTGGAAGGTTGAGTTTAGGGGTCGGGGGTGTCCTTTAAAGTTAAACTGCCTCCAAACACACACACACACAGACAACAACACACACACACACACACACACACACACACAAAGGGTCGCTCAGGCCTGAAGACAAATACTGTAATTACAGGGAGGGTCAGAAATGCCTCAGCAGCAGCTCAGCCTGTCACTCACTCAGACGGTCTGACGCTCCACTTTGACCCGACTGTATGTATGCGTTTGAACTGGAGGGTAAAAAAGGTGTGAATGTCTTCTGGGGGGGTGCATAGGTGTTCGGATTAGGATGCATCTTCTTATATTTCCCCTCATATCACATTCTTTTAGATGCTGCTTTAAGTATTTTATAGGTTAATTTCATGACTTCCCTTGGTGATTTTCTGCAGCTTGCACAGTGTCATAGTCAGCGAGTCAGTTGAGGGCGTCAATAGCCTAACTGCACGGTGGTAATGTCTAATTATAGACCAATGCAATTATTAATATACAATATTATCGGCCGACATTTGCGTTTTTTAGGTGTATTGGTATCAGCAGCTCAGTGGTTACGGAGACGCCTCGTTCAATAAACATTCCTTTTATAAATTGATTCACATAGAGACGAACAGAGACAGACAAACATTCACACCTACGGGTGATTTAGAGTCATCAATGAACCGAACACCTGCACGTCTTTGGACAGTGGGAGGAAACCGGAGAACCCGGAGAAAACCCACGCAGACACGGGGACAACATGCACACTCCACACAGAAAGGACAAGGCCGGGTTGCGAACCTGGACCTTCTTGCTGTGAGGCGACAGTGCTAACCACTGATTTTAAAATTTTAATGATGTAAATCGAGGGAGCAAAGGAAGCATCAGCTCCAAATATCAAGAAGATCGGCAGTCCGTGTCGGTCATCGCCTAAGGCTGATGGAAAAGACTCGGCCTCGGCCCTTTAAAATCCATATCGGTTCATCCTTAGTCATGTCCATCTTTGCTTTACGGCGGGCCGTTCCATCTGTCCTCCAAGTCTAGACCTCATCTAAACTACTCCGAACAGCCGTTGTTACCAGCGCTGTCCTCAATGAGGCTCAACTTCCTGTCAAATTGCCCATCAGATCATTTAAAAAGCTCTCAGTGCAGACGCAACGGTGCGCAGACGCTTGACTCTCATTTTTCAGCATTACTGCAGAAACTTCACGCTTTAACAACCATGCTGGGGAAATTAAACCGACTTAATGCATTTATCGTATTATGGCATTTCTCCAGGGTTGTAATAAACAATCACGGTGCCAATATGCCAAAATGATCAAAACACAATAAAGCTTCAGGCAACTTTTCAGGTCACATGAGGTTCAGGAAAATGAGTGAGTAGTTTTCTTCTCACACTGTTTACGCAACAACGACCAGTGTGTCGCTTTCCATGATAGAAAGTCATCTGTGAAGAAAATAAAGTGGTCAGTCCTTTAAGGTCATCTCGGCCCTCATCCGTCACAAATGTCACCCTCCGTTACATAGGTGCCATGCAATCTGGCCTCGCCGGGAAGCGGCAGGACTTAACACACTTTGAGCAGAACAGAAGAAAAAACAGTCGTTTAGAAAAAGAGAGAAATGACCGTTGCTCCTTTTCCTGTCATTGCGTCGCGTAATATGTGGGTGCGTGCGTCATCGTTGCTTCAAAAATATGATTGAGCAATTTCGTGCCACACAGACAGACAGACAGGTGAAACACTGAGAGAAGGGAGGGACGCTTTGACCAAAGCTTACAAACGTCAGGAGCTCAGCCTGCATGCATTGACATGTGCCTCTTTACTTTGCTCTTCACTTCTCCTCCCGTGCAAACGCTCCGAGCTAAAACTGTCAGAAATGCAAGCTTGCAAATCCTTCATTAACAAACCACACACACACACAGGCACACACACACACAGCCGCATGCTCACACTCTTTTTAATTTCCTCTAAAATAAAGTGTTTGACACTCTCTTGGCAACAGTTTGTGATTCAAACACATTATAAAGCATCAGGGGAGCCTCGTGTGCACAGTGTGACTGCATTGTTTTGCCAGAAAGGTTCTTCTTTTGAAGCACTTCTACTCTTGTGTATACAGTACATACACATGGGCAGTGTTTAGAAATATTAATACTAAATAGTGGCGTTATTCTCCACAATAAACAGCCGCCTGAAATGGAGTGAAGCAGCATGCATGGTGAGCAACGAGGAAAACTCACCTTAGGTCAAGTCAGGCGACTCTTCCAGGAATATGTGTCTCTCTTCTCCCTTCACGCTTCAGGAACTTTACAAGTCCTTTGACGGGACGGCAGCAACTGGTGTACTCCCATAGTGGTTTGGTGTAAAGTCCATGAAAAGAAAAAAGACAGAAAACATACGGTAAGAAACAGACATGTGGGGCTGAAGGGGCGAGTTTCAACTGCCGC